>NC_143063.1:30053712-30356742 GCF_052426305.1 Pelodiscus sinensis
AATCTGTTTTTTTCACTTTCCCTGTTGGGTATTTAAGTTTTAAGAATGCCTGATAGAGATCCTGTAGGTGTTTGTGTCAGTCTGTGGGACTGGAGCAAATCTGGTTGTATCTTAGGGCCTGGCTGTAAATAATTGATTGAGAGATATGTCCTAGATGGAAGATAGAGGCATGTAGGTAAGTGTAATGGCCAGTAGGTTGCAGACATAATGCACTGGAAACATGGCCATTATTTAATTGTAATGTAGTGTCAAGGAAGTGGATCTCTTGTGTGAACTGGCCCAGGCTAAGGTTGATGATGGGGTGGAAGTTATTGCAATCCTTGTGGAATTCTTCAAAGGTTTCCTTCCTGTGGACCCATATGATGAGGATGTCATTAATGTAGCATAAGTAGAATAAAGAAAATAGGGGACAAGAGCTGAGGAAACATTTGAGGTCAGCCATAAAGATGTTGGCATATTGTGGGGTCAGCTGTGCCACGGACTATTGTATGTTTATTTTTCACATATTGTAAAAATTCAAATATTCAGTAACAAGGAATTTAAGTGTTTTTTTCTTTAACGTTCAAGTCATCTAAAAAGGAATATGTCCCCATCTCTGCTGTCGCTAATACAGATCGAAAGAGATTTTCAAACAACCAAATACATGGAAAACTAAGGATCTGTCTACATAGGAACTCAATACCCATGACTAGCCTGTGCCAGCCAACTCAGTCTTGCAAGGCTATGGGGCTGTTTCACTGCTGGGTAAACTTCTGGGCTCACTCTAGAGTCCAAGGGTCCAAGAACTTTGACTCTGGCTTGAGCCCAGAAGTCTACCCAGCAATGAAACGGCCCCACAGCCCAAGCTCCGTGAGTCTTAGTCTGCTGGCAAAGTCCATCCATGCATGGCTAATTCCTGTATAGACGTAACCATAGAAATCAAAGTCAAATTTCTCGATTTCAATGAAATCCTAGCTCATATAGATTCTTGCTTAACATCTTCTAACAACATCTTATAATTCACATGAGCAAAAACCATGGTGATTGAATTTAAAATACAAAACCAGTATAACATTATTAATCAATTATCCAACAATTTAATTAATATATAAAAGCCACCTAAATAGTCACTTACTGGCTGATTCCATCAAATGAAGCTTCCCTGCAGATGTGTCCACTATCAGTATTAAGACCACGCTGGAGGAGAAGATAAAAAGAACTATCATTATGTGCTAAAGACTAGTATTTTTATAATAAATTTACAAAACGTATTACATAAAGTCTTTTAGAAAGCTTATTTGTGCATATAATATAAAATGACTGCATAAAATCAGTTAAGATATAAAAACAAGAGTACAAATGTAAACAATTGTACATTACTGAACAGACAGAATGGAAGTTGCCATATTCTTCCGAAGATCTTAGCAGGCCTAAATTTTTCTTTTCTAAAATAGCTTGGTGACAATTTTCTTGCAGGGGGAGCAGAGGGCGAAAGATGTGCATCCCATAAACAGGACAGTAACAGGCAGGAGTAGAATAAAAACTGTACTGGAATTTTTAAAACATGCTGTGACCACTCCCCGTCACAGTGTCACTGTGATGGGGTGAGGTCACACATGCATCCTTGGAAAGACGCTATTCCATACTGCCTTGGCAATTCTTTTTGTATAAATTAGAGTACCCCTCTTCTACAGCTTGCCATTCACACAAGAATAAAAGACGTCATTCTGGCTGCTACATAGCACTTCTGATGTGTCTAGATTTGTGGGGAATCAGACATAGCAGCACTGCCTTTCTATGCTTGGAATAAGATCAGTGGAGGAAAGGCACGAGTCCCAAAATTCTGCTGAACTTAGCAAAGAATGTTCTTTGGATCAGCAATATTCTAGGCTCATAGAGAGAAAGCAGCTCAGAGAATTAAGAAGTTTTGAGTGAAACAGATCCAGTAGAAAGGGAGTTGCTCAACCGCCACAAAAACAGACTAATAACCGCAGACACATGCACTAGTCCCAACAGAAAATTGGAAAGTAGAAGGGGAAAGGACAGTTCGATCTACTGTACTCTGGAAGAAAGTGGGGAGCGGGAGTGAAGAGCACTACAACTCTACCCTCCCACACCTTGAAGTTGTATGCAGGATATGATTCTGAGTATTTAATTGGACTGGAGGGAAGCAATGTAGGTGTCAAATGGGTTTCCTGTAAATTAAGTATGAAACTACACAAACATGGATAAGAATTTTGGTAGTAGGATACAAGGGAGAAGGGACAGGATTTAACAAAAGACTGACTAAATCTGAGAAGGGAGGAGAAAGCTTAGTCAACTACATTAAGGCAGCTGACTTCAAGTGCTCTGGGATAGAAAAAGGACAGAGAGGATACACAAGAAGTGGACATGTTTGCTTAATTCATCTGTTTACTGAAGAGCAACAGGATGAGTATTCTCCATGAATAACAAATATAACTTACCAATGTAAGAAGAACGGAGGGTTTCTTTGGAGCCAAGACACTGGTTATCTAAAAGAACAGGATTGCAGTTACACTAAATTTTTTCCCCTATCTTCATCATATATTACTATTTTATTATGCACAATTAGCTTCTTGTCAATGTTACTTGTGTCAATCTTAGAAATGTATTAACATTTAATAACTGCTAAAAGAAGTCACTTCATATGTTCTGCTTATTAGGCAAAGAATGCAATACAACTGGTGAAAAGTACAAATCAATAAAACATTATGCTGTAAAAGAGATACAATAAAAGTTAAACACCAGAACAAAGCCAAAGTAGCATGACGAATCTCATCTGACATAATATACCATGTCCAAAATTGATTCTATATCAATTAAACAAACATTATGAATGGGAAAACTAGCCAACAAAAATGATAAAGTAGTTTTAGGCTTTTCATATGCATGGAGCCTGACAAATTTGGTGGATCTGTCACTTTTTGTCATTTTAAATTAGTGTTTTCTTCCATCCTCCCATCTTCCATCTTGTTGTGTGAAAGACCCAGGCAGACAGGGGAAATGGACTAACTAGCTGATGGAGGAAACACTCCACTATACACAAAGTGCTGTCAAGTGCACAAAGCAAACAAACTGGAAAAAAGAAAAATGTTTCTCTGATCTTTTTCAGATTCAGTAATCTTATGTCACTTGTTACAAGAGTTGCTAAAAATGTTCAGACAGAAGAGCTGTTTTAAGTTGCTGTCCTTTTAAGACACACAGCAACTGCACTGCAAAATTAAATCAACTGCCATTCTTTGGAAAGAAAATGTGAGAGAGCTGAGAAGGTTTTTTTTTTAATGATGAACCCACATAATAGAACACAGAAATCAGAAATTATAGCAGGAAAAGAGGAGTGCTTGTATATATAAAACACAGCGGCTGTGTCTACACTGGCATGAATTTCCGGAACTGCTTAAAACGGAATACTATTCCGTTTTCAGTTTTTCCGGAAAAGGAGTGTCTACATTGGCAGGCTGCTTTTCCGGAAAAGCCCTTTTTCCGGAAAAGCGTCTGTGGCCAATGTAGACGCGCTTTTCTGGAAAAGAGCCCCAATCGCCATTTTCGCGATCGGGGCTTTTTTCCGGAAAAGACTACTAGGCTGTCTACACTGGCCCTTTTCCAGAACAGAATAAGGACTTATGCCCGAGCGGGAGCAGAATAGTTTTTCCAGAATAGCGGCTGATTTTGTACAGTAGAGCGTCGTTGCTTTTCCAGAAATTCAAGGGCCAGTGTAGACAGCTCGCAGCTTATTCCGGAAAAGTGGCTAATTTCCGGAATAAGTGGCCCAGTGTAGACACAGCCAGCATGCGTTAATGTTATTGCACTATCGTGTGCTGACTATTTACAGTCATCTTTTCTTGATTAAAACTTCTGTACAACATCCAACTTCCTTTAGCATCTTTGACACATTTATAAATTGAGGCTACAGTAGGTCTTCATTTCCACTAGCTGTGATTAAAAGCTTATGCTCTTAAACTGTATGAGTCGGTGGGTTTTCTGTAGAGAGTGGTGTCTGTCTTGAAGTAGATGGTTTCTAGGTATTCGTCTGGCTCTTTCAATTTGGTTTTTTATTTCTCCGGGTGGGTAGTTGGAAAATTAGACACCACTCTCTACAGAAAACCCACCAACTCATACAGTTACCTACATGCTTCCAGCTCCCATCCAGAACACACCACACGATCCATCGTCTATAGCCAAGCCCTTCAATACAACCGCATCTGCTCTAATCCCACTGACAGAGACCAGAAGCTTCAGGATCTCTACCAAGCATTTATAAACCTCAACTACCCACCCGGAGAAATCAAAAAGCAAATTGAAAGAGCCAGACGAATACCTAGAAACCATCTACTTCAAGACAGACCCAAGAAAACCAACAATAGAACACCACTTGTCATCACCTACAACCCCCAACTTAAACCTGTCCAACACATTATCAATAAACTACAGCCTATACTGGAACAGGATACCATACTCCAAGAGGCTCTGGGAGACAGACCCATAGTCTCCTATAGACAACCACCTAACCTCAAGATGATTCTTACCAACAACCACAGGGCATACCACACTAATACCAAGCCTGGTACCTTCCCTTGCAACAAACCCCGTTGCCAGCTTTGTCCACATATTCGTTCTGCTGATACCATTATTGGACCTAACCAAGTGAGTTATAAGATCAAGAACACATATTCCTGCACATCCAGAAATATAATTTATGCTATCATGTGCTGAAAGTGTCCGTCTGCTATGTATATTGGACAAACATCTCAGACACTTCGCCAAAGGATTAATGCCCACAAAACAGATATCAGACAAGATCACAAAGAAAAAACAGTTTCTTGCCATTTTAACCAGAAAGGACACTCTCTCAATGACTTAACCACCTGCATTCTGCTACCTTTTACATCTGCACTTGAAAGGGAATCCTCTGAACTGTCAATCGTGTTAAAATTCGACACTCTCCGAGAAGGAATGAACAAACACTCAAACTATCTTACCCATTACCAAGATAGCTTCCCCAATTATCACCTCTAATACCATTAGCTCACAAACATCCCACTCTCCCTACTTCTAATATCATCAATTCACAGACACTTACCTACCTTCCTTCCTCCCCCCCCCCCCCCCCCCGCCGCATTCCCCTCCTGTTCTGAAATGTGATTTGTCCTTTTCATATGTGTTCATTTTTTTAATTGTATCCTTTGGTATATATGGTTGTGACTATTTTCTTCCACTATTTGATCTGAGGAAGTGGGTCTGGCCCACGAAAGCTCATCATCTAATAAACCATCTTGTTAGTCTTTAAAGTGCTACATTGTCCTGCATTTTGCTTTAACTAGGACAAGGATATTCACCAAATTAGCATAAACTGGTTACCAATTTACATCAGAAAACACACACCTCATGGGATAAAGATCCAAACGCATAGTCACAAGTACGCTGAATAACAATACTGTGACGTCTTTTATAGTTCTTTGTATTTTCTAATCTTCATGAGATACTGTGACTACTACACATTTTCCAGAAGTATGCATCATTGAAACATATGGTGCACATGCTCACCTGAGGAGTTCATGTCCAAGATGCTAACATAATGGATAACCAAGTCATCAGACTTCTAGGGTAGGGATACTGGGGATGCAGTAGCATCCCATGGCTTGAAGTGGTTTCCATCATATACAGGGTTAACATTTTTGATCACTGCCCTTTCAGCACCCTCACTATAAAAACTGTTCCAATGCCACTGTCTAGGGTCATTTTACAAAAGGTACTTACAGGTCTAGTGGAATTTATAAAAGCACTTAAATGGAATAAGGCACTTAGGGGGGTTTACAGAAATGCCTAAGCAAGTGAAGTAATTTTCTGCATCTTTTGGTACCCTAAGTACTTTTGTAAACCAAGCACCTAGTGCTTGGCACTGAGGAAGAGTACGTTCCTAGTAAAATGTGCAAGTATTGTATTCAAAGCCTTTGAAATAGGGATGTAAAATCCCATTTAAAAAGCTAACTAGTTCAACACCCTCCCATGCGCAGAAAAGCACAGTAGGGCCTGGCCAGACTGCAGCAGCCCCCACCTGTGTCATGCTGCGGCTGGGGGCTGCTCCTGCCAGTCCAAGCTTGCTGCACTGCAGGCGGGCAGCTGCTCTCTAGGCTGGATCTCCCTCTGCCCACATCATGGCAGGCCTGGCTGGTGTGCTCCAGCTCAATTGGGCCCAATGTGTCGTGGGAGACGAGCTGCTCCGGCCAGCTGGTGAAGCACGTGAACGAGGCTAAAGCACCCTTCTCCTGAGGCACAGCAGGTCCGACTAGTCCAGATCACCACTTAACTCTTTATATCCCTACTTTGAAAGATGAAAGATTCCTGGATAATACAAATAGTCTCTCAAATACATATGTACTAAGTAAAGAAAGAAAGCTTATCTTCAAAAGAACTGGTCAGTTTTCATGTAAGCCCCTTTTCCTTTCTAAGTTAAAAAGCTACAGTGTTCTTGAACTGTGTTTGTTTAATGTATATATAATGCATTGTCACAGAATTCCTACAGGCCATTTTGACATTGCTAACCTAGTATTTAACAATATGCTATAATCAGATATAAACAGGTTTACATGGTAGACTAATACAATATTGCTAAACTTAATTGGTTTATGCCTTAAGCTGGGATACTCCAGAGAGAATAAGGTCTTTACATAGGCTTACATATTGTCCCAAATTAAAGAGCCCCACGTTCTTTCCTGAATAAAATTGTACACACTAGACAGAATATAAAGATATATGATAACAGCATTTGTTGATAGGAGACAGTACACAAAATAGCAATAAATCCTTCATAAAGAAGCATATGTTCCTAAAAGGTGAAACTCTTTAAAATCCGGTACTCTCTGGTCCGGCAACATGCTGGTGGACGAGAGCGTTCAGTCAGGAGTGGGGGACAGCCAGGGTGAGAAGCTCAGTCTTAGCTGGTGGCAGTGGGGCCAGAGGCTTGGAGCACAACCCAGGCCCAGCAGAGGGGAGTGCAGCCGCAGTGGGGGCTGGCAGCAGTGGAGCCGGCATGGGGTTGGTGGCAGGGAGCACAGCTCAGCCAGGTGGTGGAAAGCACAGCCCCACCCAGGGCCAGGAGTAGAGCCTATTTGCTGGGGCTTCTACCCAGGAAAGGAGCTGATCGACGGAAGGGGAGCCTTGACCTTCCCTGGTCCAGAAAACTCCCTGGCTTGGGACCACTAAGGATTCCAGACCAACAAGGTTCAACCTGTACTTGGAATTACTGGCCTTGGCTTCTATATTCTGTATTCTAAATCAAGAAAGCATTATTTCAATCCAAATACATGAAGCAGCAACCTCTTCAAAGCTTCCTTAGCCTACATTTAAGGAAATGCATGAGCACAATCACAATTTAAAGTTAATTTTATTATGAAAATGAAATGAATCTACAGTTGGTAAAAATAAGATTTTGGGCTAGCAAGTCAGGTTAGCATCCTGCAGAAGACAGAAATAGCAAGATCTTCCTTTTTAAGCTGCTTTCCATAAGACTTAACACGGAGCTTGGCAAACATGCTGCCATATTTCTGCTGAGCTTTCCTACTGAAAACAAAATATACTAGACAGGTGTAAAAAGCATAACATCTGTTCAAAACTACCTAACACAGCTACATTTCTATCACTGTACAAAGAAATACAGGTTGAACATCTCTACTTCAGCACTCTCAGAACCTGACTGGTGCCAAACCAGAGAATTTGTCAATATTGTCTAGCAGCATTACCAATACTTCCGCTGCTTACTAGGGTGCAATAGTGTAGTTGATTAACCAATAAGAAAAAAGCTTATAGGTTAGTGCTATCACCTACACAAACTTTGCCCCCGCCAGTAAATTTTTTAGGAGGCTGGCCAGCAGCACCAGTCAGTCTTGGCTTGTGCCGGGTCTGAGACCTAACCAGCATAGCAGCTCTGCATTTAAAGTGTATTAGGAGCCAGGTAGGCAAGCAGCCCTCCTCAGTAACAGCTCACACCGGGTCTGGGAGCTCAGACCCCCACCTAGACAGGGCCTGCTGCCACCCACAATGCTGCCTCTTTATCAGAGACAGCAGCACAAGGTAACAAGCAACTGGTCTGCGAGGGGAGCTGGTTTTTAAACTGGCTTCCCTCGCAGACTAGCTCCCACCTGATTCAGAGGCAACAGTGTGGAGTGGCAGGGGACTTCTCTGGAGTGAGGCCAGAGCGCACTGGTTGCCAGACCTGCCCCCAGGGACTACAGAATAGTCAACAATAAGAATTCATGAGGTTACTCGTCTATTCAATTAACTGATATTTAAGATCTCTACTGCTTACTGGGCTCTTAGAAGCTAGTTAGGGTTAAATTAAAGCTAAAGAACAGCACAAAAGACAGAGATCCAAAACTTGTGGCCGTAAACAAACTTTATGGGACTGCCGGAAACTTGGTCACACTCGTGGTAAATGGACACCCAGCTAATGAAAATCATGCCAAAGCACAAATGTTGTTGGACCAGAGTGTGCTGGACTAGAGAAGTTCAACCTGTGCTTAAGTGTGCAGTTATTTAAAAGAGACATGAATACCTGGAGTTAAAAGAGACCTGGATTTAAAAGAGACATGAATACAAGAGACTAAAAGCAATAACAGAATAAATAATTAAAATGAACATTTAATATATTTTAAATTCAAGCAGCCAATGACAATTTAAACATTTTATGAAATAGGGCACCATTTTCCTGTTGCAAGTTTCTAAGGGTCACAGAAACATTGCAAACCTGTTATCAGGCATTTTGTCTGTCTTTTCCCCATAGGTTACCAGAACCCTTCAAAATCATGGCCAAATACAGAGCATATTTAAAAAGTCTCTTTCAATTGGTCTCAATGTACAATCCAATAAAATGATAGCATGATATTTTAAAGGGTTTTAGTGAAATTTAAAAAATGAATGTCATTCTTCAAAAACTGGAAGGAAGACTAATTAATTAGGAAATAACATTTAGTGGAACAAGATTTTTTGTATGAAAGTACTGCCATACTTTTAGAACAATCATCAATTTTATTTTCATAGGAAAAATATTAGGAAAAGCAGATGCTTACCTCATTTGTATAGTGTATTTCATCCAGAGCATATTTCTTCCTGAAATATTCAGGAGGATGAATCCTTTAAAATGCAATAAAAATACAATACTTAGTAATAGCCATGTTATAAAATTAACTAATCTAGGTTATAAAAGTACCATCACAGATATGGAGCAATCAAGAACGATAAGATGTTAATATTGTTAACATCTCAGTACAATAGCTCATACCAAAATATACAATTTACTTAGTCCACATCTGAAACTTAGATTTCTTAGTCTGCTCCAGAGACTTGGTCTCTTTCACAGTAATCCTTCGTATTAGAGTGAATTGTCCATGGAAACAACTTGGTACAAGCGAGATTTTTCACTAACTGATGAGTTCTGATGATGAATCAACAAGTTCCAATCATGTCCCTTCCTGCCTCACCAACAAAAGGAAGAGACTAGAGTAGTCTCATGAAGAAAGTACTCACTACAAATCATAAGTAAAATTTGAGGGAGAGTTTTTTGCCATTCTAATAAACAGAGGAATTATTGATAACACAAGAAATACTTTAAAAATCATTATGCCCCTTAAAATGACCCTCCCTCCAGGGCCTCTTCTCATTAATATTTGAGAGGTATATAAAATATATTATTTATCTAACCCTCTTTTGCAGTAATTCTCCATTTTTACACATTCTATTTAAACAATACCAATTCTAGTCCCTTTCTATACCTAATGTTTTATAGTTCCCTTACCTCTAAGATCTTTGCATGCTCCTCTTTTATTAACAAGGTTTTTTTCCCCCTCAGTACTTAAATATTTAAGTATTTAAATATTCCATCAATGTTGAGAATAAATGTAACACTTGTAATTTTGTCTCTATTTAACAGTTAAACCTTAACTATTAACCCAGTTAACTTATTGTCATTATTGTTTAATGCTCCACTACAGTGCCTCCAAATTATCAGTTATATCTTGCTGGGCTGGTCTAAACAAAGCTGAGAATTGTTCCAGAGAATGTGTAAGTGATTTCTATACTGTTCTTACAAATATGCTGGATTTTATTTAGCAAAATTTAAGTCAGTGTAAGTCAGAGTTGCTAATATAATATAGTAGCTCTTCTATTTTCACAAACTTTTTTTTTTTTTTGGTCCTTTGATCAGAAAATTGTCCTTTATTGTTGTGTGGTCTATGGGAAATTGCTGATAATTCACTCCCAAGGTATTCTTTCATTTCCCGAAAAACTTCCATGTGAGGAGCAAGCTTCTCTTCTGTCTAATTGCATCTAAAATCAATATCTGTCAATTTTAGTTCACTTTTTTCTGTTTGATTTATTGTAGCAATACGAACTCACTGAAATGGGTCATATTTAATACGCCCCCACCTTCAATCATTTGCATTTAAGTATTCCAGGCAAAATTTTCAGAATTATATGTCATATGCACTTCCTCCTTTTTCATTACATTTAGACTCTGCTTAGCATGAGGAGTTGGCTCCCCTCTGGAAGGTTAAAGGCTTTGCCTTTGTTACTTTTCCCTTTTATCTAGTCTAAACACCACACTGAAGAGTGACGTAACCTAACACCTTCCCAAAATCAAGGCTTCCAATGGACTGTATGCATGGAAATATCCTGTTCTAAAGTGGGAAGACTAGCACAAGGGGCATGGAGAATGTGCTACTAGACACTTTACAGTAAAGCAAATACAATTTTGTGCTGCTTCACAGAATTGATTGTAAAAATTCTCAGGAGGAAAGTAGGGGAAAACTGTTTTATACCACCTCACTTCCCAAAAGTATTTCTGTTTCACCAAACTCCACCCCCTTCCCATTTCCCGCAATACACATCCCTTGCTGCACAAAGAAAATTCATGGAAATGTAAGTATATTGCCTGAGTTACAATGGTGCAAACATGATGTATCTATGCTGCACAGCAGGGGATCAGATTTATTCAGCAACACACAGAAGAAATCAGCACTGAGGTAAATCCCACCTTGTGCAGGTTCAGCATAGATTTTTACAGCAGCTTCACTACATTGACACAGCTACACCAGAGTAAATTTCCTTAACAGAATGGGTTTCAGATTTACATTTTTGTTACTGAAATGAAAAGAAGTGAAAGTCTTATACTGTCAAAATCACAGGAATTAACACTTCACAGGACCCTGGCCAGTAGCACATTATATGCAATTAGATGTATTTTCAAATATGTTTAATATTTTATTTGGGTGAGAAACACTCATTTTTGTAACTCTGATAGCCAGGCTAAGCTAAGTAGCTACTGTTTTTAGGTGTTCGATTTCTGTTTAGAAATTGTTGTGGACTGCCAGTTTCAAAATTCTGATAATTGCTACAGAGCATTACAAGAAAAAATAATCAAGTTATAAAACAATTAGAATTACCCAAGTGGAAAATTATCCCTGTACTACTGGACCTTGTCTCCCCTAGTGAGCTAGTAAAAGCAGAACAAATAATGAAGGAACATTTAAAAAACTTTATGTAGAAATACCTCTTTTGCCCAGGGTTTTTAAAATCATTGGCAAATCAGGAATGCTAAGAGCACAGGACAGTGTGCTCAACCTAAGAATTACCAGACACCGTTCCATCTAATTCTATAGCTCAGTGTCAAGATTCACTCGTAATTTTCACAATTTAGAACTATTAATCTTGTTTTTCAAAAGACATTTTAAAACCTCAGGATATTTTAAAATAAATTGTGATTCCTTTTGATTTGGCTTCTGGACACTAAGGCCATGTCTACCCTACAAGATAAGGCCGAATCTATTATTGTCCATGTCTGGTCACCCGATTTTGCAAAGTTGAAGGCCCATTTCCTCATTGTGGGGAAGAATTCAATGTACTTCAAGGTAACACATCTCCATTAGGGAGCCTACTGTCAACTTTGAGAGAGATGCACTGTGGGTAGCTATCCCTCTGTGCCTGCACTGCTTTGCATTCTGGATTATAGTCCCAATGCATAATGAGATCAAAACTGTGCAGTGGGTAGTTATGGATTCATGTCGTCAGCATCCCATAATGCACCCCTTTTATTCTCTTCTCCCCCCCCCCGCTTGAGATCAATGGGAAAGTCTTTTTGCACCTTTTTTGGCCATGGTTGTGCACGCAGTGGAGGCTGTCATTATACAAGTAGCCAAGGCAATCAATACCATTGTGTTATGGAAGATTGTGACTCTGGGAAACAGATACCGTAGTGTAGCAGTTCCCAACTGCTGGGTTGCAGACCTCTGCCTTCCGGGCAGTGTTCCCTCTAACATTTTCTATCCTTGGACAGGTTGAATTTTCTTATGTGCACCACCAATATTCACAACATTCCCTTTGTAGTGTCAGCCTATCGCGTGCTCCATAATCTTTGCAAGAGCAAGGGGGAAAATTATCTGGCAAGATAGGGGTCTGAGGCAGAGCACCTAGCCAGAAATTCTGAGCAGCCAGACACCAGGATAATAAAGAGAGCACAGCATGGGACAGCACAAATCTAAGAGGCTTTGAAAGAAACGTTTATGAATGGCCAAATTGAGACTCATGCATGTTTCTCTCAACAAGGTGCCCCTACATTCACTTTGTTTGCCAGTAATCCCCCGCCCCAGCTCTGCGGTACAAGTAATAAAGAGACTATTGTTGAGAAATCATGCTTTTTTATTTGGGGAATACAGAAAGGAAATAAAAATAGTCCCTGATGGGAACCCGAAGGGAAGGCCTCAGAAACATGAGATGAACAGCCTTTTGCCTCCCAAAGTAAGCTCCCTTGAGTCCCCCTGACCAGGTTCTTGGGGCCCCTGGAGTGGAAGCGATGGAACTGGGAGAGGAAGGCAAGTTATTTTGCACAGGGTGGAGAGGGTTCTGGTTCTGGGGGGAGAAGGTTTGTTCTCCAGGCATTCAGCCAGATGCTCCATTACTTTTGTCAAGGAGGCAAAGATACTATCCTATTGCCTGGCCTGCAATTCCTTGCATGCTCTCCTCTCCTGCCATTCCATGACCCTCTCCCGGCACTCAACACGCAGAGCAGCTTCCCTCTGTGTCTGGAACATGCAGCTTCCTGGGAAGAGTGCTAATAGATTCCCACCTCTATCATCCAGAATTATAGGGAGTGGATACTGACTGAATGTGGCCAGAAACTCGGTCCTTATGTTGCAGTGCTTTGTGGTTCAATGATACCAGACCACTTACTGGTGGCTTAGCGTGGGAAAGTGTCCTACTGTGGAGGATGGAATAATGCTGGCTTTCCCACAAATCTTGTGAGAAGGATCAAAGAATTCCTATCTGACAGCTTCATAGAGCTGTACAGGGAGGACTCCCGCTTCCTCTCCAGACACCTTAACAAGCTGTTCTGGGCTCCCTGGGCTGTGTAGGCACAGAGCACACAACACTTCACACCCAACTGCCTTAACCTACTTGTTGTAAGAAAAAAATTGTGAATTCACCAGAAGCACCCTCCCTGGGATCAGTGCTTTGCTGGGAAACATTCTGGGAGGAAGGGACTGGCTCCAACATGATGAAAAGTTCTTGGTTCTCGCCAGTCATCAGATGGCCATTCTCCTCCTTCTCCCTCTTCGCTATCTTGCTGTCCTCCATGCTGACACTCCAGGAGTGTCTTGGCTGGACTCCACGGTCAGGCTTGAGAAGCTGGTTAGGTCACCCCCTAAAATCACATGCAGCTGCTCGTAGAACAGTCATGTTTGTGGTGATTCACCAGACCGTCCCTTCGCCTCCTTTGTCTTGTGATACGACTGCCTCGTCTCCTTTATTTTGACTCTGCATTGCTGGGTATTGCTGAGGTATCATTTGGCCAACAGGCAGTTTGCAATCTTTGTGTACATGTCTGTGTTTCTTTTGCTGGTTCAGAGCTCAGACAGAATGATTCCTCTCTCCACACCTCAATGAGGTCCAATATCTCCCAGACACTCCATGCTGGCACTCTTCTGTGCTCCTAGGAACTTCATCTCATGGGGCTTGAAGCATTGGAAGTTATGGGCACACATACTGCTCAGATGTGCTGCCCCCTCTGAGGCATGCTCACAATACTGGCCACATGGGAAATGAAATTCTAACTTTTCCAGGGCTCTTCCTGTTAATCTGGAGAGCAGTAGAGGTGCATGTTCTGGCCAGAGCGGGGCACTGTGGATGCCTCCTGGGGGCCAAGAACCTTGACTTTCACCCATGCTGTGAAAACCAGAGGTACCCGACATCAACTTCAGTGGCCCTTAAGGTCAAAAAGACAGGCTTGGTAGTGCAGACACATCGTTTAGAAAAATCCACCTTATGTGACTAAATTCAGTGTAAACTCCTAGTGTAGACCAGGCCTAAGTCTTTAGAATGCAGTTGGTCTAAGTTTTCAAGCTTTTTGACAACCATGAGGGCTACAAAAAAGTTACTAACCTTCCGGCACTGTTGTTCTTTGAGAGATGTGTTGCTCATGTCCATTCCACATTAAGTGTGTGGGCACTATGCACACTGTTGCCAGAGATTTTTTCCTAAGTGATATCAATCGGGCTAGCTCAAGTGCCTTGTGATGCCACCAAATTAGGCACCAGTATAAGGTGTGCTACCAGCCAAACAACCTTTCAGTTCCTTCTTGCCCACCAACTCCAACAGAGGGGTTATGGCCAGGTAAATAGCCCTGGTGGATGGCTTCCTTGAATGTAGCAAAACTTGCCAAACTTGTTCCAAACAGGTCTACTCCTCCAGATTCAGCCATGTAACATCCATTCAGTTAGGGTGAAGATAGCTGACATTTTGGTGAACTAACCAGCTCTGGTCTTATGAGATTATGTCCCGAGGAAGTGGAGGGCTGCTATTGGTAGATCTAGTAGTGTGCTGAACCACTGGCCACACTGGGGCTATGAGAATAACTTTTGCCTTGTCCCATCTGATTTTCAGGCGGACTTTGTGATCCAGAAGAACTGGGGGGGGGGAGCGGGGGGCGGAAATGTGTAGGCAGGAGTTCTGTCCATGGAAGCAGGACAGCATCCGAGAGAGAGCCCTGATTGTGCCCATTCAGTGAACAAATACATGGCATTTCCTATTGTGCTTTGTCATGAACAGGTCTGCCTGTGGAAGATGAACTTGAGGACTTCCAGGTGAAGGGACCACTTGTGTTGAGAGGCAAATGATCTTCTGAGGTAATCCTTCAGTGTAGTTCAGGCTCCTGGAAGATGTGAAGCCTCAAGGTGGATTGAGCACTCCATATAGAAGTCCCATAGACTGACTGCCTCCTGAGACAAGGAGAAGGATCAAGATCCTTACTGCTTGTTAATACAGAACATTGCCATGGCGTTGTCTATAAAAACTTGCTCCACTTTGCCTGGGACCTCAGGCATCTGGTTAAGTGGATTGCCTTGAGTTCAATGACATTTAAATGCACAAGAGTTCTTCCTGGAACCACAAGCCTTTAGGTTGTTGAGATAGGCTTGCCAACCTAGGGCTGGTGAATCTGAGACTAGGGACACTGATGACTAGGGAGTGACAAAGGGGATTCCCATCTTTACCAGTCTTGGTCCTTCCACCAGATGAGAGGGGTAAGGACCAAAGATAGAACAGTGACCACTGTGTCCAAATAGTGTCTGTTGAAGGAGTAACTGAAAATAACCATGTCTGCAAGGCCTACAGTACTGCTTGCATGCTATACCCCGTAAATGCATGCAGCCATTTGCCCCAGTAACTTGAGGCAAACTCAAACTGTCATAAATGAGTGGACCATGACCTTGGATATCATGTCTGACATAGTCTGGACCAGAGCTCTGGGAGGAAGACTGTGGCTTGGCTGCACTGACAAATTCTGTTCTCTGAACTGGAACAAACAATAGACTTTTACTTGTTTAATCAACAGGCCCAATACTCAGAAGGTGGCTTGGACCATGATGGTGGTCTCTGAACAACCATCTGAGGAAGGCAGCTACCACCACCATGCACTTTGTCAGCTCCTTAAGGGGCTGCAGACAGGCTGAAAGGAAGACTATGTCCGTAGTGCATTTGGTTTACAATAAACGTGGGAAATCTTCTGTGACTATAGGAGACAGAAATGCTTCTGGGTAAGGAATAGCTTGTGAAAAGAATTCCTGAAAAGGGATGTTAATGGGCGATAACAGGGGAAGGCTGTATGAAAAATGGAGGATATAGCAAACCACCACTCTATTTAGTACCTAGTGATCCAATATTATGCAGGACCATTCCAGACTGAAGTGGGATAGTTGGTCCACAAATATAAGGGAGAGAGGATATGAAGCAGGAATCGGCACCTTCAACAGGCCTGCATGGGTCCACCAGAGTACCTATGTGACCCTAGTTAAGTGGCTGAAGTGGATGGAAGCAGTTGATATAACTTTGTAATCTCTTCCTTTTCTTGTCCCGGAGGAGCCTATAAATGTGGGGGGAGGGGGCATCGGGGTCTGCAATGTTTCATCCAAACAGATAGACCATAAAGGGCCAGAAATCTGAAGGTGGCCCCTGAGTCCTTCAGGTGGTATAGTCTCATGTTTATCTGCTCTGGAAAAAAAGCAAAGAACCTTTGAAAGGAAAGCCCTAGATTGTCTGTTGTTCCTCAAAAGCAAGACCCAAGGACTGAAGACAAGAGCATCTCCTCACGATACCCCCTAAGACAGTTGTCCTCAACCTTTCGGGGCTGCCAGGCACCCAGGGGCAGGGGCTGCGCATGCGCTGGGCGCTGGGCGCTCGGGGCAGAAGAGCCCCGGCGGGTGCAATGGCAGCCACGGGCACCACGTTGGGGACCACTGCCCTAATATGATCACGATGGAATGGTACTTCTCTCTGTCTCCACTGAATGCCAAGGGCCCAGAAACTGGTGACAAATGAGAGATGGTAACGAAGAGAGTATCAGAGACAGTTTGGTCCTGGAGGGTCTGATGACAGAAAGGCCATCAGGGTTACATTCTCCCTCCTGCTCATGATCGTTGGGAGCTGGTGGCTGTCTCACTGAAGTTAGATTAATTGAGTATGTCAGTGAGTCCATAACCTCTGTGAAGGCCTCTGGGATTGATGGTACCCTCAGTCCTCTGGTGCCGTGGTGGCTTCAGAGCTTTGGTGGAGCATCCCACATCAGACTCAATGCAGAATCGCGGGTGCTGCTGTGGGACCATGGATGGATGGTCCAGCACTAGTTGCATTTCATTGCCTTCAACATGTTTGTCCTCCATCTCTATGATTAGCAACCTCTGTTGGTGCACTGCCTTAGCATTTCAGATGGAGAACACTGGTGATGAGCATGTGATGACAGAGAAATGATTCATGCCAAGGCCAAAGCACTTGCTGCAGAATCAGAACAACTTGGCTCTGAGGCCAATCCAAGAATGCCTTTCATTAGGAGAGCCTTCAGCCTTACCTCTATCCTGTTTTGTGCACAGTCTAAAGTCCCAACAAACCTGGCATCAGTCTCTCCTGTGAGTTTCTCCCAAACATTTCAGACAACTGTAGTGTGGGTCACACTACAATAGCTTTGCCACCGAGGGTGCAAAGTTTGAACCCTGAAGAAAAAGGCATGCCCAGTTCCGGGGCAAACAGAACCTCAGGACAACAGGAGAGAGGATGTTCTAACTATTTACATGGTCTACAATACGTTTTATTTATATAGATATAGACAGTGGGGTTTTTTTGTGCCGGTATGCCCCGAGACAGTGTACCGGCACCTATTTTCCCTGCATAAAAAGAACTTACATTTTTATAATGAAAAATTAGATTGTCACTCTATTTCAGCATCTGAGACTTTCAGAAAAAACATCAAATATCACAGGTATCAAAAAAAAATCACAGAAATTGGCAACACTGAAATTAAAAAAAAATCTCTAAGGGTATGTCTCCACAGCAACATTATTTTTAAATAATTATCATTATTTAAAAAACTTAGTCTACATCTACATAGCAGGCAGTTATTTCTAAATAATGTCAAAATACTGTCAAATTGGAGGACTTCTTACTCTGACTCCTGTGAACCTCATTGTACAAGGAGTAAGGGAAGTTAGAGGAAGAGTGCTCTATTTCAAAATAAATCCTGTAGAGACGCTCCCAATTTCAATTTCAAAATAAGCTACGCTACTGACATAGATCAATTTGCATAGATTATTTCCAGTTAAGCCCTGCTGTGTAGATGCACCCTAAGGGACTACTGGGAAAAGAGATGATGAAAAGTGGAGCTTAAGTGGTAAGGAAACAGGATACAAGTCATATCAGATCCTAAAATTACAAGAAAGTATTTAAAAAGTCATACCTAATTCCCAACCCAGACAGCTCACTCACAAGAGCTTTGTCAGAAGAGTGAGTATTGAAAGCCAGCATTAGAAACATGCTGGAATTCTAGTGGCTAGCAGAATGTTAGCATACAGAATGACCACACATTCATTGAATATAAATTTCAAGTTTTACTGGCTTCTATACTTCTCATTCAGCACAAAATTCATTATTGCATTAGGTGTGGTGTTTAGATCAATGCAGCAGGAATCAGTAACCCAGAGTTAAAGCCTAATCTCATTGAAGTCATTAGGACTTTTGCCACTGCCTTCAATAGAGTGAGAAGGTCCATATCAGGATCCCTTGAAGTAGACATAATCTCTCTCCATTTTTTGATCAGTGAAAAATATATTTACAAATATAGCAGATGTCATTGTTCAGTAATTTTAAATAGTTGTATACTGGATATATCCATTAAGGTTAGGGTTAGCTTTTTGTAGCAGCTTTATTAACTGTGCTGTGTTTTCTATCTTTAAACTCAATAAAACGATTAAGTTTATTGACTGAAACTATTTAAAGCTACACTTGAAAGGCACTGTACAAGAATTCAAAACAACTGCAAATCTTAAGAGATTTAAGGTTTCAATATTGTCTTGCATGGCCTTCTCAAACAAACAAGGGAAATACAACCTATACCAGGGCTACTCAACACACAGCCCATTTACTTGCAGCCCACGTTGTGGTTTGGGTTTACACGGGGCTTAACACGCAGCCAGTGGATGGAATCCTTTGAACATGGCCTCCCCTGGGAACATGATGCACCAAGGCGAGGCATCTCCCAGGCAGGGTGAGCACTGAAAGACAAGTGGACGGGCTAGCTGGAACAGATGGGTACAGAGTGTCAGCGTTTCTAGCCCGCAGGGAGGTGGTGCCGGGACATTGTGGGAAGTGCTGGCTGTTTAGCCTTGTGGGCAAAGCCTGAGAGGTGCTGACTGGCTCACACTGGCCACATTTGGGTCTGGCACCTCAGCTTAAGACTTAATCTTTGTATGCATGTCCATCAGTGTGAAAGAAGCTATTTGCATATACTTGCATATATATTTGCATGTATATGCAAACACACTTAAATTGCGGCCCTCGGCATGTGCTGTGAGTATCATTGTGGCCCCTGGGGCTTCCAAAGTTGAGTAGTCCTGACCTAGACTTAGTTACCATGAGGTGGGTGCATAACCGTTTGGAAAGCCACTTGCAGACTAGTCAGTGGTTCACAATCAAGCTGGACACGGACTATCAAGAAGAGTCACACAGACATCAGTGGTGGGTGTAATTCTGTTCATTATCTTCATCAATTATTTAGATAACGGAACAGACAGTACACTTAGAAAGTTTGAGGATGATACCAAGTGCTTTGAAGGATAGCATTAAAATTCAAAATGACCTTGACAAACTAAAGAAATAGTCTAAGTATTACAGGATGAAATTCAATACGGATACATGCAAAGTATCCATTTAGGAAGGAACGGTTTCATACAAAATGGCAAATGATTGCCTCAGAATGAGTACTGCAGAAAGGGATCTGGGAATCATAGCAGATCATAAGCTGATATGAGTCAACAGTGTAACACTGTTGCAAAGCAAAGCAAACATTCTGGGATGTATTATCAGGAGTGTTATAAAGCAAGACACAAGAAGTAATTCACAGTTGGAAGCTGTGAGCTTAACGAGGATTTGAAATCTAGACCCTCTGTTCATTAATCAAGCCTTTACCAGGGTGCAGAACTACCAGGAAGGCCAGAGCTATACAAAGCCCACTAGTAAGCGACCAGGAAGCTAGCAAACAGGAGCAGCTAACAGAGTTTTGTGAGAGAGGTTAGAGCGGGAGTTTAGAGGAGACCTGGCATTCTTAAAAAAATTTTAAACTAAGCTAAAACCAAAACTACCTGATTTAAATAAAAACCCTATTAATAATCAAAATTACCTGTAGGAGAGAATGCAGTCAGAAGCCCAGCAGCAGAGTGGGGGCTATCCTGTTTATTGCACCCAATGGCGCATGTATGATTACCTGCCCTATGGGCAGGTGGCATAAGTGTGCATTCGATGTAAGGAGCTCCTGGCCCTAAGAGATGGTGCCCAGGCTTTGGAGACCAGGGTGGCTGAACTGGAGGAGCTAAGGGAGGCCAAGAGGTACACAGATGAGGCTTTCCGGGACACTGTAGAACTGTCCCACCTCCAGTCAGACACCTCCTGTGCTGTTGAGGAGGATGAAAGGCTCAGGGAAGGAGAACATTCAACTGGAGCAGAGGGAAAGTCCTTAGTTGGGACCTTCCTTCAAGATGATATTGTGGTATCCTCTCACACTTCGGATACCTCTCCAAGGAAGGGAGCTCCAGTCATTAGGAAAAGGCAGGTGTTGGTAATTGGAGATTTAATCATTAGAAATATACGCAGCTGGGTTTGTGATGACTAGGAGAACTGTATGGTGACTTGCCTGCCTGGTGCGAAGGTTGCAGACCTCTTCAGACATATAGATCGATTTATGTGTAGTGCTGGGGAGGAGTTGGTGGCCATGGTACATATAGGTATCAATGACATAGGAAAAGACAGAAGAAAGTTCTGGAGGCCAAATTTAGGCTGCTAGGGAAAAGATTGAAATCTAGGACCCCTATGGTAGTATTCTGTGAAATGCTTCCAGTTTCACACACATGGCCAGGTAGGCAGGCAGGACTTCAGAGTCTCAACGCATGGATGAGACGATGGTGTAGAGAGGAGAGGTTTAGATTTATTAGGAACTGAGGTAATTTTTGGGAAAGGGGGAGCCTATACAAGAAGAAAACCTAAACCGAAATGGAACCAGGCTGCAGGCACATAACATTAAAAAGGTCATAGAGCAGTTTTGAAACTAAGGGCCGAGGAAAAGCCGATGGGTGCAAGGGAGCACATGGATCTGAGAGAGACATCTCTTCGGCTACGTCTAGACTGCAAGCCTCTTTCGAAAAAGAGCATCTAGACTGCAAGCAGTACTTTCGAAAAAGCAAGCCACTTTTTCAAAAGAGAGCACCCAGGCAGTCTGGATGCTCTCTTTCGAAAAAGCCCTGTTTGCATTCAAGAACGCCTTTTTTCGAAAGAGCACTTTCGAAAAAAGGCGTTCTTCCTCGTGAAGTGAGGAGTACCGCTGTCGAAAGAAAAGCCACGTTCTTTCGATTTAATTTCACAGCACCTAGACGCTAAGTAATAGTGAAGGTTTCAACTATCCCCAAATTGACTGGGTACCCGTCACCTCAGGATGGGATGCAGAGATAAAATTTCTTGATACCTTAAATGACTGCTTCTTGAAGCAGCTGGTTCTGGAACCCCCATGGGGAGAGGCAACTCTTGATTTAGTCCTCAGTGGAGTGCAGGATCAGGTCCAACAGGTAAATATAACTGGATCACTTGGAAATAGTGACCTTAATATAATAAAATTTAACATGCCTGTGGTAGGAAAAATACCTCAGCAGCACAACACTGTGTTATTTAATTTCAGAAAAGGAAACTACACAAAAATGAGGAGGTTAGTTAAACAGAAATTTTAAAGTACAATAACTAAAGTAAAATCCTGCAAGCTTCATGAAAAATTTTCAAAGACACCATACTAGAAGCCCAACTTCAATGTACACCCCAAATTTTAAAAGTTTAAAATCACAGTAGAGAACCAAAAAAGTGCCACCATGGCTTAACAACCTAGTAAAAGAAGTAATGAGAGATAAAAAGGCATCATTTAAAAAGTAGAAGTTAAATCCTTGTGAGAAAAATGGAAAGGAGCATAAACTCTATCAACTTAACTGTAAAAATACAATAAGAAAAGCCGAAAAGGAGTTTGAAGAATGGCTAGCCAAAAACTCAAAAGTAAGAGCAAAATGTTTTTAAGTACATCAGAAGCAGGAAGCCTGCTAAACAACCAGTGGGACCACTGAATGATTGAGATGCTAAGGAGCACTCAAAGCTGATAAGGTCATTGTGGAAAAACTAAAAGAATTCTTCGCTTCAGTCTTCATGGTTGAGGATGTTAGGAAGATTCCCAAACCGGAGACATTCTTTTTAGATGACAAATCTGAGGAATTGTCCCAGACTAAAGTGTCATTTGAGGAGGTTTTGGAACAAATTAATAAACTAAACAAATCACCAGGGCCAGATGGCATTCACCCCAAAGTTCTGAAAGAACTCAAATGTGAAACTGCAGAAGAAGTTTTATATAGAGGCAATAACTGTGATTTGTATCCTATCCTTTAAAACGGCTTCTGTACCTAATGACTGGAAGATAGCTAATGTAACAAAAATATTTAAAAAGGGCTCTAGAGGTGATCCTGGTAATTATAGAGCGATAAGTCTAGTGTCAGTACTGAGCAAATTAGTTAAAACTACAGTAAAGAATAAAATTGTCAAACACATAGATGAACTTAACTTGTTGGGGAAAAGTCAACATGGTTTCTGTAAAGGAAAATCATCCCTTACCAGAGTTCTTTGAGGGGGTCAACAAACATGTGGACAAGGTGGATCCAGTGGATACTGTATGCTTACCGTTATACTTAGGGTTCCAGAAGGCCTTTGACATGGTCCATCACCAAAGGCTGTTAAGTAAAGTAAGTTGTTATGGGATAAGAGAGAAGGTCCTCTTATGGACTGATAAGTAGTTAAAAGTCAGGAAACAAAGAGTAGGAATAAATAGTAAGTTTTCATAATGGAGAGAGGTAACTAGTGATGTCCCCCAAGGGGCCACACTGGGACCAATTTTATTCAACCTATTTATAAATGATTTGGAGAAAGGGATAAACAGTAAGGTGGCAAAATTTGCAGATGATACTAAACTGCTCAAGATAGTTAAGACAAAAGCACACTGTGAAGAGCTTCAAAAATATCTCACAAAACTAGGTGGTTGGTCAACAAAATGGCAAATTAATGTTAATGCTGATAAATGCAAAGTATTTCCAATAATGCATATTGGAAAAAATAATCTCAACTACACATACAAAATGATGGGGACTAATTTGGCTACAACTACTCAAGAGAGAGATCTTGGAGCACTGTGGAAAGTTCTCTGAAAACATCCTCTCAGTGTGCAGCAGCAGTGAAAAAGGCAAATAGAATGTTAGGAGTCATTAAAAAAGGAATAGAGAATAAGACAGAGAATAGCTTATTGCCACTATATAAAACTACAGTACACTCACATCTTAAACACTAAGTACAGATGTGATTGCCTCATCTCAAAAAAGACATAGTGGCAGCGGAAAAGGTTCAGAAAAGGGCAACAAAAATTATTAGGCGTTTGGAACAGGTCCCATATGAAGAGAGATTAAAAAGACTGGGACTTTTCACCTTGCAGAATAAACTCTGTAAGAACCTGTCTCTGTAACTCCCAGAGACTAACTTATTTGGTCTCAGTTTCCCTGAGATCCAAGAAAAAAAACCCGCTGCCACCACCAAGTGCCAATTTGAATACAAAAAAGAAATAAACCTTATTTCAGCGAAGAGACCACTTGGTATCCCTTCCCTGAGGCAAAGTTCTCCCTCCTACCTCCGTTTTGCTTGGAGTTGGGAAAGCAAACAGGGATAATCTGCAGAGAACAATGGGGCTCTGCTTCTCTTGGTTAACATGGTTTCACTTAGGTACCTAGGTTTAAGGACCAGTTAACCAAAACAAAAAGAAAACACTTTTGTTATTAAAACAAGACTACTGTTGCAAGCATAGTAAATGACTGGGTGTTAAAAGCCACGGATTGAAATGGACTCAGAGAGAATCCCTCGGTTATAATCCTTAATTACAAAAGAACAGAGAAAAACAATTAAACCGCTCACACATGATTTCCAAACCCACAAACAAGGAAAACAATAAAAGCCTGATCGACTATCTAAACTTTCCCCTACCTACACATTTCAAGAAGTCTGTTACTGGGAGAGTCCGTCTCTTCTGCTACCTGGAGGAAAACTGCTGCTTGCTCCAAACAAAGGTGGGAAAAACCCTCTCGTTTGAAAATCCTTATCTGCATTTCATTGTCTGAATGCCCAAAGCCCCTTCCCTCAGGTGCATTTCCAAATTAGCTTAGCCCGTTCCTCCACATAAGCCAGACTCTCCTTTGCAGTTCCTATTCATAACAACTGTGTACAGATGTGGTTGCCTCATCTTAAAAGAAATATATTGGCAGCGGAAAAGGTTCAGAAAAGAGCAACAAATATGATTATGGGTTTGGAATGGGTGCCATATGAAGAGAGATTAAAGAGACTGGGACTTTTCATCTTAGAAAAGAGGAGACTAAGGGGGGATATGATAGAGGTCTGTAAATCATGACTGGTATGGAGAAAGTTAATAAGGAAAAGTTATTTACTTGTTCACAAAACATAAGAACTAGGGGTCACCAAATGAAATTAATAGGTAGTAGGTTTAAAACAAACAAAAGGAAGTTTTTCTTCACACAGCTCAGAGTCAATCTGTGGAATTCCTTGCTAGAGGATGTTGTGACGACCAGGACTTTAACAAGGATCAAAACAGAACTAGATAAATTCATGGAGGTTAGGTCGATCAACGCTATTAGCCAGGATGAGTAGGAATGGTGTCCCTAGCCTTTGTTCATCAGAGGCTGGGAATGGGTGATGGGAGAGGGATTACTTGATGATTCCTTGTTCTGTTCACTCCCTCTGGGGCATCTGGTATTGGCCACTGTTAGAAGACAAGACACTAGTCTAGATGGACCTTTGGTCTGACCCAGTATGGCCGTTACGTTTGTATGCTCTGTTGCACCCTGATAAGGCCCTAGTTGCAGTACTGTGCGCAGTTTAGGGAGTCACATTACAGGAAAGATGTGAACTGGAGAAATTCCAGAGGGGAGCAATAAAAATCATTAAAGGTCTAGAAAACAGAATCTACAAGGAAACATTGAAAAATTTGGGTTTGTTTAATATGGAGAAGACTGGAGGGGGGGTAACAGTTTTCAGTACATAAAAGGTTGCTACAAGGAGCAGGGTGAAAAACTGTTTTCCTTAACCTCTGACTATAGAACAAGAAATACAGTAAACTTCCGATAATCCGGCACCTTTAGGACCCAGAGGGTGCCGGATTATCAGATATGCCGGAGTACTGGAAGGGGGCAGGGGCGGATGAGAGTTTTGCGGGGTCCAGGGCAGCACAATGTTGCCGGCGGGGAACTGCACAGCGTGGGTGAGGGCGGTGCTGTGGAACCAACCCGGCAGCACCCCAGCTGCTCTGCCCCCAGCTTCCCCAAATCAGCCGCTGCTGAAACTGACCAGTGGTGGACTTGGAGAAGCCGGGGGCAGAACAGCTCCAATTGTCCAGCTGGCTAGAGCACTTTGGGGTTCCAGTTGGTGCCGGACTATCGGGAGTGCCGGACCACTGGATGCCGGACTATTGGAGTTTTACTGTAATTGGCTTATATTGCACCAAGGACAATTTATTTTAGACATTACAAAAACTTTTGTCAGGATAGTTAAACACTAGCATTACATTGCCTAGGGAGTTTGTGCAATCTCTGTCATTGGAGATTTTTAAAAACAGATTAAACATCTGTCAGGAACGGTCTAGTCCTGGCTTGAGTGTTGGCTACTTGACTAGAAGACCTCTGGAGATCTGTTTCAGTCCTATGATTCTATGAAGATTTGATATTACCATAAGAACTCCATTAAACTTTTCACTTTACTCTAAAATGCTTTATGGCTAGAGTAAAATAATGCAAGCATGAAGAAAGAATGTTTTATTTTTCAGAACTGCAGTTAAGAGAGCTACTTCTCATAAAATGCATTCAAATTACAAGTGATGAATGCTAAATTAAAGTTGTGAACAGAATTTATGAATCACAACTACTGCTGAGTGAAATTCATGTATCAAAGCTAATTTTTTATACCTTTTATACTGATTTTTTTTGCTTGTATCTGTAAACACTGTCCCCACCAAACTTCAATATGTAATCAGTTACTCTTACTGGAGGAATAGGTGACTTTTTACACAAGTCTTCTTTTAATTTTTAGGACATTTTTCTTTTGTTTTTTCAGAAAATCTATTTTAAGGTGAAACTTGTTTGTTTTGGGGGATTTTGAATGAGCCCTTGTGTTGAGTCTCACTTTTATCAAACAACAATAGGAGCATTTTGAAAAGCGATTACTTCTCTGGTTGAAAAAAAAAAAGAAAAGTCATAAGTTCCCTTTATGACATTTTAAATTTTATTTTTTTTAAAGGGCAAAGATAAAATGTTGGAATAGTAGTTAATTTTTCAAGGTTTTTTAATGCTAATTACAGAAAAGTCATTTAAATGTCACCCTGTCAGCGAAGTATGCCCAAGCACCCTACAATAAAAAATCAGCTATAAAAGCAGCTCAGCAGCAGGTTGAATTAAAGAAATTTTATATCTGATCTTACAGAAGAGGGAGTTTGTAATTAACATATTGAGAAAGGGAAAATGTGGGTAAGACAATCCTTAATACAAAATCCTGAATATGCTAAGACTAACTTTATCATGGATAGCATTTAGCAATTCATGAACAGTCACTTGTCATTGTCTAAATATTATTTTAGTAATTTTGTGAATCTCTTTTGTAACTCAAATCAAGATACAGCTGTACAAGCATCTTCAGTGCAGACTCATGGCCATTATTTCTCATTGTACCATATAAACAATAGCCACTGAGCAAACTGGGCACAATAGCAAATCCTAGACGGAATGGCAATAATACTGTATTTCATAGAATCATAGAGCCGGAAGAGACCTCAGGAGGTCATCAAGTCCAGCGTCCTGCCCCAAGGCAGGACCAATCCCAACTAAATCCACCCGGCCAGGGCTTTGTCAAGCTGAGACTTGAAAACCTCTAGGGAAGGAGATTCCACCACTTCCCTAGGTAACCCGTTCCAGTGCTTCACTTTCATGATAGTGGCTGTGTAAAGATGGTTGGCTGTAACATACAACTCTGACATCTGTAAGAAATGCTACAGCAAATATAGCCAACAGAGTAGGGCAAAAAACCCATGGTCACCTTTGAACCTAGATACACAGGTTACACAGAGAACAAGGAGAAGAATTAAACTGAAAAGCTAACTTGCACACAGCATTTCTTTTATTTTGTTATTGAATATTAAGAGATATAACATATGTTCTTAAGTAATGGTTAAACACAGTCAACTTTCTGCACTCTCATTAACATGTAAACAGCCATCTATGGTTGCACACAATATTGCATTAGTCTGCTAAAACCTATAGATTCTGTAATGTCTGAGTAAAATGTCATTCACAAAGTCAGAGTGGACTTTCTTGCTTTTGTGAGATTGTCCTACATTATTTTCACATACCGTATCCTCCGGCGTATAAGGCTACTGGGCGTATAAGACGACCCCCTAATTTTTAAGTTAAAAGATAGGGTTTCGTCTTATACCCCAGCGCCCCTCCGCCTCCCCGGCTTTGCTCCCGGTGTCCCTGGTCTGCTGGAGACGGTCCCCAGCAGACCAGGGACATCGGGAGCAAAGCCTCTGAGGACGCCCCGGCAGCGGGACAGCCCCGGCGCGCCTGGGCTGCCCCGCCGCCGGAGCCCCTCCGCGGCTTTGCAAAGCCTCGGGGGAAGCCGGTGGCGGGGCAGCCCAGGCACGCCGGGGCTGTCCCGCCACCGGCTTCCCCCGAGGATTTACAAAGCCGCAAAGCTGTATACCCGGCGTATAAGATGACCCCCGATTTTTGGGGGATGTTTTTTAACATCAAAAGTCGTCTTATACGCCGGAAAATACGGTACATTTTTCACTTCACATAATGATAGGACTCGTATGGAATTATAACACTGACACTTCACTTTCACCTTCATGGCATACGATCTTTTTGCCTTAAAAGCTAATTCTCTCCCATCTCCCCCCCAAAAAGTCCATTCAGGTGCATTTCATACTTCCTCTTAGTAATATTTTCTTTTATTCAACTTATTTAACTATGTAGTTGGATCAGAAACATCATAATTCTAACAAATGTTTTAGTTAGTTTTTATTTATCCAGTATAGATGGGATCGATCCAGCCCTTTTGGAAAGTATAATGTAAAAATAAAAAGAGATGTGATGTGAGAAAGTCAATTTACATTTAAATACTGTATAACTAACATGTACTATAAGCAATATTACGTTGTGTGATGGCTACCCCGAACTTGGTGTCTTTTACACCTTGGCTTGGTTGTACATTGCAGTTATACAGAAAACCCTCACTTTACTGCTACATCCTAAAAGAAAGCACGAATTATAAGCAAGCTCAAAATATTAGAAAATGGGTCTCTAGCAAAAGGATGATGCTAAATTAATATCTTGCAGTGTAGATAACAATGAAGTATTCTAGGTGTCTGACCACCCACCTGCTATTAATGAATATATAATGGGGCCCACATAAGACTCACCTACAATTTCCAATAGCTAAAGGCTGCATTCAGTTAAAATACCATTGCCATTCATTCAATTTACTTTGAAAAAGGATCAGTAATACCTTCTAAATGAAAGTCAGCAACCATTTTGAGATTCTATTAGTATGTCAAGGAGAAAGACAATAAATTCTGACAAGTGGTAAGGCATGCCATACTAAAGACCCACAAGCCTTGTCCATTTACTTACTGTGCGTTAACCTTGGGCTCCGAGCCCCTTTGTACGTTATCAAAAAGAGATGTAATTACAAGTGGTGATTATAAATAAGATTTAATATATACTGGAGAAAAAAAAACAAAGTAGATGCATGTGAAAGAGGCTACATAATAAAACAAAGTCTAAAAGGAATAAGGCTATGAAAGATGCTGCTCAGCATAAAGAAATCTGAGAACATTTCCTTAAAAGATCTTGAACTTATTAAGTTCTTGGTTACACGAGAAGTTATTGAAGCTCTTATCCCTTTAATGAGAACAAGGGAATTCTGAAAGCTTTGAGAGAATAGAACTAAAGGTAGCAGGTTGGAAAATCAAGATCATTTATGCTTTTAAGGGAAAATGTATTTATCTGCAACAGTATTACTTCCTCCATTCCAAATTAATTTTTAGGTTCAGAGTAACAAATTTAACCCACTAGAGTCTAGTAAAGAGAGTATTTGTATACAGGCAGTCCCCGGGTTACGTACAAGATAGGGACTGTAGGTTTGTTCTTAAGTTGAATCTGTATGTAAGTCGGAACTGGCGTCCAGATTCAGCCGCTGCTGAAACTGATCAGTTTCAACAGCAGCTGAATCTGGACGCCAGTTCTGACTTACATACAGATTCAACTTAAGAACCACAGGCATCCCCAAGTCAGCTGCTGCTGAAACTGATCAGCGGCTGATTCCAGGAAGCCCGGGGCAGGGGCTTCCTGTAGTCAGCCACTGGTCAGTTTCAGCAGCGGCTGACTTGGGGACGCCTGGGGCATAGCAGCTGGGGTGCTGCTGGGTTGGTCCAGTAGCGCCGCCACTCCTCGGCGCTACTGGACCAACCCAGCAGCACCCAAGCTGCTCTGCCCCATGCGTCCTGATTCAGCCGCTGCTGAAACTGACCAGCAGCGGCTGAATCAGGACGCCTGGGGCAGAGCAGCTGGGGTGCTGCCAGGTTGGTCCAGTAGCGCCCAGAGCGGCGCTACGGGACCAACCGGCAGCGCCCCAGCTGCTGTACCACAGGTGTCCGGAGCAAAGCCGCGGAGCACGGGGGTAGCGGGACAGCCCAGACGCGCCGTTTTGCTCCCCGTCTCCCTGGTCTGCAAAGTGGCTGTCCACTGCCCGCGTGTTCCGCAGCTTTGCTCCCCGTCCCCCTGGTCTGCAGACCAGGGAGACAGGGAGCAAAGCAGAGCAAAGCCAAGGAGCACGCGGGCAGCAGGACAGGGAGACGGGGAGCAAAGCAGAGCAAAGCCATGGGCAGCAGGACAGGTAGACGGGGAGCAAAGCAGAGCAAAGCGGCGGAGCACGCGGGCAGCCCAGACGCATCTGGGCTGTCCGCTGCCCGCGTGTTCCACTGCTTTGCTCCCCGTCCCCCTGGTCTGCAGACCAGGGAGACGGGGAGCAAAGCAGAGGAAAGCCAAGGAGCACGTGGGCAGCGGACAGCCCAGACACGTATGGGCTGTCCGCTGCCCGCGTGCTCCGCCACTTTGCTTCCTCTCCCTGGTCTGCTGGAGACCAGGGAGACGGGCCCCGTTCGTAACTGCGGATCCAACATAAGTCGGATCTGCGTAACTCGGGGACTGCCTGTATACAAATCTACTTAACACAGCACAGGGATTTGCCCAGTCATTAAAAAGGTCAGCCAGTAATCCCTCTTCTCACCTTTCAAAATTTATATGCATGCACACAAAGACACACAAATAAGTTCAGGATGCAAAGTGCACAAATGTAGCTTTTCTAAAATTAGAACCCAAATGGCAAAATAAAAAACTGATCTCTTACATCTAATATAGAATGAACTTATAACTAAGATGAAATTGCATGGAGATTGTGTACAAAAAATAAGAACCCTGCCAATAATTAGACAAGCTGAACAGGAAACATCAACAAACCATATTATATAGTAATGGAGTAAGAGATGAAATGCAAGAGGGACATTTTAATGCTGTCAAGAAACTTACTCTTCATTATAATAGCATCAGGTTAACAGATGGCAAAGTGTTAACAAAACAAGAGGTTGTCAAGAACTGCTAAAAGGAACACAGGAGGCTTTACAAAGCACCAACAGATGTTTCTGGCTTTGTTAAAAATAAGACACTCACCTATGCAGTAAAGGAATTTTATCTTTACAGAAAAGGTGAAAAAATAACTAGACATGGAATATAAAATATCCCAAATGGGCTTGACAATACTATGAATTGCTACCCATTTCCCAATTTCATCAGGTTTCTATGCCATAAGAAAATAGGGTCTTGCATACAAGTACACAACTTCATCCAATTGCTTTGATGCAGTCAAGAGTAAGATGGATTTTTGAAAAGCCATTAACCAAGCAGAATTCAAAAAGGAACTGAACTGAAGGTCAACTGTTTAAACTTGATGGGTTTGATTCAAAAAGGCAAAGTAATCGAATCTGCAACTTTAGCCAAGTCTTCTTGATTGTTAGAGTGGCAGAGCCCACTCACATGTAAGAGGACATGATATAAGATGCAGGACTCCCTAAACACATAGATTACTTTAAAACAATAAAATTCTATAAACAATTTCCGGGCTCTGTTGGCCTCTACTACTCAGAGAATTAGAAATAATACAGTAAGGACTCTTTCATACCTCACACTACAATTCTGTCTAGTCCTGACAGTGGCCAAATGTTATAATGTGATTGCCAATTTATTTTGCACTAGCTGAACAGTCTCAATATTGTTCCTACTAGACTCTTGACATCACAAGAGTATCATCACCAAAAATGGCACACTGGGGCTAAATATATATGATGCCTGAACTACCCTCTCACAGCTAAGGTTGGTGCCTCCACTACACAGTAGACTAGAGGCACACTGGCAGGCTACCCTTGAGAAGCATGCACTGCTGTTGCCCAAACTGCCACTTTGAAAATAAAGGACTTTACACTACTGAGATGACAAGTGCACAAGCACTACGCTGAAAATACTATCTCTTAATTTTTCAGTTTCAAGATTTTTATGAAAGACAGGATATCAGGCCTGCATGTGATTTAACAGTGTTCAACCAATGCACATTAGAGAGACATAAAAGACAGAACATTAATAATTTTAATACAGGTGGGGCCTCTCTTGTCCAGTACCATCAGGACCCGACTGGTCTTGGATGAGCGAATTTGCCAGATAACGAGAGGTCCCTTGACACCAGCCCTTCAGCCTGCTGTCTCTCCCCACTGTCACTCCTTGAGCCCCTCTGGGCTGCCTGCAGGCCAGCACCAACTCCGGCTTTGCTGCTGGCCAGCCAGGCAGCTCCAGCCCCACTGCCAAATGGCATATGGCCCTGGTTGTGCTGATTCTGCCAGACCATAGCTGGATTACCCTCTTGGGCTGCTGCGGTAGCAGGCAGCCCCAATCATGCTGCTACCCCCGCTGCTACCCAAGCTGCTGCAGCTCCGCCGCCTCCCAGGCTAACACAGTCCAGCGAGGCTTCCCCTTTTGGGCTGCTGCAGTCCCAGCCCCACTGCTGGGCAGCAGACAGCCCCAATCACGTTCCACCCAGGCTGTTGCAACCCAGCTGCTAGCAGACTCGTGGAGTTGCACCGGGCTTCCAGTTTCTGACCCTCCTGCTCCAGGGATCTCTCTAATCCGGGAACATCCGTGGTCATGCCCCAGCTCAACAAAGCCCTGACTGGATGATTTAGTTGGCGTTGGTCCTGCTTTGGGCAGGGGGTTGGACTTGATGACCTCTTGAGGTCTCTTCTAGCCCTAGGATTCTGGGATGCCGAACCAGGGATGTTGCCAGACGAGAGATTCCCATATGTGTGAGGTGCAATCTGTAATTGAACAACAAGCGTGGTGCGTGTGCATACACACACACACACACTTTTGAGGAAAAATTGCCATCTGAACAGTGCTACAAACATGGTACTAAGAGATTGCTGAGCTGTTTTAATTTCTGGTTTCTATTTAGAAAGAAACTCCACCATAAAACCAAAACCACTGCTTGGGCATGTAATCCCCAGTGTATGTTGCAGCAGCCTTAAGTATTGTCAGAACACACATCTGCCATCTTCAGTTGTTCCAGGATAGAAGAAAATAGCATTTTTTACTTTTATAGTGATTTTCAGAGGTTTTCAAAGAGTTTTAAAAGGAGTGTCTCTCACTTTACTCATTATACAATAAGAAAACGAAGGCAAAAAAGTTAAAATAACTTGCCCAAGCCCACACAATGAGTCACTGAGCAAAGAATAAGAACAGACTTTAAACCTCCCAACCCAATATCTAATCCATTGTCAGAGAGGCAGTGAGGGCCAAAAAGAGGAAATTTGATCATTTCTGATGTACAAGAAACAGGGTCAGAAGTAAGAGGGTTCAGACATTCAAAACTCTAAAATTACAAGAGCAAAAGAGAGGGCATGTAGGGTATGTCTAGACTACATGGCTCCGTCGACGGAGCCATGTAGATGAGTTTACTAGACATAGGAAAATGAAGCTGCGATTTAAATAATCGCCGCTTCATTTACACCAAAATGGCCACCGCACTGTGCCGATCAGCTGTTTGGCAGCACAGGGAGCAGTCTGGACGCACTGCGGTCGACAAGGGAAGCCTTTGTCAACTGCTCTGGTAAACCTCATTTCACGAAGCATACTGGAGCGGTCGACAAAGGATTCCCTTGTCGACCGCGGTGCGTCCAGACTGCCCCGCTGTGGCGCCAAACAGCTGATCGGCGCAGCGTGGCAGCCATTTTGATGTTAATGAAGCAGTGATTATTTAAATCGCCGCTTCATTTTCCTATGTCTAGTAAACTCATCTACATGGCTCCATCGACGGAGCCATGTAGTCTAGACATACCCGTAATGCCCCAAGATAATTCTACTATGTTATTATTTACAGTACATTGGATTTCATCTGCCTTTCCATTCTAGGTTTGCTTCTGTTTATTCTAGACCTTCACAACAAACCAACCAGGCAGACTATTCCCTGTTCATTCAGCTTGCAATGTCTTCTCTCACCTTGAAATGTCCACTTTGTAGAACTTACGGTCGCCACAGTTTGCGGCAACTGAACCTGCATTTCCCTTCAGAGTCCCAGAAAAGCTCCAGCTCCCCAGCTGTTGCCTCTCTTGGGTGGACAGACACACAACTTACTTGATTCTGTACAAGAGTATGTCCAGGATATGCAGTTCTCTGTGTATTTCCCAGCAAAGACAATCTGCTGAAATACACCTGCCTGCTTTCTCTTCAGAGACTGATAATAGAGTAATTGCTAGGGATACAAGTTACTACACAGTCTTTCTACACAAGCCAACTTTAAAAGTAGAGTAAAAATCATTACTAAAAACAATAAAAAAAGCCTATATGCAATGCAGTACACTTTCCAGATATCTCCCCATCCTATGGGTTTCTTTTTGGGCTACAAATTCATCAGAATTTCTGTTCACAACAAGCATGAAGTCTTAGGAGGCCTCAATAGGCCAATCCATGGACCAAAGGTGCTGTCTGTTTGCTGGATCAGAAAGAAAGCCCCAAGTCAATATAAAATCCAGGCTTTAATCCAAAAGGCTTGTTTGTGTGTATGTTTTAGACTCTAGAGGTGCTGCAGAATCTTTCTGGAGCACTCACATAATATCCCCGATAGGTATTTCTTTGATTACAAGTGACCTTCCAGATAACAGCTTTTGAATCCTTGGACAAAAACAGATGGCAAGCCTGCTCAAACGAAAACCAGGACTCTGTGGTACTGTTGAGATGTGATTAGGAGTTTATTGCACTTTCGTATATATCCTATGTAGTGGTTCTAAAGTTAATATATAAAATAAATGCTTGGTGGATTTAAGAACATTCTCTTGACACCAGAGATCTGCATTATACATACTGATGTGAGAATTTCAACTTTTTGTTGTGGTGGATTAAAATCATAGCAGGATATTAAAGAACTCCAGTGCAAACATTATTAAGTACAGTAGATTGAGTTACTTCAGAGCTAAATTCATTCTCCTACACATCTGAATCTGAAGACTAGAGCATTAACATTTACTAAAACTGCTTAATTACACATCCAGGTATTTCTACATACTCTTAGAATTTGTAAATTCAGGGTATATCTGACAATAAGATATACAAATAGTCTCACCAAAGTAGTTTAATGCAAATAATCTACCTGAAATTAGTGGTGGAAAAATAATGACAAAATTTGTACTTACCAGTCTTTTTCAATTAGAAATAAATAGCAAAAAAGTTTAAACAATTAGTAGGGAAAGAAAGTCCTATAGAAATAGCTATTGATTTAAAAAAATGATAAAGAGCAGAGATGTAAGTGAGTAGTCAATTAGTTGAACAACCGATAAGCTTTATCGGTTAGTCGAGTCAACTACTCTGTTTTTCCCTCCTCCCCTTGCTGCCTCTGCCTCAAACACTTCAAGGAGGAGGGAGAAAGCAGGAGACAGTGATGGGGGGGAGCTGGCTTAAAAGCTGGTTCCCCCCAGCACTGTCTCCGTACTGCCCTGCGGTGGCCCAAGCTAAACGTGGGCAGACTGCTCCAACAGCAGCCCCTGTCTGTGGCGGGAATCTAAGTGAGTAGTCAACTAGTTGGCTAATTGATAATCCTTATTGGCTAGTCGAGTCAACTACTCAGATTCCTTTCCCCCATTTGCTGCCTCTGAATCAAAGGCATCAAGGGGGAGGGGGAAAGCAGACACCCGGTTCCCCCAGCACTGTGTCTGTGCTGCTGCCTGTGGCCATCCGAGCTTACCATGGGCAGAGACTGCTCTGGCAGCAGCCCCTGTCCATGGGGGGACCCAGCAGGGAGCTGGGACATTGCTGCAGACAGGGATTGCTCCGGTTGGGCAGGAAGCCCTGGTCAGTCCCGGCTTGTGCCAGATGTGGGAGCTATCCCCTCTTCAGCTCTTCAGTTTAAATATAGTAGGAGCCAGGCTGCCCGCCCGCCCGGTTCTTACCACATTTAAGCTGCAGAGCCGCAGCAGGGTTAGCTCCCAGATCTGGCACAAGCCTGGATGGAATGCTTCTTCCCTTATAGACTAATCGTGTAGTCGATTAAAATTCTATTGACTATAGGCAGTCCCCGACTTACATGGATCCGACTTACGTCGGATCCCTAGATACGAACGGGGTGAGGCAACTCCCGCACATGCGCAGCAGCATTCCCGGGGCTCGCTCACCTGGGTCCTAGGATCCTCCTCCTCCTCGGGCCAGCTCCGACTGGGGTCCCGCAGAGCTGCCGGGCAGAGGAAAAGTGCCTCCCCACGCCCGCTGCCCCCCCCACCCTCCTGCCAGCAACAGGCTGCCCCCTCCCCTGAGCAACAGGCTGCCGAACAGACAAAAGCAGCCTCTCTGCCCCTCCTCCCCTCTATACATGCCGGGCTCCCGGAGCGCAGCAGCGTCCCAGGGGCTCGCTCACCTGGGTCCTAGAATCCACCTCCTCCTCCTCTTCGGCCGGCTCCAACTGGCCTCTGCCTGCAGCAGCTGGCCACAGGGACAGGGATCCCGCAGAGCTGCCGGGCAGAGGAAAAGTGCCTCCCCATGCCCGCTGCCCCCCCCCGCGGCCTCGCATCCTGCATGCCTCCCCCCTCCCCCCTGCCAGCAACAGGCTGCCCCCTCCCCTGAGCAACAGGCTGCCGAACAGCAGACAAAAGCAGCCTCTCCGCCCCTCCTCCCCCTATACATGCTGGGCTCCCTGGGCAAACAAAGACTCCACCAAAACAAACAAAGTGCTGGCCTCATTGTGTTAGCAAAAAAAGGACCCTCCTCCTAGAACCCTGGGTGGTGTGTGGAAATAAAGCTATTAGCTCAAAGCATGGTGCAGAGCTGTTTGGTATTTGATGAGTTACTCCTTTAGTCCTGAGTTTGTCACAGGGACAGAAATAGATGTGAAATCTTCTGAACAGGGGAACAGACAGCAAAACAAACATTAGAGGGGAGTTAACCTTTCCCTATGCTATCCAAAACTAAAAAAAATGTTTGGCTAGAGTTTCCCCTACAATATGTACCAGTTCCGACTTACATACAAATTCAACTTAAGAACAAACCTACAGTCCCTATCTTGTACGTAACCCGGGGACTGCCTGTACATGATTAGTGAATTACTCACCTCTTAACATCCTTTGTAAAGAGACACAGATACTAAGAAAATGTGACCCTGTAGTGTGAACTGGCAGACATGTATATAGTTGACGTATTAAGAGAGTCACGCAATGAAGCTCCTGTACTACTATCAATTTTTGAGAAAGCAGAGAATTAGGAAGGTACTAGGAGGTTACAGAAATGCAATTATCAAATGTGGCAAGCACAATTCTGACAATTATCATAATGTAAGTCTAAATGAACTACTAGAAAAAGGTATAGAAGGCAGGTGTGGAAATTACTACACTTAGGAAAAAGAACAGAATAATAAGGAATAAGCAGCATGAAAATTTAAAACAGAACAAATCTTGCTTTTTTTGGATAGTCCCAAACACATTCCATTTTAGGGAGAAGCTAGGAAAGCACTAATGCTGAAAGAGATTTGGAGGTGAAGCAGCAAATCAAATTGGAACGCAGTACCAAATACAGACAAAGTGTAATTTTGGACCACAGAGAGACAGTATTATATCCATGGTCTACATAAAGCATTGGTATGACCATGCCTGAAAAAAAAAACCTGTATTCAATTTGAGAAACTCACACAAAGAAGAAGAGCAATGGGCATCTTTAAAGCCACCACTGAGCAACTAGTTGTTGACAGAGCTGGAGAAGCTAACTTAGTTGGCACAGTGCCTGTTTACTGTAAGCTTTGCCTTGCTGAAGCCAGAACCTAGGATTATCACATGCACTGGTAATTACAGAGTTCAACAGTAACTGACTACTACCATGGAATAAGAAAATAAACGTACAACAGCGTATTTTAAGAACAGCCATACTGGGTCAGACCAAAGGTTCATCTAGTTCAATATACTGTCTTCTAATAGTAGTCAATGCCAAGTGCCCCAGAAGGAAACAGAACAGAACAGATAATCATCAAGCAATCCATCCCTTCACCCATTCCCAGGCCTGATAAACACCCTGCCCATCCTGGCTAACAGTCATTAAAAGGCTTATCTTCCATGAATTTATCGAGTTCTATTTAAACCCTGACAAAGTATTTTCCAGGGAGGTTACACATTTACCATACTGCATGCCATTTAACAAGAGATGCACAAGCCATGCAACTCAAGCCACGCAAGTCAACAGCCTCCACCCTAGAAAGAAACATAAATTTGAGAAAACAATGCCATAGCTCTATACAAATGATTACAATCCCCAATCATATCCCACAGTAAGAATGCTAAGGGTAAGGCAAGAGCAATGCAGTCTGAACCAGACTTGGAGATCTGAATCCTAATCCCCAATCTTCCATTTGCTTACTCTTTGACATTCAGAGGTCACCTGGTCTACCATTTTCAGAAGTGGCTGTGTATGCACAGCATTTCTGAAAAATGCCACAAACTGTCTCAAGCTCAGCACTCAGAAGCATAGGCTGCTTTTGGCTTAACCTCTTTTGACAATGGCGAAAGTGCAAAACAATCTGCTCTTTAGGGTGTTAGATAAATATCTGTACAGCTATCAAATAGACAGCTTTCAAATTATTATTTGTATATGAAGGTAGCTAGCAGTCAAGGGTAGATTTTCCATGTAGATGTTACTTAAAATGGAAAGAAAAGTTAGATCGTCTCCACCACTAAATTATATTTCAGTTTCTAAAAAACATATGAAATTGTGTATAAATATTTGCTCAGTCCCCCAATTAATATACATATCTTCAATTAAAATAAAGCTTGAAAGAGTTAAAGTATTTTTATTTTCACTAAAAACTGTTCATTATATGGCAAGGCAATTAAGTTATTTTGGCATGTGTTGCACATAAAGCAGCTGTTGTACAGTATGTTTCACTTTACAAAATATCTTTAATCAGCACAGTGACTAGTTCTGTCATTTATAATTAAGGTAAGGAAAATGGCAGGTGCATCATTAATTAGTAAAATTGAAGTCTCTGCAAGATATGCAGTCACACCAACTTAATCCTTTCTAAGTATAAAAACAAAAACTGCTAATAGCTTTGCATCACATAAGCTTGGAAATATACTAACATTTTTTAACATATTTCTATTTTTATAACCCTTACACCCGTATATTTTTCTTGACTTTATGAAATATCTTGCAAAGAAGTAAGAGAAGGAACAGATACTTCTCAAAAGAAAGACATTTCTCTAAGACATCATGGGAGAATGTGTGTCTGCCACCCAAACACCAACAAGGAGGCTGAATCAAAATATTATATAAAATAACTCCCCTCAATTGATGCCTAAAACAGATTCTTCAACCAAGGAAGAGCCTATCTAAACACTAGGGAAACTGCTCTTACTCAATCTCCATATTAAGAGCATAATTGCCATATGTATAGTGATGGGGTGCAGTCACAGAAGACCCCTTGGGGATACTTCCCAGAGTGCTGACAAAGCCACTGACACTCACCTCTTTGTTCTCCGGGGCTTCTTACTATCTTGTCCTTCTGGGCCAGATCAGATGGTCTCCCCCCGGGCCAGGCACATAGTTGAGTTCACACTTCCTCCTCTGCCCCAAGGAGCAATACAGACACTGAAACTCTTCAGGTCCAAGGAAAATGCAGTTTAGGGCCCAGGTTCCTAGGATACTATTCCCCAAATGGGATCAGAATCCCACATCAATTATTTAAGTAACCCCCCTTTAACAATGAAAGGAGGATGTGCACAGTGATTGCTCCCCCAGGTAACAATTATTTACACTGGGCTTGATAGTAAATAAAAGTGATTTTATTAAGTACAAGCAGTAGGATTTAAGAGGTTATAAACTAAAACAGAAGAACAAAGTAGATTACAAACTTAAAATAACAGAAATTGCTTAGCTAATTCTAACACTAAAACCTCAGTACAAACTTATTACAAACCTACCCTAAAAGTTTTCTTATTCCAGCTAAGCCTTCAAAGCAGAGAAGTCTCCTTTTCCCTGGGGTCTTTAGCTAGTCTCTTGGGTATGCCATGTCATCCAAGGACAAAAAAATCTCCTAACTTTCCATTGTTTTACAGAGTCCACCTTTGGGCAGGAATTCTGTTTCTACATTCCACCCTTCCATGGATCATTACTTGGTCAGCCCCTACCAGTTGGGGTGAACATGTGATTTCCTAAGACCAACCACTGCTAAGACTTAAAGGACAAAGAAAACTGTTTACAGTTAGTCATCTAGACATGGAGGGTAACACCCTTGATGGAATGCCTCTGCACTTTTAAAAACATAAACCATTCCATACCCCATATACCTAACTTTACGCCCAAGAATGATACAGTCACCAAAATAAGATACAGTATACATACCCAATGGATTATGACAGACTGATAGGTTACATGAGGCAATTTGCCCCAAGCATCTCTGAGTTATGCATATTTGTGTCCGTAAGTCCATTTAATAAAGAACAGGGGGGGGGGTCTGTCAAATATGTTATTATCACTTTAAGATCTGCAGTGGAACCACAGTTCCCATAGGCATCCTAAAAAACACAAAATTATCCTGTATTTGTCATCTTGAAATTACTCCTCATGAAAAATGTTCCTTGCTCACTTTTGTAGTTATGAGATATTTGAATACATATCTCAAATAGATATTTGAATACAAAAACGAAGTATTCCTCAGTCATATAATCACGTAGTGACAGACTGCTGGCTAAGCCAGAGCTCTGCCACTGTAGCCTGACTGATTGTAGACAGCTGAGCAAGCCCAGGCCTGATGGGCTAATGGAAGCAGCTATGGGCCTCATTAGCCGGAAGACTATACAGGCAGTCCCCGACTTACGCGGATCCGACTTATGTCGGATCCACAGTTACGAATGGGGCTGCCCCAGAGTACACGGACTGCGGGACCTCGCGGTCCTGCCGCCCGTGTACTCTGGGGCTTTGCTCTGCGTCTCCCTGGTCTGCAGACCAGGAAGACGCAGAGCAAAACCACGGAGGGGCTCAGGCAGCGGGGCAGCCCCGCTGCCCGAGCGCAAAGCCGCGGGGAAGCCGGCGGCGGGGCAGCCCAGGCTTTGCAAAGCCGCGGGGGGGAGGGGGCTCGGGCAGCGAGGCAGCCCAGGCGTGCCTGGACTGCTCCGCTGCCGGCTTCCCCGAGGCTTTGCAAAGCCGAGGGGGGGGGCTCGGGCAGCGGGGCACCCCAGGCGCGCCTGGGCTGCTCTGCTGCCGGCTTCCCCGAGGCTTTGCAAAGCGGCGGGGGGGCTCGGGCAGCGAGGCACCCCAGGCGCGCCTGGGCTGCTCCGCTGCCGGCTTTCCCGAGGCTTTGCAAAGCCGCGGGGGAAGCTGGCAGCGGGACAGCCCAGACGCCCTGCGGCTGTCCCGCTGCCGGCGTCCTCCGAGGCTTTGCTCCCCGTCTCCCTGGTCAGCTGGTCTCCAGCAGACCAGGGAGACGGGGAGCAAAGCTGCAGAGGACCCAGGCGGCGGGACCGCGGTGCGTCTCGGTCCGCCGCCCGTGTCTTCCTGGTCTGCTGGGGTGGGGGGGGCGCAGCTAGTATGCCCCCCCGCAGCAGACTAGGCTTTTCTCCAAACGCCTGTGGCAGAGCAGCTGGGGTGCTGCCAGTTGGTTCCGCAGCGCCGCTCTGGGCGCTACTGGTCCAACCCAGCAGCACCCCAGCTGCTCTGGTCCTGATTCAGCCGCTGCTGGTCAGTTTCAGCAGCGGCTGAATCAGGATGCCTGGGGCAGAGCAGATGGGGTGCTGCTGGGTTGGTCCAGTAGTGCCGAAGAGCGGCGCTACTGGAGCAACCCAGCAGCACCCCAGCTGCTCTGCCGCAGGCGTCCTGATTTAGCCGCTGCTGAAACTGACCAGCGCTGACTACAGGAAGCCCGAGGCAGAGTTGTTCTGCCCCGGGCTTCCTGGAATCAGCTGCTGATCAGTTTCAGCAGCAGCTGACTTGGGGACGCTTGGGGTTCTTAAGTTGATTCTGTATGTAAGTCAGAATTGGCGGTCAGTTTCAGCAGCGGCTGAATCTGGACGCCAGTTCCGACTTACATACAGATTCAACTTAAGAACAAACCTACAGTCCCTATCTTGTACATAACCCGGGGACTGCCTGTATAAGGCAGAGGAAGGAGGCCAGAAGGAGAGCAAGGGGTCAGGGGCTACATGTAGACTGCAAGCCTCTTTCAAAAGAGGCTTTTCCGAAAGATACTTCCGAAAAAGCCTCTTTCGAAAAAGAGCGTCTAGACTACAACCAGTACTTTTGAAAAAGCAAGCCACTTTTTCTAAAGAGAGCACCCAAGCAGTCTGGATGCTCTCTTTTGAAAAAGTACAGTTTGCATTACATAGCACCTTTTTTCGAAAGAGCACTTTCGAAAAAAGGCATTATTCCTTGTAAAACAAGGTTTTCCGTGGTCGAAAAAACTGCCACGTTCTTTCAATTTATTTTCGAAAGAATGCGGCAGCAGTCTAGACTCAGTGGAAGTTTTTTGGAAAAAAAGTCATTTTTTTGGAGGAAAATAAACCAAAAACCTTGTAGTCTTGACATACCCAGGGTGTGGCTGAGTGTGCTCCCAGGCAGAAGGTGAAGGAAAGGTTTGCTGAGCTGTAAAGACTCTGTAAATAGAAGGTGGTAGGAAACTGATAATAAAGGCACAGGTGACTGCACCAAGAAGAGGGTCTCCTGATGATTTGCAGACCAGAAGGCATCCCAGGGCAAGAGTCTGGGCAAGGACCTTGCCACAACATATAATCATTTATGTAGGGCTGGAAGGTATCTAGGGAAATCATTGAGCCCAGCCCTCTATGCTGAGGCAGATCCAAGTAAACCTAGACATTCCCTGACAGGTGTCTACCCAACTTGTTCTTCCCTTTTCCTGATCTCCCTTGCTATGGTTGGGTCATCCTCGATCTGTCTTTCCTCTAGATCTGAGCCCTCAGATGGGGAATTTGATGCACCTGAGTGCATGGAGGGAAGTGACCTTTGTGCAGGTGTAGGCGGCGCAGTGAGGGGGGTGTCATGGTGCCCAGTAATGATAGGGAGACCATCGGCTGTGATGAGTGTCATAGTAATGCCAATTAATATGACATAGAGGATATTGATAATGTGCTGGTCTGTACGCTCCATAATGTACGTGTGCCCTATCTGGGGATGAGTGTTACAAGGAGAACATGCTCCCTGTATCCCCATGGTAGGCACTGAATTATGATAAGGACAGTGACCATGCCGAGCCCCTTGGTTGTAGTGGGGATCATGAACAGTGTCGTGGTGAAGGCTCAGGAGGGGACAGGGTCCCCCTGTAATGCCCTGGTGGCGCTTGTGTTTTGCAACCTGAGGAATGGCAACAGGATGCAGGCTTGTGACCCATTGCCATGGTGGTCGGCACTTGTGGTGCTGGCATGGGTGTAGCCATGACCCCAGGGGATCTAGAGTTAGTGTGAGGTACTAGAGGGTGGCTGGAGCTAGCCCTGTTGGTGTTCTGTGCCACAGACGAATGTTGTGCCGTAGGCTGGCAACGTGCTGGGGATCTTGAGCGTGCCTGCAGCGAGCCAGGTGTCATTAATGCCAGTGGTGCCTCTGTCACCACAAGGCCCTTGTTAGGTGCCCTTTTTGTGGTAGCTGATTTTGAGGGCTGTTTCGAGCGCGTCTTTGAGCCCATTATTGAGGAGACTTTGCGGTGTCTGAAGTGCCTGGCTCATCTCCTTTGCTAATTCTTGAGGGGAGACTGTGGGGGCCGGTAAGGGTCTAGTTTCTGAGCATGTTCTCTGATGTGAAGGGCTTGAATGTTTGCCCTGAAGAGAAATTGCGCTCAAGCCCTTATTGCCCCCTTGATGATTAGAGGGGTCTAGGATGCTGTGCACTTCCTTTCTTTGCGAGCTTTTGTTGTGAGGCTACGGCAATGGACACATTTGTGAGGTACACATGTGTCTCCCAAACAGTGTATACATTTGCTGTGGGCATCTGAGGCTGGCATAATTTGTCAGCATTTGCTGCATCTTTTCTTCTTAGGAAAGTCTGGCATGTCTCCCAGAAGGTATCTGTAATTGTACAAGCTGACTGCTCATAGGTCACTGGTTCCTGTATCTTTTTCTTGCGCGGCTTGCCGCTGCATGGCGACAAAAGCTGGTGGCAGTGGCCATTTTTTGTTTTGGTTTTTTTGGTCTCTCTGTAAAGAGAAAGAAGTCCTGAGTGCCTCAGGACTATTTATACTGAGAAAGTGGTTCTGCTTTGTCCTGCAGAGCATGCTGAGGAGGAGAGAACTAAGCTCCGTCTGCAGCCAAGGGCGACGAAGAAGGAATTGAGGAGAAGTGGGCTGCGCACGCAACTTCAAAGGCGAGAGCACCGCTCTTTGCTTGCCCATATGCAGCCCACCCAATCACTGCTCTCAAAGTCTCCAATCTGTGGTGCAGGGACAAACCCAACACCAACTGTGGAGTACCCATGGGGACATCACTCAAAGAAAAACATCTGGTTACAATCAACCTCTTTAGAAAAGACTGAAACAATATAAGCATTAAGCACTTGGACCTTCTTGATGTCATTCTTTGTTAGCTCTCCTTCCCCAGCTAAGTAGAGGATCTACACCAGGGATGGACAATAAGCTTTATGTACCTGTTTGTCCACAGGTTCAGCCACTTGCACCTCCTGTTAACCACGGATCACCATTGAACTAGGATATCACTTCCCGCAGCTCCTATTTCCTGGGAACAGTGATGTACGGCCAACGGGAGACGCAAGCAGTCAGACGTGCAGGTAAATAAAGCATCAGTGGCCTGCCAGGGGCTAACCCTGCTGAACTGTGTCCATCCTGTGGTCTACTTATTGCCCCCCCCCCCCGATCTATACTTTCCTTCATCTTTTCTCTTATTCTTAATGTATTTATAGAACCTGTTCTAATTACTTTTCATGTTAAGCTTGATTACTCTCACATGGAGAACTTTATCTCTAGTATCCAACTGATACTTGTTGATTGTGTTGTCTTCTCAAGTCTTCAAGCTCATTAAATTGAACTCTGCCAATCCTTACTTCCTGCCTTCAATAAATTCTATGCTGTATTTTAACTCTGCCTTATAGGGTTTAAGCATCCATTAGAGCTTTGTATCATCACTTCAATAGTTAATTGATATTGCATTAGCAGAGATTCACTGGCTTAAAGATAAGCAAAACAGTCAATGAAAAAAATCAAGATTGCAATATTCACGATCAGAGTTGTAATCTCACACTCCATCCAGCTATAAACCAGTTCGCTCTGTAGCACTAGATTGTCTTTAGCAAAATAAGATCATAAAATAAAAAAAGCACAGCAGACCCATTTTTGCAAGATGAACAAGAAAAAAAGTTAACTTCCCTACTGGCCAATGTCCAAACTTTACCTAACAGCTCTCTACACACATAATTGTGTATGTTTTCTTAGATGTGTAACAAAAGGAAATTTATTACCTTGAAAATGAGACAGAGCTACAAAAAGTTAAGAGTTAAACAGGATATTACAAACAACTGATAACAACCCTTAAACTTTTATACAGAAACCTCTTAAGACTCACTCATGCTGTGTGTGTGTGTCAAGACAAAAATGCATAGACACAACTCTCCACATGTACCTTAAATAAAAAACAATGCAACAAATAAATTAAGAGTATGTTGCACTATGAACTGGGAGATTGGATGTCAAAAGAGACATCTAAGACTACAGAATACTGTACAACAAAGATAAAAGCAATTTGCATTGCTCTGATGTTAATTAACATTGTCTTTGGTGGGTTGATAGTACCTTTTCATCTGCATACAAGAGAACTGAAAAGGCAAAACATGTTAGATAAACAAAAATGGTATGGAAGGCAAATTAATTTGCTGGTTTTCTTTTAATACTCATTTTGACTTAAAATTGAGTCTTCAGAGGAGTAACTCAACATCAGCATAGTACACCTCCTGCCAACCAACTTATGAAGCAGGACTTCTGACTCACAAATGAGTTATTCATCCGTCTTTCTGACAAGTAGTAAAGGTACATGACAGTGGCTGACAAAACAAAATAAGAATCAAAGACAGGGATTCTGTTCTCCAGACTCCACTCTGTATCCTTACTGAAAGATACCAGTGATGATAAAAATACTCTAATATATACTGCCAAGAGAGATAATTACAACAAAATTCAGTTTTACCAAAATCTTTGATATAAGAAACCTATAATTCACTAAACAAATTGTTGAGCATCTCACAACATTAGAGCGAGAAAGCTATAATATGTACATTACAAATGAATACTACTTTATGGGGAAATACAATATGAAAAGATGGATACTGGATATATTTAGAAGGCTTTTTTTTCAGATCAGATGTTCATGATCACCATGGGCAGCAAACAGCTTATCTCAACTAGCATAAAAGAACCAATGAGGAGGTAGTAATGCTTTAACTATAAACAGGCAAATAACTTACACCTGGAATAGGATTCATGGTGTACATATGGGAGTGAAGTAACATCTACACTTTGCCAGACAGGTGCACCTTTCATACTAGAACATTCCAGATAGTAATATTCTACTCTAACATGATCATAAACAATTTCAGTTCCAAAGTAGCTTTAAAGACTATAACAGTCACTCAATCTCTCTCAGAAGACAGCAGACATGCCCTGCCATATGGTCTGACAGTTCAACACATGGAAATGGCTGCAATCACATCCCTCAAAATTAGCATTAAAATAAAGGTTATGGCTTCAGATAGAAACAATCCAATGTGAGATCACAACAAAATTAGAAACGGTAAGATTGTGAAATGTTGTAGGGACCAAAAAGTTTAACTTGTTAGACACGGGACAAATACAATTAAAATTCTGAAAAAGTAAATTAATACAAATAGGCCAATTTCTCAAGGGCTATGGTATTGAGCAATTTTTACTACTGAAGTAGTAAAACAGGATCTGGAAAGAGAATTGCCTATGTCCTTCATCATTTAGCTATCATCTCTGAAAATTCATGGACGTCAGGAAAGATTCTAGAAGACTAGAAAAAGGCAAAGATAGTGCCCATCTATGAAAAGGGAAATAAGAACAAACCAGGAAACTATAGACCCATCAGTTTAATTTCTATGCCAGGAAAGATAATTGAGCAGGTAATTAAGGAATTTATCTACAAACACCTGAAAGAAAATAAGATGATAGGTTGTTTGGATTGAAGGTTTTATTCTTTTTTTATATATTTGTATTTTAGGTATAGTAATGTAGCAATGTAAGGTAACATATTATCATTTTATTAAATTAAGCCCTTTAGTTTTAAAGTTTAGCAAGTAAGAAAATAGAGTTCTGGTATGGTGTCTATGTTAATAAGATTAGAGGGATGTTAAAGGCTGAAGTTTTAATGGTTTGATTTACAATGCCTCTTGCTTTGCCCAATATGAGATACCAATGTTATGCTTTTCTTCGAAAGGCCTTGTGAAAGATTGTTTATGTGTGGAAGTGGTATTTATGTGTCGAGATAAAGGTGCAAAGGTTATTGCTCAGAACCAGATGGCCAAAGGAGGAGGAGTGAGCGTGGGTGAAAACAGACTGATCAGCATCAGTAGAACCATCAGTTACCACCAATGCATACCCATGGCCAAGGAGTGATCAGGTTGGCAGATTGATGGCTTTAAAGTGAAGCAAGCACCCCTAAAAGACGATTGATTACAGGATGAGCTTTAGAAATGTTTTGGGAATGATTGACATCAACAAGATAACCGACACAGCGGAATCTATAGACTTCAACAGAGAAAAGGATTATAAAAGCAGGGTGCTTTGCTATGGAACTTTGGACTCGTCTTGCCACCAACTCAAGAAGAGCATCAGATCACGACTGACAAAAGTCCCTGCTCCTCCTCTGTTATTGATCTTGCTGGCCACTAGATTGATACAGACTCTGGACTGGTAACTATAACATCGTCTGGCGGGACCATGTGTGTATGTATGTGAGAGTGACTGAAAAGCATATGCTACTGTTGTATTCTCAATAAATGCAGCATGCTGCCTTTTCCCCCTATAAATTATCTTTTGCGCTTCATTTAGCATAACAAGGTAACAGCCAGCATGGATTTGTAAAGAGCAAACCACATCTAACCAATCTGACAGCTTTCTTTGATAGGATAACAAGTCTTGTGAATAAGGGAAAAGTAGTGGGCGTGGTATAGCTAGACTTTAGTAAGGCAATTGATACAGTCTCATATGACCTTATCAGTAAACTAGACAAATACAACTTACATGGGGCTACTAAAAGGTGGATGCATCACTGGCTGGATAACAGTTCTCAGAGGGTAGTTATTAATAGTTGACAGTCATGCTGGATGGGCATAACAAGTGGGGTTCTGCAGGGGTTATTTGGAGACCGGTTCTGTTCAATATCTTCATCAATTATATAGATCAGTGGCGCTCTCCTGCCACTCCCCCTGCTCCCACCGGGCGCCATGCGGGGAGAACAAAATGGCAGCCGGCCCAGCGCTGCGACCACCCAGGAAGACACATAGTGGATACCAAACGGGTACCCTTCCGTTAAACAAAACTGGACTAGTGACACATTACTGGAACGAAATGACCAAACTGTGTGGTTCAACCAGACTGGGTGCATCCAATTATTATTTAGTGGTACAAGTCCCCTATGTAGGAACCTTACAGGTACCACCATTGTAGGGACATCAAGCTGTATGCACATTATAACGAAAGTGAATGGGACACATGTCTGGCATAATGGTTCCACTATGTCTACCTCATGTCTTTGGGGTACTCTATTCAAACCACAAATAACAACAATTTGGGGAGGGACCACTAGTGCAGATAATTGCAAGGAAGGTAACACCACATTTGAAAACCGAGCCATGATGATGTATCAGTCCAGCTCATGAGACGTATATAATTATTGGTGGATATGTGGTAAATTTGCCTATAAAAGGCTTCTGCAAAATGCCTCAGGGCTTTGTTATTTCGGTCTCGTGGCACCAGCTATGAGAACTGTTGACACTTTGCCGCCAGGGCATATCAGGAAGAAGCAGGAGGGGTCTTGGGAGGAAGTATGGAATTGGGTAGAGCAAACTGCCCTTGCAGTAGCTGAAACCACCATTCCATGGGTACGGCAGGCAAAAACAAATCATGATTTGAAAACAATATCCCTGCTTATAGAGAAATTTATGACTACCACCAAGGGTGCACTAGGTGTGGTACAAGAAAATTTAAATGAATTGCGAATCTTTACCCAACAAAACAGACTGGCTCTTGACTATCTTCTAGCGGCTCAAGGAGAGGTATGTGGATTAATAGGCCCAGAGTGTTGTGTTAAAGTTTCTGATGTGAGTTCAAACCTAACCACAAGGATAAAGGAAATCCAAACATTGTCCACCCAGACAAGAACATTTAGGGAGCAATTGCAAGACTGGAATCCTTTGAATTGGTTGGGAACAGGATTAAGTGAACTCATGAAGAAGGTGTTGATGGGAATATTGATGTTTCTTGTATTCATATGCTCTCTCTATATAATAATACAGCTAGCCTTATGCTGTATTAAAAGGAGCTTACAAAAGATAGCGAGTGTAGCAGAAAACAAAGTTCAACAGATGCTACTGCTAAATGTATAGAACCATCACGAGATAGACTACAAAGACACTTACATGTTTGAGGATGAATAGGAAAGAATGCGTAAGATTAATTATGATCAATGGGGGGAATGAAGGATAAAATTAACTTGCTGTTGGTGTGACCTAGATGTTAAGCCTGATCCTTGTAAAGTGGTACACATGCATGTTCACAGGTAAGCAACAAGTAAGAAGATAAGTAAAACTGGTATAAACCTGTTTTACTGGTATTAATCTGTTTTTGAGGAAGTACTGCTCTGAAGAGATAGTTTGGGAATGGAATGTGAGGTGATATGTAGTGATTGGAGGAGATTTGCTGCATAAGGGCATGACCTGTGTATGTGTGTAATTGTAAGTGGTCAATGAGTACAGGATGATTACCATGCAAGGTAATACAAAAAATATTGTCTTGTGTGAGGGCAGTTGCAGTTCTCCTGAGAGTATCCTGGAGTTCCTGCCCTGGAATGCATTCTTGAATAAAGCTGGTTGCTGAAGAAGGGTGCCTGAAATTGATTTGGTAGGGGTTTGGTCCCCCATCTGAACCCTCGGGAAAATTCCCCATCATCTGCGACCCCCAAAGGGGTCACAACCCATGCGTTGTGCGCCGCTAATTTAGATGATGGCATAGAAAGTATTCTTATTAAGTTTGCAGAGGTTAACAAGCTGGGAGAGGTTGCAACTGTTTTGGAGGATAAGGTCATAATTTAAAAGGACCTGAACAAATTGGAGAAATGGTCTGAGGTAAATAGGATGAAGTTTAATAAAGACAAATGCAAAGTACAGTAAACTTCTGATAAACCGGCACCTTTAGGACCCAGGGGGTGCCGGATTATCAAATATGCCGGACTATCAGAAGGGGGGGCTATGAGAGGTTGGGGAGGGGGAAGGGGGGGCAGCGCTGCAGGACCAACCTGGCAGCAACTCAGCTGCTCTGCCCCAGACTTCCCCAAGTCAGCCGCTGCTGAAACTGACCAGTGGCTGACTCCGGGAAGCCCAGGGCAGAGCACCGCAGCTGGGATCCTGCCACGTTGGTCCCAGAGCACTGAGGGGCGGCGCTACGGGACCAACCCAACACCCCAGCGTCCCCAAGTCAGCCACTTCTGAAACTGACCAGAGGCTGACTCGGGGAAGCCTGGGGCAGAGCAGCTCCAATTGTCCGGCTGCCTGGAGCACTTCTGGGTTCCAGGTGGTGCCGGACTATCAGGAGTGCCAGACCACTGGATGCCAGACAATTGGAGTTTTACTGTCCTCCACTTAGGAAGGAACAATCAGTTTCACACAAACAGAATGGGAAATGACTGTTTAGGAAGGAGTACTGCAGAAAGAGATCTAGCAGTCATAAATAGACAAGGTAAACATGAGTCAACAGTGTGTTACTGTTGCAAAAAAAAAAAAAAAAGCAGCAAACATGATTCTGGGATGTATTAACAGGAATGTTGTGGGCAAGACATGAGAAGTCATTCCTCTCTCTACTCTGCACTGATTAGGCCTCAATTGAAGTATTGTGTCCAGTTCTGGGCACCACATTTCAAGAAAGACGTGGAGAAAATCCAGAGAAGAGCAACAAAAATGATTAAAGGTTTAGAAAACATGACCTATGAGGAAAGGCTGAAGGAACTGGTCTTTTTTAGTTTGGAAAAGAGAAGACTGAGAGGGGACATAACGGTTTTCAGGTATCTAAAAGGGTGCCCCAAGGATGGGGGGGGTTGGGGAAATTGTTCTCCTTGGCTTCTGATGATAGGACATGAAGCAATGTATTTAAACTATAACAAGGGAGGTTTAGGTTGGACATTTGGGAAAACTAACTGTCAGGGTGGTTAAACATTGGAATAAATTACCTAGGCATGTTGTGGAATGTCCAGCACTGGAGATATTTAACAGCACATCTATCAGGGATGATTGAGATGGTATTTCTGAGAGGGCAGGGGACTGGACTTGATGATCTCTCAAGGTCCCTTCTAGTTCTATGATTCTATAGAAAAAAACAAAGAGCTACAGACTTCATCGTCTAATAGTTTGGTGGTTTTAAAGCACTGGTCTGGAACAGAAGATGGAGGTTCATCTCCCCTAGTGCTGAACTTAGCAAAAACTTACTCATGAGCATAAAGTAATACATATGTAACTCCATGAACTACCATAAGACCAAGCATGCAAGTAAAATTAAGCATGTTCTCTTTCTGTGCTTTAGCTACTTATCTGTAAAATGAATTTAAATATTTCCCTCTCTCACAGGGATGTTGTGTGGATAACATCATTAACGTCTGAGATTATCAGATGCATTGTGATCATTACAATGCTCTGAGGCTCTAGCATGAAAAGTGAAGGGTTTGGGGTTTGTTTGTTTTTTAAGATATAGCACTATATACTGTACACCCACGTGCTATATGCTACAGATAAACTATTTGCAACTAAGCATTGTGAAATTTGTGGGAAGTAATTGCATTTACTTTTATGTGTGCTATATAAATAGATTTTTATATATCTGTAGGTTTGCTGAATTAGGTTGCTAGTTAAGTATTAAAATCAAAGCCTTTGGATTCCAGAAAACATATTAATTACTGCAGATAACCTTGTTTGCTTGGTGCCCAAATGAACAATACAGTTCACAATAGCATGAATCTACTATTGGGAGAACGCAGCCTACCCTTTCTAAAGAAACAAACAAGCTGTTTTGGCAAGGTACCTGATCCCAGGTCATATCTTTGGATTGGATAAAAGCCATCCTGAGAGTTGAGGAGAGAGAGTCCCTGAACTGGAGATGTCAGACTCTCAAGGTGTTGCAGAAGATATCCTACAAAGCTTGGGAGAGCCTGGGTTAAAGAGAATCTACCCAAACTGACAAAGAAAGCCTGGATTTAGATATAAATATACACACCAGCTTTAACTGTAATGACCATGCTTCTCTCTGCTTAGGCTTCTATGAACCAATAAATCATATTTATTTTTGAAGAAGCTGTCCCTAATCACGGCAAAAGTTTAGTTTGGTCTGAAGCTCCCAGAAAGAATTATATAGATGGACTAAGTTCCCTCTAAGGTGCATGCTTGTGCAAGCATACAGAGAAAATGTCCACCTCTCCCATCTCCTAAGCAGAGCCGCGTAGCAGCTTGCTGGTGGAAGGTGAGCTGCTGCTGCTTTGGGTAGTGCTGGTGGGTGATTGAGGGCTTAGCCACACATCTCTTTGCTGTCCCTAACTACCCAGAGCTCAAGCTGCAGCCAGCGACTGCCTGGTTGCTCTGGGATGCGGGGGCCCTGTGGTGGGTGACGGCTGCTCCAGCGGTGGGGGCCGGAGACGCTGCATTGTGGGCAGCAGGCGGCTGCTCTGATGGCTGGGGCTAGGCTGGAGGTGCTACGTCTTGGGTGGCAGGCAGCTTCTCCAGAGCCCAGGTGAGTCAGTGTGTGGGGTGGCCAGGGCTGCTGTGGCAGTCGGGGCCGTATGGTGGGGGCGCTGCTCCAGGGGCCAGCTCCAGCCCTTCCCCAGGGCTGGAGCTGTGGCCAGGGCCACATAGTGGCTGCCCGACTACTCCCTGGGTGGGCCGTATGGTGGCTTCCCAAAGCTGGAGCCGGGTTGTAGTGCAGCTTCTCCTGGGGATGGGGCCCTCTGCATCTCTCTTTCCCACTCTCCCGCACTTTTCTTTCGCCTCTCAGAGCTCACTGCCACACACAGCTCTCCAAACATGACTGCACAAGACAAAACTCACTCCTCTCACAGTTGGAAAATCTTAGAGGGAACACTGTAGCTAGACCAAATCCAGGTGAGGTAGATACAGTGGTAAATGGGGGAAGGGATGTTGTAGCCTTGTGATACAGTCTAAGGTACAGAAAATCCGAGAGCCACAACAATCACATTTTGAGAAACATAAATTCAGAAGACTGAAACAGAACATGGATCTGAAAGAGGAAAACTGATCAAATAATAAACAAAAGACAAGAGTTATAAATTCTTTAATATGCAAAAAGCCTTGTTAAACAACAACCAAAAATGCCTAGATGAAATTACAAGGTGATTAGTGTCAGTTTGGAATTAGATTCAAGGAGAAGGACTTGTTTGCAAATCTGGGCATTAGCAATTTCAGCATCCATACACTTCCTGTGCTCTGTTCGTAAGCCTACAGGTTTTATTACACCCATGTCACTTTAGTAAAGTTTGCACAAGGTTTACCAAAACAGCACTGCATTGTAATATGCGTTTTACTCAATAATGCAGAGTTAATGGAAGGTCTTGCGGGCTTAAGTCAAGGACCAGGTTAAAAAGGGGGAAAAGAAGGCTCTTAAAAAAGAATTCTCCTACCTCCTGACTTAGCAAGATTCAAAAAGTAAATTGATCATAACAATTTTGGAAGGGATATTTAGCCTGATGTTTCAGGTCTTCAACCAATCTCTAATTATTAGATACCATGGTTAACACTTAAATCTGATAGGTAAATTATCCCACATCTGCCCAGTGAGGAGGTTCTTTTATACCTTCCTTTGCGGCATCTAGCACCAGTCATGGTCAGAAACAGAATATTACATTAGATCCGTGGTCACCAACCAATCGAGCGTGATCAACTAGTCGATCGTGATCAGGGCCCTCCCCATTTCCTCCCACCCCCACTATCTACCTCCAACGAAAATGGAGGTAGTGCCGGCTTACTGCAGGGGGGAAGGAAGTCCTGCAGCTGCGTGCCACTTCCGGGGGTTCTGGAAGTGCGCTGGCTGCTCCCCTCCTTCAGGTCTGTGGTGTGGCAGAACTTGCAGGGGGGGAGGTCCTCCAGAGGAGGTGCGCACTGAGCCTTCCCTGCGCCGAGGAAGGGGGAGTAGCCCCTGGAGGAGGTGCACGGGTGCTTTTCCCTGCTCCGCAGGAGGAGGAGTTGGCCCCGGAGGAGGCACGTGCAGGGGCTTCCCTCCCCTGCATGGGGGAGGGAGGGGAGTCCTGGGAGAAGGATGGTGCAGGGGACTCCCTGCCACCACTGTCACTGCTGCAGAACCCTGCCCCCCACTGGCACCCTGTTCCCTGCCCCCACCCCAGCACCCTGTCCCCTGCTCCCACTGGTCCCCTCCCCCTCAGCACCCTGTTCCCTCTCCCTTGTGCCCTCCTGCAGAACCCTGCCCCCCACCCCAACACTCTGTCCCCTGCTCCAGCACCCACTAGCACCCTTCCCCAGTACCATGTCCCCTGCTCCCACCAGCACAGTCGGGGCCACATTAGTGAGGCTTGGGGGGTTTTGAGGAGGAGGTGAGATTTTTTTTTTTGCATCTCCCTTGTGTGGCCACAACTGAGTTTTCTGTGGGTCAGTGACTCCCTGACTCAAAACTGGTTCCCTGCCCTTCTCATAAAGACAAAGCAAAAACTTTTTGTGTTTGACATAGTATTTTATTCAAAAATGAAGCTTGGCCAACAAACCCCCAATTGGGGCCAAGCCCCCATCTGGCCACAGCATTATAATACTCCTGCACCTTCCCCTCCTTCCCCCCAGACCCTACTTCTAAGCCTATCATACACTGGAACCCCCTGCCCTGAGCCTCTTACACTCCCTAACCCAAATTCCTGCCCTCACAGCCACAAGCCTGTGGCTTGCGTAGTACCCAGTCCTCCATCTGACCCCAACAAACCCCAGCCAGGAGCCCCCTCCCCAAGCATCCCCTTCCCCATCTCCTCCTGCATCCATATTTCCTCCCAGAGCTTGAACCTCTCACCCCCTTCCCACACCAAATCCCTCATTCCCACCTTAGAGCCCACACATCCTTTCTCAACCCAGTGAGGGTATGGCTAGACTGCAGGAGTTTTTCCAAGATTCCAGAGATATTCTGGAAAAAATTCTTCCACATCCAGGGATGCATTTGTTCCTCTGCTTTTTTTAGTGGAAGAGCAAACATGCTCTTTCGGTAACCCCTATATTCCTCGTTCCAGGAATAAAGGGGACTCCAAAAGAAGGGACTTTTCTAACATTTGGTCCAGACCAGACAGGCCAAATGTTGGAAACACCTCTTCTTACATAAGAATTGGGAACAAAAGTGGCAGTTAGAGTATATAAGGGCTGGGGATTGCAAGTGATGGAGAGGAGGAGAATAGAGAGAGGGCGGGGCTTCAGGGAAGGGATGGGGTTTTGGGGGAAGGATGGGGCGGTAGATCTTTGCTTGTTCTGAGATTTAAAATGTGATCTTGGGTGTAAAAAGGTTGGAGACTACTGCATTAGATGAACCTTGGGTCTGATAAATCCTACATTCCCAATGGCAAGGTAGACTCAGGAGACTGGAGAAAAAAAGCATTGCAAGTGTGCAGATTCATTCACCAACCTCTGCCTCACATCAAAGGGAATTGTTAGAAGAATTCACCCATCGGAAAGTGTATCTATGCATTCATTAAGCAGCATGTGTACAAACCCAAACCACTGAGAATTCAACAATTTGGCAAAATGCCTTGCTATTGATATATTTTATTATATTTTCTTAAACATCTGTGCAAGGGGGAAGGGAAGAGGAGGGCTGCACCCAGAATCCTTAAAAATAAAAGCTTGTTATTTTAATAAAAGCTGGAAATAGGTCAATGGAGGGATGATAGGAGTTGCTATAGGGAACTTTCTGGGTGTCTGGCTGGTGAGTCTTGCCCACATGCTCAGTGTTTAGCTGATCGCCATATTTGGGGTCAGGAAGGAATTTTCCTCCAGGGTAGATTGGCAGAGGCCCTGGAGGTTTTTCGCCTTCCTCTGTAGCATTGGGCACAGATCACAGCTGAAGGACTCTCTGCATGTTGGGGCCTTCAAAGTATTTGAAGGCTTCAATATCTGAGACATAGGTGAGAGGATTATTCTAAGAGGGGTGGGCGAGATTCTGTGGCCTGCACTGTGCAGGGGGTCAGACTAGATGATCATAATGGTCCCTTGTGACCTTAAAGTCTATGAGTCTCTATGAGTCTATGAGTTACCCAACAGAATTCCGGAAAACTCATTTTAAACCAACTTGAAAACTATATTATCACTATCAATTTAAAACATAATTCTGAATTTTTTAAATTAGTATGCGACAGAGAGATTCAATAAATGCAAGATGAGGCCTTCAATAAGACACTAATTTAAGCTACCCTAATAATATCTGACAGTCCAACCCTCAATGCTGTACCAAGCAGGTGGTGCTCAGCATTCCACAGGATCAGGTGCTTATTCAGCTAATTTACGTATACAGGCAGCATCATGATATTTTCATTTGGTTTTATTTTGGTCTTACATGAAATGACTGAAGTGAAAGCAGGTCAAGTGATTTGCTAAGGTCACATGGCATGTCAGTGGATAAGCAGGATTATTAAGGACTGGGACAATATGAGTTTAAACTGATGTACAATCAATATAAAATCCTAAATTATCTTTTGAGAAATATGTTTAGAATGTACATGAAATAAGCTGCATTCATCTTAGTTCAGTGCTTGTCAAATCTCATAAATGCTTCATAGACTATCCCAGAACAAGAACATCAGTTGTTAGAATCCAAGAACTGAGTGAGGTAATGGAGACTGAACTTCCTTCTCACCATCAGAAGTGGCCCTGCCAAGTCAGGCCTGAGGTAAACAACTCCGATCATCTGAAGAAGTGGGCTGTGCCCATGTACCATCTACATGTTGTGTTAGTCTTTAAAGTGCTACTAAACTATTTGTTATTTTTTAAGTTTTTCCTGTAATAGATTAACTCAACCCTTCTGAAACCTGTAAACAACTAGGGCAGCTTAAGAAAGCTTACTGTACAGTTCTCCTTGTTCTGTGGCTAAACATTTCAAATCTCCAATGGAGTTAATCCAGCATTGTTCAATACCATTAGAGCCACTATTAAAACTGAAATATCAATTAATTACATTATGCACATGACAGTTTAGAATTTTAAAATAAGTGACTACACTGAAAAAGATGTCTTACTTTCCCATCCAAACTGCATAGCTTTCAGGGAGTTTCGGGATAAAGAGAATGGATTTTCCTGTATCAACCTCAAGTGCTCCATAGCATTCTGGTTCAGTTACTCCAAAAGTCCAATGAAAATAAGATTCCTATATAAGTAAATAAAACATCATTACTTTATCCCTTAAGTGCCCCACCCCAAACTACTAATGTAATACATATTATACCAACACTTCATTAATATGAAGTCAAATTTCAGTCAGCTCCCATAAAAACATTTTTGTTTCATGTATCACAATTTTTTATAGATTTTGTGATAATTTAGACCTCATTTCATTCCACTGTAATACAAACTTTGTTTTAGGCTACTGGCAATTTCCAGGAACTAACAATTATTACTTATATAGTGTGTTATTATACAAGATAGAGTCTTCTTGAAGACTTTACAATCTCAAATAAGATAAAAGCTTAGCAAAAAGAAAACAGTCAGAAAAAAGAAGAGAGTAAGAAGAATAAATATGATGGGCAAATTGTGCCTCTGAACTAGAGCTACTCAATTTTGGAAGCCCCGGGGGCTGAAATGATACTCACAGCACATGCCAAGGACCACAACTTAAGTGTGGTTGCAATACACAAATATATTCAAATAGCTCCTTTCACACTGACAGGCATGAATACAAAGATTAAGGCAAGACTACACAACATACAGGCCCCATTTAAGTCAGTTGTGCTGATATTAATAAAATGCAATATTTACCTGATTTCCACCCAGATGACAGCACTTTTAATGAACAATGACAATCCAGGAATTTAACTACTAAAATACATCTCAACAGAAGACCATTATATTGACTACTTTTTTGTTTTGGCTCCCACCCGCTAGCTGCATGTTGAGTACTGAGCAAGCCCAAACCGCATCACGGGCCGCAAATAGGCTGCAGGCCGCATATTGAGTAGCCTGCTCTAAGCCCTAAATTGTAGTAGAGTTTTTGGGCAAATTGGAGGGGGGGGCAAGTGAGTTGCTTCAGAGGAAGAAGCTGCAATAAAAAGGGCACAAAATGTACCAAGTTCTGAGATCAAGGGATATTTTATATTGGGAACAAAAAGGAAGGGACAAAACTCAAAGATGAGTCAGAGACAGAACAACAAAATTTGACAAGGTGATGAGGCAAAGCTAAAACTGATTAGGGGAGTAAACCTCTATTTTACTCTCTGCAAAAAGTGACTATAGACTGTGTATCATTCTCCCCTAGAAACCTAAACAGCATGCTGTCACAGAAGATAAATATCTACTTTTTCCCCTTTCTTCAAAATGTGAAAGTTAAGTTCACAAAACTGAAGCAGTACTGTAGAATTCACTTTACAAATGAATTCTTTTTACCAGTTCTTGCCACCAGAGGCAGCAGAGTGATGTGACGGGGGCTTCCCAGGAGCGAGGCTGGAAGGACACTGGCTGCAGGCCCCGCACCCAGGGACTTATCAAGTAGTTGTGTAATCACTACAATTTTGATGCAGTTACAGGACTATTCAATTACACACTAGCTAACATACATCCTATTATTATTAATTATTATTATTTATAATACAATAGTGCCTAGATGTCTCAACCAGTTTGGGGCCCCAATAACCCTTCAGAAAGGTTTAGGTTCACTAGGGCTTGCCTCAGAGTACAGCTCTGGACTTGATGGCCTTTCAAGGTACCTTCCAGCCCTACATCTATGAGATTCCATGAATATTTTCAAAAGTGATTAGGCACCTAGTCTAAATCCCATCAACTGTCAATGAGATTCTGGCTCTTAGATGCCCATGTTCCTTTTGAAAATTAAGTTGGGCTCCTAAATCAGCTAGGCATTGCAAAACTGGAAGTAGCAAAACCTAGATTAGTTTGAATATCTACCTCCTAGTCTAAAATAAAGAGAGGGAAACATTACAAGAAAAAAAGTGAATGAAAGAGACAGAGACACAATCTGAGAAAAGTAGTAATTCAAAAGTTTGTTTCTGAATAATGAACATCTTACCTGGCGAAAGAGAATGCCAGTGTCAGTGCAGTATCTTTGGGTTTCCTCGCCACCCTGCAGCAAAACAATAGCATTCTTTGGGACGTCTTTATTCCCCCTTAATCGATCACACAGCCGTTTTCTATTCAAAGCAAAGAGTGCTATTGGCACTTTCAAAGTCTCGTTCCCCAACCAAAAAGATGGTCTAGAAAGGATTAAAAAAAAAAGTAATTGTATTGCGAAACAATATATCAGTTAATATAGGCACAGAGATTATTTGAAGTCTGAGAAAGAAGTCAATCCTGAAAAGAATCATTTGTCAATCACAAAAATGAATTAAGCTTTAGGACTGTAGAGAGAGAACCCTGTAGTTAGAGTCAGAATGTAAAATACTGGTTAATCAGTTAAACATTAGATCTGCCTAGCATTTAATCCATTAACCAACAAAAGCAGGATTCTGGGCTAGGGACTACTTCAGCTTGGCTGGAGCATCCCCCTGGCCACGGGGCTCCCAACCCCAACCTCACTCAGAAACAGCCCCATGCCTCCTGGGCACCCCAGCACTCTGCAGACAGAGGCTGCTCCAGATGAGAGCAGCTCCTGTCCACCATGGGCCCCCTGCGGGGCTGGAGCAGCCCCCTATCCTCGGCAGGTGAGGAGTTACTCCAGTTCCCCCTTTTCCCCGTTACTAGTTAACTGGAACTGGTAAGCATTACCCATTTAGAGTGTTACCCTGGTAACCAGTTAACCTTTCGCATCCCTAAGTTAGAGTCCATGGTATTGCTGAGAGAGAGAATGAAATATGAAAACTTAAGTCAGGCAAGTAGTAAATAATAAATAGGTGCTAAAAATAAATGCTGCTGGCTACAGTTATACTTCATAGTATGACACAGAAGTTAGCTTCTGTTAGAGAAAACAGAAGTGATTTTGAAGGGGCGGGGGGGAGACATACAAAAGGTGGTAGTTTGCTGAGATATTTGAAATAAGAGCCTAGATGGGAGAGAGAAAAATATGAGTTGTTGATAACAATAGAATTGAAAAGTTACATTTAGAAAGGGCCAATTTCTTTATAAAATATTACACAGCATGTGGGAAAAACTACAAAAGCTGAACAAAGCAATTCCTAGCAAGATGGCAGTTAAAATGGCACATAGAATGACGTTTTTGATACTCATTTACTATTTGTATGTATACAAGGGAGTGCAAGATACAGTATTTTAGAAACTTTTTTCAGTGTTTCAATTTAAGCAAATTTAGGATAGAGACGCGCACCTTTAAAAACAACTAAGCTCTTACCAAAGGGCAGCTTTACATAAAATGGATTTATCCGTGTTTACATATGTTCTTTTAGTTACATTTTTGGCCTGTGTGAAAACAGATGAATTGGTTTTTACCCTGAGTCTTAAAGGAGCCGCTATTGTCCATTGCTGAGAAATGGAGGGAGGGAGGGGGGCATTGCTTAAATAACTCAGGTATTTAAAATTCCATAAATATATGTTGCTGATAGGGGCCTAAGCAAATAGTCGACTATTTGACTACCCAATAAGCATAAGCAGTCAAATGGAGCTCTCGACTACTCGCTTCCCATCCCCTGCTGCTCCTGTATGAGAGGCAGAAGGGGGGAGCCAGAAGCCAGGGTTGGGGGGGGAAACCATCTCCGCAGTGCCGCCTTTCTCTCCCACCTTCTGCCTCCCGCCCCCGCTGCAGAGAGGCAGCAGCCTCTGTCTGTGGAGGTCCCATGCAGCCCCTTGTTGACGAAAGCCCTAGCTGGCTGCGGGCATGGGCCCCTATCCGTGGCCAGCTATGGTCACCACAAACAGGAGCTGCTCCAGCAAGAGTCCCTGTTTGGGGCAGGCCAGCAGCCAGAGATAGCTGCGGCCAGGGGCTGCTGTTGAAGACAGCCTGGGCCCAATGAACAGAGGCTGGAGGACCCAGCATGAGCCCAGCTCATGCAGGTCTGGGATGCTGCTCCTCTGCATTTTAAATGTAGTAAAAGCTCAGAAGCTCCTACTATATTTAAAATACACAGGAGTCCAGAGCCGGCACGAGCCAGGACTGCTCCTTCCCAGCTCCAGCCGGCTCCCTATGCAGCTCTGCAGAGGGCCCCCTTATCGACTAATCGTGCAGTCGATACATTTTGTATCAAATAGCCAAATCATCGCAATTTAACACTCTTAGTTGCTGATTCAAAACCAGCTGAAAGGAAGAGTCTAAAACTGTATTCTTCTGTTTTATATTTACAATAGGGAAATAGTGATCTGGAGCTTCAAAACTGCAGTATTAAAAAACCAGTGATTAAAGTACAACTAATTCAGCCTCTTTCCAGACACCATATTGCACATTCTCTCAGCAGCTGGAGGACCATTAACTATATTTACAATTTTCTGAGAGAAATGATCATGCTGAATTCAGCCTCACTATGCTACCCTGTTTCTAAAATGGAAAAATTTAACCCACATTAACCTTAGAGTATTAGAGCAATGCACCATCATGTATTAATTGTTATATGGCTTTCATGGAAAATTATAAGTCTGAAAAGTAACCTTTGATTTACAGCTTTATAGAGCAAACTTTATAATCAGAAATCTAACCCACAATTTCTAACTGCAGATACACCATAAAGATGCTAATAAAATGCTTTATACTCTATTTTTATAATCACTGATATAACAGTGTACATTTTTCAAAGTCTAAGATAAAATACAGGTATATACCAATCCATTTATATACTAATCCATTAAAACTAAATTATAGAGGAATTTAGCTGATGATGCATAAAGATCAAATCTGATTATTTTTATTACCTTCTCCTGCAACCCCAGCAACACGCTATGTGACAGTTGCTGGGAACCATGAGTCACTAGCTGTGCAGTACAGAATAAAGTTTTCATTGGGAGCTAACTCCAGGCATAGGAATGATAAAGCAAATCTATTCAACCCTAGCAATAAATATTCTAAATCTTCAAATAATCCAGTAAAACTTAATCAGAAATTAAGGTCAGTTTCTCAAGCGTGCTGTGACTGCTTGCATTGATTGCTTTATAAGGGGGCTATAAAACCTGTCTACATAGTTCACAGCCCAGGCAGGATCACTGAGCACAAGACCAAGGCCAAGTCTACACTACCACTTACTAAGGCACAACTTACATCACTTAGGGGTATGAATAAACCACCCCCGAGTCACATAAATTACAACAACCTAAAAGCTAGTGGACTTTATTAGTAAGAGAGCTTCTACTACTGACATAGCTACTGCCTGTCATGGAGGTGGATTTATTGTGCTGATGAGATTGCTCTTTCCTTCGGCATAGAGCACTTTCACCAGACATGTTATAGTGATGAAGTTGCATCAGTGCCTAGCCCAGAGGCACTGACTTTCAGAAGTGCCGGGGGATGCTCAACCCCCAGCTCTGCCCTATGCCCTGCCCCCACCTGCTCCACACATACCCTACCTCCTCTCGCTCAGTTCCATCACCTCACAGTACATCATGTCCTCACTGTTCCCCACACCCAACCTCCCAAACATTGCCAAACAGCTAACTGTGGTAAACGGGAGGCATGAGGAAGAAAGGGAAGGTGCTTATTTGCAGGACCCACCAGCAGGTCTGTGGTGCTAGAGTATGGGGGGAGCAGGTGGGAAGTTACCAGTGGCTGCTCAGCACCCATTAGTTTTTCCCCATGAGTGCTTCAGCCACAGAGCACCCCAGAGCTAGTCCTAAAGGAGTGATTCTGGGAGACATAAAGCCATTATGAGGTGTCTTAAGTCACACACTCTCTTTGTTGACAGCACAATATGAACAAAAAGGTGTGGTTAGTGTAAAGGGGACAGTCAGATGCCACACGGCTTTTACGGATTCTCCTGGCCATTATGGTCTCATGTGAGGACAGCCTCTAATAGTGCAAGAAGAAAGGCAGATATTTTGGCACAACCCAGCCTACACTAAACTCAAGGAAAAGCTACATTCACTGTACATTTGGAAAAGTTATAAGGTTTTATGATGTATCTGCGATTAAAAAAAAAAAGACTGATTTCTCTCATGTCCATAACCTGGTATACTACTAATATGAGGCTGCACTGATCAGATTTTAATCTCCATTAAGTTTATTATAAACGCTCTTTTATTGCATACAAAACTTGTGAGTACTAAGAACAAACTCAAGGAGAGATAATTATCCCTCTACATACAACTATGCTTGCTAATGTCATTCCAAGCCATTTTACATAGGACCTTTTACTAGTAGTTGAATATATTGGTTGAATCACAACATTCACTAAAATAAGGATGAAAATTAATTAATCCAAGAGCATTTTTACAAACATACAAGAAAAGTTCTACCCTCAGTTGCATCTAAAAGAATGCACCAAAGTCAACATCACTACATGGATATAACTAGCAGAGATGTAAGTGGATAACTGGCTACCCAGTAAGCATCATCCTTAACAGGTTATGTCTACTGGGTAACAGTTAACCATTACTCCAGAGCAGCCCTCCCCACAAATCTACCCAGGTTAGGAGTTCCTCACCTCTCTCACTACCAGCCACATGTGAGGCTGCCAACTCCTAGCCCATGTGAGCTGGGAACCCAGCAGCTCAGCATGGGGTCAGAAGCAGCTGGGCTGAAGGGCTGTGTCTACACGCCCAGCTTCTTGCGTGAGAAATATGCAAATGAGGCCAAGCGTGGAATATCGCCGAGCCTTATTTGCATACCTAATGAGCCACCATTTTTGCAGAAGAGGCTCTTGCACCGGAAGGAGCTGTCTACGCTGCCCCTCCTTGAGCAACAAAAACCCTCTTGCGCAATGCCATTATGCCGATTATTTGCATATTTCTGGCGCAAGAAACCGCGAGTGTAGACATAGCCAAGCAGTCTCTGCTCACAGTGCAGGAACTGCTCCAGTCCAATCCCATTTAATGTTTAACCAGTTAAACTGATTAAGATTAAACAAACAGGATTTTATATCCCTAATAAATAGCAGCAGAATTTGACATTAATATAAGACTTTGGTTTCTGAAAATACTATATTGGACTCTACTGCATGGCTTCTAAGGAGAGTGAGATTAGCTGACAGTGTTGGATCCCCATGGCAAGGTATATAGGACACAAGAGGGTTTGTGTAAAGTACTGTTTAGCTCCTCAGATTCTTTGCTGAATACTCAGAGCCCACAGTATGAATTCATACAACCTTGTTAGGGAAGATATCAAATGTTCAGACTTAAAATTACATGGAGTGGAAAGTTAGGGGTTTGAGTGTTTTATTTAAAATTAAACAAAAACAAAAACACATTTTTATTCTCTGCTATCTTCGTTCACTCACTCTTCCCTCCTATATCCTGTTTTTTCCTTTTCTGAGCTCTCCTACTACAGGAATGACAATCGTGTAGAAAGCTAGATAGACTAACTACAAAAGGAACTGCATCCATGAGAGTGTGGCCAATAGAAGCAGGATCAGCCTCTGTGTATGCACATCTCCTATTAACTTCTCCCCAACCTTTCATTTTCATAATTTCTCTCTCAGGCTAGTAACTACACAGAAACTCAACTGTTACAACACTCCTAAGAATGTAGCATGCATTATCTTTCAATCGGTTTCCTTTTGCAAGACAAGGCACTGAAAATGAGACTCGTATAGTATTTAGGAATGTAACTCTAATCAACACCTTCTTTCGATGACCATTGCCAACTGAAAAGTACATGACAGGCTGCCAAACTAATGACTTTGTGTATCTACAGTAGCAGCAGCAGCAGCAGCTCAGAAACCAAAGACAATTTGTTAAAAAGCTGTTATTGTAACTACACAGTGTCAGGTACATTAGAATTATTGTTTGTTTCTTATACTTGTAATTTAAACAAATATAGGATACAGAATATGATGGATAGTTATAGGGATAAAATTTGGCCACAATCCTACACGTACACTTTTCAGAATTTCACTGAAGTCAACAGGCACATGGATGTGTGTAGAGTTGGGGACATATTTGCTACCTGACAAAATGATATTTACCATTAGAAAATATACCTAGTACTAATCTTTCTAGACATCTGCAAAAATTCATTTAACAAATGTTCAACAAGATTACTGTTCCACCAGGTCATAGTGATTAGAACAAGAGCTGTTTATTTTACTCTGTACTTTTATTAAACTAAAAGTGAAATGTTTCAAGGAACAGTAAGCCACCTCATTTTTTTAAATGCCACTTTCTTTCATCTCAGGCATTCAAAGCTTACGTATTTCAGAAGTTACATCAAAACATATGGTACAAGTCACATCTTTGTAGGGAACTGTGATATAGTGATTAACGCAGATTCAAATCCTAGATTTCTATATATTTCTGGCTCTTTCCCCATCTCCCTCCGAGACTATTAACTTCCCTGTGCCTCAGTTTACCCTTCTGTAATACCACTTCTGATAGTGTAGACTAAGGCTACATTCACCTTGCCAGAAAGCTGCAACTATGTTGAAGCTCTGAAACAATTACCCTTTAATGATCACCTTGTTTAACAGTTATATTTAAAGGATCACCCTTAACCTGTAATCTAGTCAACATTGTTAACATTATGTGCATTGTAATCTATGACTACATAGGGGAAACCATGAAAGTAACTTCATCCAGGCCCACCGATGGGGGGGGGGGAGGCAGCAAAGTGGGAACTGCCCTGAGCCATGGCAATTCAAAAGGTCCATGAGTCCCAGGTCCTTTAAATCACCACTGAAGTGACCTATTCCAGGCAAGCACTGAAGGCTGGGGGAAGAGGGCATGTCATGGTCTGTGGTGCTGAGGGCTGGCTCTCCCATGCACTCCCCTACTTCCCAGGGGCTCAGGAAGGCTATCACCTCCCCTGACTTTATCCATGCAATGTGCTGTCAAATACACAGAGTAAATCAAAAATAATATTTTCCTCACTGCTAATCTTTTAACTGCTATAATCCTAAGTGTTGTTTGTAATTACAATAGTCAAAAAACTTCATCAATTTTAAATTGATGTCCTTTTAATCTTCCTCTTGCAACCTGCTGTCTTCCTGAAAGTTGAGAGTTTGCTATTGACTTTAATAGGAGAACCTTTTAAAATGGAACTAATTATATTAACCAGGGAGAAAAAACTTCACAGATGCTGATTTTCATCTACACATACAAGATTTATGAATGCATTTCCAGAGCTGCCTTTTCTTGTTATTCAGAGGGAGGCGCCCTCATTTTTACAGCTTGTAAAAGCTGTAAAATGGTTTAATTTTGTTATAAAAATTGAGCTATAATCAGATTGCCTACTCAGCAAAAATCTATTTCTAAGCGCAATTCACCACACTTTCTGCAGCCTAATGAAGCTCTCACTTCCATAGACAAGTTAACATAACATTTAACTAGTATTAATCCAGCCAAGTTGAAGGAAATCATATGCTATGCTGTACAAACAATTAACCCATTTTACAGTTTCCTCCATTATAGAGATTTTTTTTTGGTTTGGATATTTCAATGAAACAATATCTAATTAACATTAATTCTCTTTTTTCCCACCAACTTGAGACTTTGCTTCTGTATGTCATCTGATAAAAATGATCCTCAGCATAACTGATGGGCACTAAAAAATAGTTATTGTTGAAAATAGCTTTACTGTCCATCTTGCCTACACGTTGAGCATTCAGCAAAAACAATGAGGAATCCTGTGGCACCTTAAAGGCTTACAAATGTGTTTGGGCATAACTTTTCGTGGGATGGAACCCACTTCACCAGAAACATCTGCCAAAATGAGTTCCATCCCATGAAACCTTAGCTTAAATTCTTGTTTTTGCTAAACCAGATTAACACAGGTACCCTGTCTGAAATCTGAGCATTTCAAATCTACACACATTTATTATGGCAGAGCAAGAGCTCCACTATAGTTAGGATTAAATATAATTATAAATGCATAATCTGGGTGTTTATTACAAAATTCAGTGCTATTATTATGCCACATACCAGCACAAACCAGAATTTCACGTTGACGGCAATGGTAGGACTCAGACCCACGCTACTCCAAATACAAGTACAAGATTCTAACGAAAGAGTTACAGCAGAAACTCCTTGATCGGACAGCAATATAGGGCTTATGACACGCAGCTCTCAGAAAAAGTGATGCTACATACATACAGCACCGCTGTAGTGAAGCCCCCAGGGCGGGACGCCCCCGCCCCCCAGTACAAGAGGGAAGAGGGGATTTTCGACCAGGGTCTGCCCAGCGCCTACAAGCTACGCCGCAAGCACTTTCCGCGTCCGGGCATGGCCAGTGTCCCAGGGACTCTGCTGAAATACCCGGCTCGGGATAGCAGGAAGCTGTAACTCAGCGGGGGGCGTCGGGCTGCAAAGGGACTAGGAGGGGACCTCGCGCTCCCTTCCCGGCAGGGGACGATCTGAATCCCCCCGGAGAGGGAATATCCTCCCGCCCGGGCAGCGGCTGGGCACCGGCTGCCTGAGAACCGCCGCTTACCCCGCAGCCGCAGCCATGTTGCCTCGCTGGACTTCGCTTGTCATGTGATCTGCTGCCTAGTCAGCTGAGGGGCCCGCCCGCCGCTGCGGGAATCCCTGTCTCGCCTCCTCCCTCCTCCCCCTCCCTCCACGCGCTGAGCGTCATTGGCTGGCTTGAGGCCGGGGGCCCTACGGGCGCGCTGCCCTGCTCGCGGGCCTGGGGCGCAGCCGGGGGACGTGGCTGGGAAAGCGCCGCGTCCCTCGTGCAGGTGCTGCTGGAGCCCCGCCGAACCGCGCGCGGGGCAGGGGGAGAGCTGCTGCTTTGCCTGCCGGGCCGTGAGCCCTGCCTCCCGAGCCATCCCAACGCTACACCGGCCCTCAGCCAGAAATCCCGGGCAGCCCTACGCCCCAGATTGCCCGGCTCCTTTGCTTCCCAGGGCTGTTTCCTGCAGAGGCTGGCTCTAGGGCAGTGTCTGTCAACCTTTTTTTTTTTTTTTAAGTAAAGTGCCCCTTTAAAAAAAAATAAGTACCCCAGTACCTACAGTTTTTAGACCCACACAATCTTTTTCTACCATTGCAACACAATTGTTTAAACAACTTAATCGTGGCCAGGCAGGGTGTAAAAAGTACAGAAATAATCCAGCGCTGTAAAACTTAAAACAAAAATTCAGTGTTCTCCAAATTTCAGTTGTGTTGACATACTCCCCAGACTTCTCTAGAGTACCCCAAGGGTACTCTTACCACTGGTTGAGAAACACTGCTCTAGGGGCCAACCACTAGCCTTTCTCCATGCCCCTGCCTCCTACCCAATGCTTTCTTAGACCACCTTGCTTGGCTCTTTGAAATCCCAGAGGCCTGGCTCGCATGATTTCAGAGAAAATCCCTGGGAGGGAGGAAAGGAGGATTTCGGACTTGTAATATCCAAAGCTCACTGTCATCCTAGTATAGGAAGAGCAGAATTCCTTTGCATTCATTTGTGTAAACTTAGAGTTTATTTGTGGATAGTCTTGGTCAAGAGATTGCCTAATTAGTGTGGTCTCTTTTGTAGGTTTTATTGTACTGTACATGAAATAGGACAATTGAAACCATTAATTTTCTCTGAGCCAAAAGCAACAGACTTGAAATCTACCTTTTTACATGAATTACTTTCTTTTATAGCATAGAGGTCACTGAAATGAATGGCTGTTCCATTCCATTAGAATTCTCTATAGAGATGTAATCCCTTTAACATTAAGATATCCTTTTATTGTATATCTTGTGAAACAGAACTTATTTACTCATAATATTTAGGGATTTGATCCAATGACCATCAGTGTCAATGCTAATGTTTTTACTGACTTTAGTGGGAAATGGACCCAGGCCCTAAATCTGGTCCTTTTGATGATATAAACAATCCCCAGATTACTTCAGAATTTGAATTGACTTTTACTTGTGCATACATAATAAACTGCCTGTAGAAACTAAGTATAATTGTGCTAGGGGTCAGACAACTATCGTAATACTAAGCAATAAAAAAAGTCCAGAGGCATGAATTGCTGTTTAAAGTGTGACAGACCTGTTATGTGACTTGAATACATTTTTTAGATTAAATGCCTCTGTAAAATAGTGAGATATACTATTAGGATCAGGCAGCTGTTTGTATACATCACTGTCCTCTACTAGATGGAAACAGAACTATTTAATTGTGAGTCATTGGCTTTATACTGACAGAGGGGATGGCCACTACCTGTGCTTTTAAAACAAGGAATTCTGTCATCACTGTCCCCAGGAATTGTGAGTGGTCATGGTTTTCAAAATAGTGTCATTCTTAGTGACTTACTACAAGTGGCCACTGTAAATAGATTTATTATAACTGAGTATTTCAGGAGCAAGTTAAATCTCAAAGCTGCAGTGGTTTGACCCTGCTCAACTCCACATTTTAAAAAAGTCTGCACAAGAGAGGATTCAATACTCCCTTTAGAAGGAGATAAATTCACTGCCCCAGTTTAATTTCTTCCCACCTCTCCTGATGTTAAACATATACAAATGAATTGGAAACCTGTTTATCATTAATATTAAAATACAAATGAAAATAAATTGGCCTAATGGCCAATATAAAGCAAATAAGTGAATCAAGTTACATAAAGGAATTCAAGAGTGCCACATGTATCTGCATCTGGTCATTGTTTATAGTTCACTACTCAGGAAGCAAATAAGATGGTAGGTTTATACAGAGAACATTTTCCTAAGAAATGACAGAAAGCTTTAAAAGCTTCAGAGGTGTGTCTAAGTTAGTCTGTAAGAGGAAAAACTTAAAAAACAACAAATAGTCTGGTAGCACTTTAAAGACTAACAAAATATGTAGATGGTATCGTGAGCTTTTGTGGGCACAGCCCAGTTTGATACAACAAAGTCCACTGTTGCTAGGAAATATGCATAATTAAAATCTTGTGTTGGAAGTGTTGCTGGAGAAGTTGTCTACTAGATGCTGTGAGAAGTTACAGTTACTGATGCAGTTCAAGCACTGAAATGTGAGAGCCATGAAGCAATCACACAAAAATATTGATTTTAGAATGTCTGGACAGGACTGTGTAAATCAGAAAAACTAGAAAAGTCAAGTAGTCATATGCTTTTATGTCCAAGGGTCTTAGACCCTTAGTAGGAAATCTAAAGAATTTGTGAGCCTGAAGTTTATTGTGCAAGTCATCCATTTGACATTTCTTTCTCCGAACTAAGACTAGATAGAAACTGGATAAAGCATAGTTTTACACATTCTTACTCATAGAATCATAGAATAATAGGACTGGAAGGGACCTCGAGAGGTCATCAAGTCCAGCTCCCCGCCCTGAAGGCAGGACCAAGCTCTGTCTACACCATCCCTGACAGACGTCTATCTAACCTGTTCTTAAATATCTCCAGAGAAGGAGATTCCACCACCTCCCTTGGCAATTTATTCCAATATTTGACCACCCTGACAGTTAGGAATTTTTTCCTAATGTCCAATCTAAACCTCCCCTGCTGCACTTTAAGCCCATTACTCCTTGTCCTGTTCTCAGTAACCAAGAGGAACAAATTTTCTCCTTCCTCCTTGTGACACCCTTTTAGATATTTGAAAACTGCTATCATGTCCCCCCTTAATCTTCTTTTTTCCAAACTAAACAAGCCCAGTTCATGAAGCCTGGCTTCATAGGTCATGTTCTCTAAACCTTTAATCATTCTTGTCGCTCTTCTCTGTACCCTTTCCAATTTCTCCACATCTTTCTTGAAATGTGGCACCCAGAACTGGACACAGTACTCCAGCTGAGGCCTAACTAGTGCAGAGTAGAGCGGCAGAATGACTTCACGAGTTTTGCTTACAACACACCTGTTGATACAACCTAGAATCATATTTGCTTTTTTTGCAACAGCATCACACTGTTGACTCATATTCAACTTGTGGTCCACTATGACCCCTAGATCCCTTTCCGCCATGCTCCTTCCTAGACAAGACTTTGAATTTCAAGGGAATTTTCTCCAGTTTACAACAACACTGAGAAGTCTTAAACTCTAGTAAATTATTTTTTCTCTTCTAGTTGATAACACTTGATTCCCATTAGTGGGATGAGATGGGGAAATTTACAGTTTCTCTCTGTGCTTTACTTCGGTGGTTAAAAAGAAGGTTGCCGTTTTCAGGGCTATTAATCTAGCAGTTTTGTCAAAGGATTGTACTGTACTAATAATTTCTTCCTCTTCAGTCCATTCATCTACTCTCTGCCTGTCCACACAGTCTCACTATTCTTAGGCAAGAGCCTTCTCCTCTCCGTCATTTTTCCCATGAACCAGCCTTTCTGTATTTCTTTGCCTCAACTCTCCTACTTAGTTTAATTCTCTCATCTTTTTCCTTTGCCTGTGTCTTACGAATAACAAGTAACAAGAGGGTCAGATAAATAACTCTACAGAATGTTTATGGGATACAGTTTGTATGGACTTTTAAATCTCTTTAGTAAATTAGATTCTGTTCATCAAGATCGTACTCGTGAAAAGTCCCTTTCAATTTCACATATACAGGCAGTCCCCGGTTACATGGATCCGACTTACATCGGATCCCTACTTACAAACGGGGTGAGGCAACCCCACACTAGCTGCTTCCCCCCAGCAGACCAGGGAGACGTGAAGCTAGCGCTCTCCTCTCTCCCCCCAACAGACCAGGGAGACGCGGAGTGGCTTTTCTCAGCAGACACCTCAGCTTGAGAATAAAGGACTGAGGGAAATGAGGTGTGGGAGAATAAAACTGAGCTCTGGAGAAATGTTTGGCTAGAGTTTCCCCTACAATATGTACCAGTTCCGACTTACATACAAATTCAACTTAAGAACAAACCTACAGTCCCTATCTTGTACGTAACCCGGGGACTGCCTGTACTACTTATATGGATTGGTAGTTAGCTGGCTGGTTGGTTTATCAGTTAACTTAAACTTCCTGATCTTTTAGCCATAGGAGCTAAGGGGATAAAATATTTACATTGTGTACAAATGAATCTCATTATTGGAGTGGCCGGACCAACAGCAGAATGAAACGTCAGCTTCATGAATGATACCAGCAGCCAGACTAGATGCAAGAACAGTTTTACTGCACAGATGGATTATTGTAATTCTTTCTTTGCATTGCATTTGAATCTGCAACTGAGGTAATTCAGAGACAGATCTAATATCTGACAGACCACATTAGATTATTTCCCTCTAAAATTGGACGCAACTAACAGATTTTTGAAGGACCACAGATATCAGAGAGCTAGATCAGAGAACCCTGGCTGGCCAAGATCAGGGCCTGGGCTTGTGATGGAGAGCACAGCCCCACGGTGGGGAGAACAGCCCTCACTGGAGCTGGCAGTGAGGAGCACAGCCCAACCCAACCGGAGGCAGCGAGGAGGCAGCGGCTAGCAGCACAATCCTGGCCAGCCTGGTATAGCAGGGAGCATAGCCCTACCCAGGCCAGAAGCAGTGGGGCCGGCAGTAAGAGCGCAGCCCCAGACAGGTTCAGCATGCTGGGGAGCATAACCCCAGCCCTGAGTGGAAAGTACGGCCCCAGCAGGTCTGCACACAGCAGGTCTGCAGTGGAAAGTAAGGTGGACCTCCCCTAGTCTAGAAAACTGTCATTTGGAACCACTCACATTCCAAGGATGCTGTTCCAGGGAGATCCCACCTGTAACTCAAACCTAAGAAGGAAAATAAAATACCACAATTCTTATTATAGGCCAGCATAGCTATGTTTCTGAAGCAGCACTTCAAACATTTCTGTAAGGATTGGTTGGTGGCTCCTTCATGTTCTCCTACAATCTAGTTAAGTAGTTTTCAACCTTTCGAAAACTACTGTCTCTGTCAGGAGTCTGATTTGTCTTGCATACTCCAAGTTTCACTTCCTTTAAAAACTACTTGCATACAAACTCAGACATAAAAATTCAAAATGTCACAGCACACTATTGCTGAACAATTGTTTACTCTCTAATTTTACCATATAATTATAAAATAAAGCTATTGGAATTATATACTGTAACTGCATTTTAGTGAGCCTATTTTTCAATTGCGAGTCTCGTCATTCTGAGAAGTAGTGAACAGTTCAGCAACAATTATAATTTTCTCCACATTGAGAATATTCCCACTCTTTATCTTCAAGGCAATCATAGAAGACAGGGAGCCTTTGTAAGACATGTTGGCCCAAAAGGTAACAGACCATTCAAAACATGACCGAGGAGAGCAATTGCCCAGTTCCTGGTGTCACGGGGCTTGGTGAAGTAATGTTGCTTAGGCTTCAGCTTCAACACTGCATGATGAGATTCCCATTACAGCTTTCTTTGGTGATCCCAGTGAATCTTAATGCCATCTCTGGCAGCCCCCTTGAACTCACAACCCATTTTGGGGGCTTTAGTTTCAGAACCATGCGTCATAGAATACAGAGCAGTATAAACAAGCAATTGTCTGTATGAAATTTTATTTTACACTTCCTTATCTAGTGCTTTTTATATAGCCTGCTGTTAAATAAGATGACTTGTCATATTCCCTGTAAGACCTTTGCATACCCCCAGGAACATGTATTCTCCTGGTTGAGAATCACTGATTTAGGTAGCCAATAGCAGCAGAGAGTATAAGAGGGAACTCTTTCTCTGTCTTTTTCTTATTTCATACATGTAAAACCAGGCCAGTCAAGGGGGAGGAGCCGGGGGAAGTGGGAATGGGGAAACTCCTGGGGCCCAGCAATTCTAAAGGGTCCAGGGCTCTTGGCAGCTGCTACTGTGGCAGCGGCTGGTGCCTTGGGCCCTTTAAATCACTGCCAGACCATTGGGTGGCTCTGACAGCTGACTTGAGATGGGGGCCATAGTGTGGCACACTCCAGACAATGCTGCAGACTGGCTGCCCCAGCCCTGACCTCCTGCCCAACACCCCACTCCTCCTGGAAGTGCAGAGCTGTCTTCCCCATGCATTGCCAAGGACCAGCAAGTCTGTTGGCCACCCTGTGTAAAACAACTTAAATTCTTCTGACAAGGACACACTTTCGACAGAAAAGACTCTGAGAATGTTAACTGAACTGTCTCTCAACAATGAGACGTACCTGGAGTTCGATAAGAATCCTGCCCCAATAAATGGGCATTGGTGTGTTTGTTTTTCCATTGCTCTTCCTACATATGTCTCTGTACTATTTTAGGCTTGTCTATGCTACAGACATCGACACTGTCACAGTCGATCTTCCAGGGTTCGAATTAGTGGGTCTAGTGAAGATTCTCTCATTTAAACTGAGAGGGGCCTTCCATCAGCACCGGTAATCCTGCTCCTCATGAGAAGTGTCCCCTCTAAGCTGCGCAGCAGCACAACTTCACAGTTGATTAATCAGCCCATCCAGTCAGAAGCTCAGGGCTCAGTGCATGGAGCTGACTGACTGAATGGGGCTGATTAATCACCTGTGAAGCTGTGCTGCCACACAGTTTAGAGGGAACACTGCTGACGAGGAGTAAGGGAAGTCAATGGGACCGTGTGCTCTAGAGAGGTAAGTGACTAGTTGTTACCTCAGAGTCTCAGTAACAAGCAGAATCTTTTGAATTAATTTAGAATTTAGGATAAGGATTGATGATGTTAAATGCTCTGGTTATCAGAAGGGAGGCCCCTGGCACCATATCTGATCAACAGTGATTTCTCCCCAAAAGAAACACGCTTGGAGTCCAGATTAAAGTTCACTAATATATTGTAAGAATTTAAATTGGCAAGTGCATGAACAAGAACAAGAGCGATCACCGACAAATCCAACCCCCAGCCCAAAACAGAAGAGAAGAAAGACAGAAAGATCCCCAATACAGGTAAGGTATTTATACATTACAAATGTCTCTGTGTCGCCGATGGTGGTATTGGTGCTTGCGACCTTCCACATTTGGGCTCAGGTTAGCCCTCAGGGAGGAACCACAAGTGATCCCCTGCTTGGTGTATCCCAGATCACCAGTGCTGAGCCTTCGCCACAGCATGGTGTGGGAACCCACCACAGTTGTGAATGATCCCTATGCCTTTTCCCTCTGTGGCGCTGTCAGGCTGGAACACTACTCTTGAAGGGTAACTGTCATTGGATCCTGATCCTTCGATACAGGGAAGTGGGCCCTCAATGGCATAGACGCTCCCTCTCTGACACACGCTGTCCTCACAGACACAGACAGAACACTGGCCACACCCTCCCTTGGGGTGCAGTGCTTTTGTAGAACCTTTGGCAGGAAAACTTGTGTAGGGTGGTGTGTACAGTTTCAGGCTGGGTGCAAAGGATCTGTGTGCCTGGTGCAAGCATCTTCATGCCTTGTACACAGCTTTTGTGTGCCATATGCATAAGTTGGTAATGAGCGCAAAGCCTTCTGGTGGGAAACAAGTCCAGTTCTTTCCACAGAGTTCTGATGGTAATCTCCATTTTGTTTTCCAGTCACTGATGACAATCACCATTTTAAGTGTGCACCTTACACAAATTCTGTACACAGCAGTTGCACTATAACCATTATGAACAGATTAACATTATAACATTAGCATCCCACTAACATAGTCAAGCTTATCGGATAGTTGACTAGTAATGCGACTAGTCGCTCCCCCGCCTTACTATCTCTATCAGAGAGAGGCAGCAAGGGGGAAGAAGCAGGAGTTGGTGCTGGGGGGAGCCTGCTTAAAAGCCAGATCCCCCCAGCACTATGTCTGTGGGGCAGGGGAGGTAGAGGCATGACGGGAAATGGCATGAGTGGGGACTGAAGCGCTTCTGCTGCAATTCTGCTTTTGAAGGGCTCTTGTACATTTCAAAGGCTCAGGTGTCACAGAGAGCATGACTCCTCCGCTGGTCCCACTCTCCTTGCGGGGCTTCCTTTTGAAATGTACAAGAGCCCCACTGGGGCCGAAGGGAGCACAGGGCCAGCGGGAGTCCCCCACTGGCCCCACGCTCTGTGTGGGGTTCTGCTTTTGAACTGTAGCAAGAGCCTGGCAGGATGCCATCAAACAGTCAATGGAAATCCTATGGACCATTCAATTAGTTAATTAATTTAAATTTAACATCCCTAGTGTGCTCCCTTTGACCTCCCGCTGTATGGATGGTGCCAAAATGTAATTTAAGATACTTCAACTCCAACTATGTAATTAATGTAGGCTGGAGTTGAGTATCTTAACTTGACTTTCTCCTTTAGTGTTGAATAGGCCTTAGGGTTTTATACTGCTACCTGCATTGTATGTTAAGTATCCATAACATGTATACATGGAGCTCCTGTTATCCTGTTCAAAGGCAACTGCAACAAAAAGTGTTGTGTTCGTGAATCTACCTTTCACAATTTCAAAACTATTTAATCTTCATGAATACAGGGCCAGATTTTCTTCTGCATGTTTTAGAGAAAGATGAGGGTGGTGTTCAGTAGGCTCATTGAAGGTAACTTTGTGTGGTGACTCCTTACGGTTTATAGGTTCATGAACAGTTTTAATCCATTTCCTGAATCTCAAAAATGTCTATAATCATTTGTTGCTGGTAAACACACTGCCAGAGAAATAAAGACAACAGGACATTCTGATTTATCAGTGCAGGAATTCTTTTTAAAATTCAGTATGATCCATTGTTCCGTAAGGGCTTTATCACTGCTATTTCCAGAAACATTTTGTGCTGGTGTAGTGTCCTGGCATAAGGAGTCAAGTGCTCATGACAGTCTTCCCATGAGACAAAAAAATAAATAAATAAAAGAACAAATGTGTTAACCAGGGAACAAAGGCCGAAGCTTACACATTTGTACAACTTCTTTCATCAAGGTGGGTTTTACCAAAATACTGTCTACATAGCTATAGTATTTGATCATTGAAAGAGGCATACATAATCTACCTTTGGTTGACGCACAGGCTTCAAGTAAAGTCTTTAATAGAGAATTAAGATTAGAAGACCCCCTTCAAAGAAACGGATTGAACAAAAGCATCTGCCTTTGGCATTTTCATCATGAAACAGTTTTGAGTACATTTTCCCTCAAGTTCTAAATTTATACTGCTATATTGATCTTGTGGATCTTGAAATAAAAAATGTGATCTTTTCCACAAAGTCTGTTTCAACTAAATTATTATGAAGGACAAGAAAGGTAAAGCATTACTCTGACTGTCTCATTATTCTCCCTGTTGACTTTTGTTTCATATTCAGAAATTCTAGTGTAATCAAAATGTGTCCATCAAGGATTTAAGAGCCTGAAGATTATTCTCAATCTCTTGGTTTTTTTATGGTTAGTTTTGTTCTAACTGAGGCTCTTTGGGGCTAATCTTTAAATGGTGTAAATGATCATAGCAACATTTGAGTAAATGTAGGTATGAACATTTATATCAGCTGATTATCAAGCAGGTCTAACCAATCTGAGTGAAGTGCATTTATATAACCACACCCAGGATTTGTTTCCCATTCCAGCATGAACTGTATTTACATAACAACTGTTGACTACCTAGCAGGTCTAGGCAAACTGAATGCACATAGCCACATGTAGGATTCCTTTCCCATTCCAGCCAGTTGTAATAGAAGCAGCTACCCCATGTTTACACAAGCCTCCAGTTATTTTGAAATATTTTTTGAAATAATGGGCATACTATTTTGCCATCCCAGTAAACCTCGTTGCATGAGAGCTAAGGGATAGCTTGAAATAGAGCATTATTTTGAAATTTGGTGCTGTGTAGATGTGCCATATTTCAAAATAAGCTATATATAAGTCAATATAAGCTATTTTGAAATAGATTCGAGATAAGATACGCAATTTGCATAGTACAAATTGCATATCTTATTTCAAATTTAGAGTGCTGTGTAGACACACCCCAAGTATTACAACTTTCAAGTCATGCAATGTTTTTGTATTACTTGTTTTGTGACCTTACAAATCTAAATACAATCCTGGTTATAATGTAGGTATTATTTGATTATGGCCTGCTACTTTGTAAAAGGTGCAAACTGAATGCATTGGGTTTTTTGTTTTGCTTTTGATTTTTTATAATTTTAAATAGCTGGTAGGTCATATAAGTACTTTATTCTAAATAAAAATAAAATTAGGATAATGTATTATATTAATGTATTATATTTAATTTTTGTATTGAAATTTTGTAGGATATTTTAAAAAATGAATTTAGCAAATAGATTATTTTGTTTATGTCTTTAGGTATGGTAAGTTATTTTGCAGCAAAATTTAGCTTATGTTACACAACATATTTTCTTGTCATTTTCATCTTAAAATGGACAGAAAAGAGAAAAGGCAGATTGAATAGAGAATACTGCATAATGCAAATGGTGGTTGGATGTGCAGTGGAAATGCGAAGAAAGGCTATTGAAATTATTGTGCTATGTGACAGATAAGAGTATGTGTGACCTGCACTTTTGAAGATGTGGTCAGTTATACACTGGGTATATGGTGTTTCCAAATGCCAGTTCCCTCAAGCAACTGTAAACGCACCTCCATCCTACCATTATATAGAATAGTTTATAGCTCAAAACATGTATTCATTTTCTTATACTACTGACTGCATAGAATGCGTGCCAACTAATATATAACAAATCCCAAAATAGGCTCATAAATATGCTTATGTAAATATTTTCTCAAAAGAGTAATGCCCTCAGGTTCATGCAGATCATTATTCATATCTTCACACTGATTTAAAGGCATATTTCTACTTTTTTTGTGAGAATATCCTCTTTAATTATTTACTGTTAATATGGAAAGTGTTTTCCACTTCCAGCACTTGCATTAAAATTTTAAGCCACTGGTTTAAAAAGCTCTTATTTGCTGATGAGGAATACATTGTGCTTTCTTGCATATGTATATTATCGTATTTTAGATGAGAATCTGATAATATGAAAATACACCATTTTATTTGCTGCAGCATTCTTTTTACAAACTGCTAATCTTTAAACTTAATTTTTAAAGTTACTTTATACAGATCATTTACATTTAAAACAAACATTTAGGTAATCTTTCTGAAGATGCCATTTCCCTTGTTTATATATGAAATACAAATTTCCTTAATGGCAAAAAATATGCTTTTTTAAAACTGCCCTTTGATGATTGATACAAACAACTCTTCTTTTGTTTTCTTGAATTTTTCCATTGTGAGACTACAGTAGATCGAAGACTTCAGAATAACACTGTGGTTGCCATGGATTCATATGTTTGCTACATAATGTGAATCCCTTAGTTAGTTCATCATTTCCTGGCCAAAAGTCATGAGTGTTCCAGACCCAAAGTGAAAACAAGGGCCAATTTTCAGTGCTTACAGAAGCAGATTAGCAATCTAACTCCCTATTAATGTAAATCACACATTTAATCCCCACTTCATCTGACTGAAAATTTAAGCCAGCTATCTCCTGGCTTCAGTTTAAAAACAAAGTAGCAAGCAATTGATTCATAATAACATCTCATTGTCTACTATATAGTTGAGAGAATTTGTCTGTGAATGAGTGAATAAGTCTGTCTGTTCATCCATTGGTTGAAGAACTCCTAAACTGTAAGAGCTAGGACCACCAAATTTGGTATTCAGCTTCCTTTTATCATAACCTAAAGCAAGGTCAGGGTTTGGTTGTGTAGGGTGGGAGAGAGCTTCTTGATTTGTATGGGGGATGCATAAAAATAATGTCTCCTAAATGGTAAGAGCTAGGATCTTAAAGCAAGGTCACGGTTTGCTTGTGCAGAAGAGGGCGGTCACATAAAACCATACAGAAAAGAGACAGAATCACAAGGCAAGTGAAAAGGGTTGGCTTAGGACGTACCCTGCCCCCCCATCTGGGATTGCTCCAGCCTCAAGCCTCCTACCTCCCAGGTGCCATTTAGACAGGGTGGGGGAGCTACAGTTCTTCCCTCCCCCCATTTGTACAGGAACATTGCAGATTGTTTCCCTTTGTTGGGGAGTGAGAGGTAAGTGCACAGTTCACTCCATTCCCTGTAAAAATGGCTTTCATCCTAGTGCACTTAACAAAGGCAAAATAATAGCTTATTTCTTCTATCTAGACAATAAAAATTGCTTGCAGTTTTGTCTTTGGAGCAGAGAGTTTGTTATAAAAAGAAGAAGTCAGGGTAGAAGGGTATGTCCACACAGCAAAGTTATTTTGAAATAGCCATTATTTCAAAATAACTTGACTAGCATCTACACAGCCAAACCGCTATTTAATTAGAAATAGCAGAGTGCTTATTTTGAATTTAGTAAACCTCATTCCACGAGGAATAATGCCAAATTTGAAATAGCTATTTCGAAATAAGTGCTGTGTAGACACTTATTTTGAAATAGGGGGCCTCCAGCCTTCCCAGGGTGCCCTGGTGGCCACTCCAGCCTCAACCAAGAACACTCCTCTCCCTCCCCCTCTCCCCGGAGCCTTTAAAAGGGTTGACTCTGGCCACAGTGTCTGTGCTAGCTCCAAGCCTGCCAGCCCAGAGCCAGCAGTTACTGCCACTGACCCAGTAGCCCCAAAATACGAGCCAGCAAGCCACTGGCAGCCAGCCCTACACCGCTCCCCAGGAGCCTGCCAGCTCCCAAGAGCCTGCCAGGACCCAGAGAAGGCGGGCGCCTTCCTGGTCCAGGGTGGAGATCATGGACCTTATTCAGATTTGGGGGGGATGCCCCCAACATCCATGATCTTTGCACTAGAGGGGGGAATGCAGCTGTCTATGGCAGGATAGCTGCCAGCCTGGCCACCAATGGCCACATGCGAACCCAGGAGCAGGTTCACATGAAAATCAAGTTGGTCCGGCGAGCCCCCCAACTCTGAGCCCTGAGCTTCCCTTCCCCCTTCTTCCCCTTGTTTCCCCCTTCTAACTCCCTCTTCCCAGGTTTCCCCCTTCCCTCTCCCACCCTGTCTTCTCCCCTCTCCTGCCTCCTTTCCCCAGTCTCACCAGAGTTTCACCCCTCCCCCCAGTTTTGTTAAATAAAGAGAGTTTGTGTTCATGAAAATACATGTATTTTATTTGACATCAGGAAGGAGAGTTAGGGAGGGGTAAGTGGAAGGACGTGAGGGAGGAATGAGAAAAAAAATCCAGTGGGGCAGACCAGGGAGGCTCTTAGTGCTCCTCAGAGTGGAAGCTCTCCCACAGGGCCTCCTGGATACTGACAGCCTCTTGATGGACCTCCCGGATGGAAGCCTGCTGAAAGTGCAGCCAAGCTCACAGCAACGTGTCCATGAGAAGCACTGGAGTGCTCAGGGAAACCTCCCACTCAATGTTGCAGAGTGCTGTGGTGTTCCGAGTGAGGGCAACCAGAGCATATGGAGAAAAAAATGCTTTGCTGTTCCTCATCAAGGTAGGCAAGCAAGCAGGGAAAGCTGATACCGGCTGTCAAGGTAGGGTCCCTTTAAGCACAGGCCTCAGATAGCCTCAGGCAGCAGCCACACAAAGTAACTCCTGACCTGATGCCCTGCTGGACCTGGTTCCAGCTGGCCTTAAATGCGATTCAGTGTCCACTCAGTGTGGACGCGCTCTTTCGAACTAGCAAAATGCTATTTTGAAATTAATTTTGTGTACAGATGCATTATTTTGAAATAACTTATTTCAAATTAACTATTTCAAAATAAAGTATTTTGAAATAACACTGTAGTGTAGACATACCCATAAAGAATAACAAAAGGCTGGGCATTCCAGCAACTGAAGGTTCATTAGATCATCATGAAAATATTGTTAGGTACTCCACTTAAAAGATGGGGGGGGGGGGGGGGAAAGAGTAGGAATGAGTGTTGTGCTGCTGGGATTTGCCTTTGGATTACTATGTTAAATTTACTAATGTTCTTGAAAAAGAGATGAATAGGGATTAATCTAAAGCTGACTGCAAAGAGCTACAAAACAATTTCACAAAACAAGGTGACTGGACAACACGAAAGTCAGATAGAATTCAGTGTTGATAAGTGCACATGCAAAAATATAATCCTAACTATAGGTACAAAATAGCTGTTATTACTCAAGAACGAGGTCCTGGAATCATTGTGGATCACCTGCTGAAAATATCTGTTCAAGGTGCAGTGGCAGTCTAAAAACTAAAAAGCTAACAAAATATTGGGCATCATTAGGAAAGCAGATAATAAGATAAAACACCATATTGCCTCTATAAAGTCATTGTATGACCACATCTTGAATACTGTATGCAGAAATGGTCACCCCATCTGAAAAAGGTATACATTGCATTTGGAAAAGGTACAGAAAGGTCACCAGACATTAGTAGGGGTAAGGAACAGCTTCCATACAAGGAGAGATTAACAAGACTGGGATTTTTCAGCTTGGAAAAGAAATTACTAAAGGGTGAGGTGATAAAGTTAGAGATCTAAAAAATCATGAATGGTGTGGAAAAATAAAATAAGGAAATGTTATTCATTCCTTCACTAACATAACACAAGATGCTTAGCTGTCCCAATTACATTTATAGCCAGCAGATTTAAAACAAACAAAATAGGTGACAAGGGATGGATCATGATGATTATCTCTGCTGTTTATTTGTTTTGAAGCACTTGGCATAGGCCACTGTTTGAAGACAGAATACAGGGCTAGAAGAACCATTGGTCTGACCCTATATGGCCATTCTGATGTTCTTATATAGAGCTGAAATGTATCTGCCCTCTGCTGTAACCTACTAAACTCCACTCACCTTCCAGAGCTGAGATAGAGCCCAGGAGTCCTGACGGGGTCTCTCTCTCTCTCTCTCTCCACAGAGTTCATAACAAAGTAAATATATTAAAATTTTAAGGCTAACCAGTGTCACTTAAGTGACCTGCCACAAGATGTCAGAATATATTATTATTAGAGCTGAGTAAGTCTAATATTTATTTAATTTTCTTTCTTTTATATAGGAATTAGATACAGTGCTCCTGTCAGCTAACTGCTACGTTTTCTGCCAAAAAAAGTAGTTTTGCAGTATCTTACTAGCCTCTGGATAGAGTTGATGTGTGAGGGAGGGATGGGGTTGCTTTCCCCCTCCATTTGGTGCTTGGCTTGTACAGAGCATGCTCAGTAACATTGCAGAAGCTTCTGTCCTCAATCCGCCCCTCCATTCTCTCACTCTACCCCCCCCCCCATCAAGATATGCACAGGTCAGCCCTCTCCTCCTTCCCCACAATCAGAAATGGGGACCCTGCTTATCTGGGACTGCAAGACAAAGGAAACAAAGATGGTTTGCACCATTTACCACCATATAGATAAGTATTGATTAAAGCTTCTAACTCAAGTAGAGGAACAGACTGTAATATAGTTAGCCAAACTATTTGAGATCTAAACATTTACATTCAAGGGAACCAACTGCCTGTGTGGGCCCCAAGGCAAAGTGTGTGTGGGGGAGCTCCATGCTCTCAGAAGAAGTGGGGCCTTAAGTGGAACGGGAAGGGCTGGGGTAGCCAGCCCTTGGCACTAGCTGGAGCATAGCACTACCTCCCCAACCCTCAGACCTATGGCAGTGAGTTAAAGGGCCCAGGGTTCCAACCACCGCTGATGCTTCAGCATCAGGGATGGCAGCTGGGACCCCCCCGGGTACCTTTGAATTTCTGGAGCCCAGCAGGGCCGGCCTTAGGCCGATTCACCTGATTCCCTCAAATTGGGCCCCGCACCCTGAACCCGGAAGTGTGTCGGGCGTGCTGCGGGAGGGGGCATCAGCCTTGGAGGAGGAGTGTGGCTTAACCAAAAAAATTCCTGGGTCTCCCATTGAAACTTTTGTGTGCCCCCCCCCTTTTTTTTTGCTCAACTAAAATTGCTGTAGGACCCTGTTGAAATTGTTTGAATTGGGCCCTGCACTTTCTAAAGCCGGCCCTGGGTTCCAGGGCAGCTGCCTGCGTTCCTCCCCTGTGTTTACACTGACCCAAGTAAATAACCAATAAATGACCTTCAGTCACAAGATGCTTGCACAATAAGATGTGCTACGTGCTGTGCTGATGGTTGTGAAGTGAGAAACCACAAACACGGGTTACTAATATTTTAAGGGATATATGTAACTGAAAGTTAAAAGATGCGACCACACTAATGCTTTAGCAACCAGCTGACATAAATGCTGATGAGTATGATGTACATGGTTAAAGTGACCTATGAAGCAGGTGTGGATAAACCGCAGTTTGTGTTCATGCAGCATTTTTTACAGCTAAAGTGTGGCTCACAGAGCCCCTTGCTACTCCCTCCCCCATTCTCCATCTAACAGATTGTGGGGGGGAGGGGAGAGGAGGATGAGCTGGGGACATCTGCCTTGCAGTAGAGTGTGGGGGTAGAGGCTTCTGCCAGAGACGACCAGCACCTGCTGAGGGGGGGGGGAGCAGGGCACAATTTAAAGGTTCAGCCCCCGCACCAGCTTGTGTCATGCCAGCCAGGCACGCAGCCCCTCTTACCTCAATGTCCCCTCCCTGCAGATCCCAGGCTGTTTTCTGCGGCCTGTCTCCATGTCTGCAGCTCCCAGCTTGCTAACTGCAGCAGCTGCTGTGCAGGGAAGGGGCCCAGCAGCACCACATGACTGAACAGGGCCAACAAACAGTGGCAAAAGGTCAGTAGCAGGGAAGCATGTGTCCTCGTGTTGCCTCTGGCTTCTGCTCAGTATAGTGGGCAGGGAGGTCTCCAGGGAGGAGGAGGAGACGGACATGGTAACCCTGTCTGTGGTGCCATTGACCCAGGACATCTCCCAGGCCTGGTGAGTGGTCTGACTCTGTCACACACACAGGGCAGGGGAGATGGGCGCACAGGAGGTGGGGGGTGAGTGTTGCTCGGGCTGGACATTGTACTGAGGTCCATGCACGTGCAGTGTTAGTGTGTGGCACGCAGACACAGCAGGCAGCCCCTGAGCACACCCAGGATCCTGCTGGCAGGGTCAGGGGAGGCCACTCACGTCCTGCCACGGGGGTGGGGAGGGGGGAGGCACCATGGCTGGAAGCAGGCTAGCCACAAGGGCGCAGGCATGACCCCACACAGACTGAGGAGTGCCACACACAGAACATGGCCATGCCTTCATGTGTGAGACAGCAGCCACTCCCCTAGACAGTGCTGCAAGCTGCAGCTGTGTGGGCTGACCCCAGGGAAGCCCAGGCTGCTCCCGGTTCCTCTGCTGCCCATCAGGGGATCCCACTGTGGTTGGACACTTCCCTTGCCTGCTTGTCCATGGGCCGGGGTGTGTGTGGGATGTGGAAGTAGGCAGCACAGACCCCTGGGCACGTCAGGGTCGCTGTGAGGCATGGCCTTGCTCCTGGGACATCCCCTTCCTCTGGCCAGAGGACTGTTGGTCGCTGCTCACAGAGGAGGGCACGGCCTCAGGGACAGTGTCTGCATAAATGACTGACCACCTCTCCCTCTTTGTGTTCTCCACAGCCAGACCAGCTGGGACTGAGGGCCGAGTCACGCCATCACAGGGGACCCGAAGGCTTGCCAGGGTCCATGAAGACTTGATGCATTAGTACATCAGTGTCCTGCACGACATGCAGCAGACCCTGGTGCACAAGGTCCGCGAGGACTTGGAATGACGGAACCGCACATGGGACTAGCTGATGCAGCGGTGTGACAACATGTGTGCTGTCATGTTGCACATGATGGCATACCCGCCTAATGCCGCTCCTCCTGCCTTCCACCCTCCGGCCCCCTCTGTTATGCCCATTCCCCCTCCGCCAGCCCTCCCTACTATGCCACTGCTCCCTCCCCAAACGTTGCCTCTGCTCCTTCCCCAGGTGATGCCTATGCCCCTCCCCTAGCAATGCCCATGCCCCTACCACAAGTGATGCCTATGCCCCCTCTTTCTGCCCCTTGCCATCTCTGACCCTGCTCCAGCCCCGCTTCCTTGTTCACCTCCCTGTGGTTCCTGGACCCATCCAACCCCACTCCGATAAGGTCCCTGCACCCAAGGTGGCACATCGAGCCACCCCTCTCACTCTCCCCAGCCCTGAGCTCCCCTTCCCCTCCCAGTTATGAGCCCCCCCCTTCCCCTGCCCACCTTTTCTGAATGTTTCATAAGTACAGACTTAATTTTGTTGAAAACCAAACAGGTGGGTTTATTGAGAGGTCAGAGAAAGGGTGAAGGGAGGGACTGTGGTAGGGAAGGGATAGGTCTGCAAGCCAGAGGCCCCTAGGGAGAAGGCCCTGGGAAAAGTTACTGGTCCTTTAGAGAACTTCTTCCTCAAGACCTCCCGGATGCGCACCTCAGCCTGATGGGCCTGTTGGATGGCAGCTGTCCTCGGCGGCTTGAATGCTCGCCCCTCAAGGACGCAACATGCCACCGCCACCACCTCAGAGATGTGCTCCCCCAAGTCCAGGTAGGTCAGGAGGCACCTGAAATCACCTTGAAGTGGCCGAAGGTGCACTCCACTTGAATTCTGGCCTGGTTCAGGTGGGCATTAAATTGGTCCTCACTGGGATCCAAGTGGCCAGTGTATGGTTTCATCAGCCACAGAATGAGGGGATAGGTAGCATCTGCATGTCCCCAATGGCAAATTCACAGCAGGGGAAAAATGTGCCCACCTCCAGCTTGTGGTACAGGCTGGTGTTTCTACAAAAAGTCTGTAAAGCGTCGCTGGTGGTCACCCAGGGAGTGAAGCACCATCAAAAAGTAGCCCTTCTGATTACTATACTGAGCCGCTCGATGGTCCAGTGTGCAGATTGGGATGTGGATCCCATCGATCTCTCCCCTGCAGTTCGGAAACCCCAGGGCAGCAAATCCAGCCACAGACACGTCCAGGGTCCAGGTCTCTCAGACGGATGACCGTCCACAGCAAGATGGAGTTGATGGCCCTCACAACCTGCAGGAGGAGACAAACACACACTCAATACAGAGAATGAGAGAGGGAGTGCCAGATCCCTTGTGAGGTGCCCACCCTGCTCCCCTCTCCTGCCCCCCCTCAAGTACCCCAGGAGCCATTCCCTATGAGGCCACCCCTCCCAGTAGCAGGACTGTGTGAGGGCAGGATGTCACAACCCCCCGGGGACAGGGCTTTCCCTCCCCACTCCACCTCCCACAGCCCTCAACCTCCCTTTCCCGAGGGACCCCCTTTTCCAGGATTCCCCCCATGCAGGGACTGCAGCCCCAGAGTGCTTTACCTCCATAAGGAGGGCCCCAACAGTGGACTTCCCACATCAAACTGGTTGCCCACCGACTGGTAGCCGTCTGGGGTGGCGAGGTTCCAGTGGGCAATTGCGACCCGCTTCTCCGCAGGTGAGTGTCATGTGTCCAGAGGGCGGGAGTGAGCCAGGCACACAGCTCCAAAAAGGTGGCCTCCTGCATGCGGAGCCACTGCTGGTCGTCCCACCACTCCATGACCATCTGGTCCTACCAGTCCAAACTGGTTTGGGGCCTCCAAAAACACCTCTCCACAGCGAGGTGTGGTTGCCAGAGTGGAGCACCCACACCCAGGGAGAGGGTCCCCAGAATGAGCTCGGGGTCCATCTCATTCAGGACCAGGATGGCATCTGGCAGAAAGTGCTGCAAAAACTGCAGCATGGCCACGTGGGGCCATCGCATGCCAAGGGGCAGCTCCGGCTCCATGGCACGAAGAACAAAGCTGTGGCATCCAAAAAAAGAACAGGGCAACCACAGCAGGCACTGCGAGAGCTTTGCTGTCCCTCGAAGAGCACACAGCAGAAGCAGAGAAACGGCTGTCCAGTGGGGTCTCTTTAAGCACGTGTCTCTGCAAGGCTCTGGCACCAGAATTCAGAAGCAACTGGTGACTTCAAGCCCCACCTGAAGTGGTTCTGGGTGGCCTTTTATGTGAGAGAGTGTCCATGCAGTCTGGATGCTCCCTTTCGAAAAATCGCATCACTTTTTCAATGCGTTTTTGTGTGTGGATGTGCTCTTTCAGAAGAAGATCTCTTCAAAAAAAAGTTTCTTCCAAAAGAAGCCTGCAGTCTAGATGTAACCTCACAGAATGACAGAGGCTCAAGCCACTTTGAGTTCAGAGGCTCCAGCCCAGCCCCAGCACCAGGTCCCCTGACATATCTAATTTCTCATCCACAGAGTCATACTAAAACCAAAAGAATCTATGAAAATAGACACCTGAGACATTTATTTATTAACAATTAAGTTATTGTACCAATAGCATGTACAGTAAACTTCCGATAATCCAGCACCTTTAGGACCCGGGGGGCCAGATTATCAGATATGCCAGACTATCGGAAGAGGGGGCTATGAGGGATCTGGGGTGAGGTGGAGGGGGATGCCACCTCAAACCCCTCATAGCTCCCCCCTTCTGATAGTCCGGCTCTGCCCCAGGCGTCCCCGATTCAGCTGCTGCTGGTCAGTTTCAGCAGCGGCTGAATTGGGGACGCCTGGGGCAGAGCATCTGGGGTGCTGCTGGGTTGGTCCCGTAGCACCGCTCCTCGGCGCTGCGGGACCAACCTGGCAGTACACCAGCTGTTCTGCCCCAGGCGCCCCAAGTCAGCTGCTGCTGAAACTGATCAGCGGCTGACTCCAGGAAGCCCAGGGCAGAGCTGCTCTGCCCCGGGCTTCCTGGAGTCAGCCGCTGGTCAGTTTCAGCAGCGGCTGAATCAGGGACGCCTGGGGCAGAGCAGCTGGGGTGCTGCTGGGTTGGTCCCGTAGCGCCGCCCCTCGACGCTGCGGGACCAACCCGGCAGCACTCTGGCTGCTCTGCCCCAGGCATCCGCAAGAGCAGCTGGGGTGCTGCCGGGTTGGTCCCGCAGCCCCGAGGGGCAGCACTACGGGACCAACCCGGCAACACACCAGCTGTTCTGCCCCAGGCTTTCCTGATTCAGCTGCTGGTCAGTTTCAGCAGCGGCTGAATTGGGGAAGCCAGGCGCAGAGCATCTCCAATTTTCCGGCTGCCCGGAGCACTTCTGGGTTCCCGATGGTGCCGGACCATCAGGAGTGCCGGAGCATTGGATGCCGGACCAATGGAGTTTTACTGTATATTAAAAATGTAACTTTAATTGTGAATTTCCACTGCTAGAAAAACTCTTCATTTTAGAAATGCTCTTCTAGCTTTATTGTGCGCAAACTTGTTTATAATTGAAGAAAAATCTAATTTATGTGCAACATCACTGTTAATGTTAAGCACTGCAAGTCCATTCAAATGCTCTTGTCCCATTACTTGTTTAACACATTGAATGTGCATTCACCTGAAGCCACTGATGCAGGGAGACCAACAAAAATATGTAATGCAATTCTGATATTAGGAAATACAGTCAACAGGTCAAGATCAACTATTTCTTGAAGCAGTTCTTTCTGACTTGCAGTCTGATTTAAAGTTGATAGAATGTATACATTTCAGGAAGATGATCTCGTCACAGAGATCTCTTGAAATGTTGTTGTTGAAACTGTTCAGACACTGAATATAGATCTTCATCACTTAGTTGTCTGAACCCACAAAGGAATCCAAAAAGGGTACAAATTTGTTGTAGTCACTCAAATCGACATGTAAGACTAGATTTGATGGAGTCAATAATAACAAAAAAAATTGACTTGATAGTGCTTTCTGCATCAGATTGAGATGTTAGGCTGCAATTGGTGGAAAGCTCAGATGAAATGTCAATACCCTGTGCTACTGACTTGGACTCAGAAATAATTGCATCCCATTGATCTTTTGAATATCTTTATGAAATCATTCAATGTTATCTTTCTCAACATCTAATGTAGCATTGCATGCTTCAATTACAAGATTGGTTTCATGGATCACTTTTAGCAGCTTCATCCACCTGGACATTTGTCATGGCTCCTTCCCCACTCTGGCATGATAAATGTATAAATGGGGTCCAGCAAAAGTACCCCAAAACCTTATCTACCAGGCTCTGGTATAAAACTTCCCCCCAAAACCTTAACAACCTAGACTTTGGGAATAAAATTTCCACTGCCACCATCCAAATACTAATAAAGAAAATCAGGGGAGAGACTACTTGGGAAATCTCACCCCTAAAGTACAGTAATTCCTAGCTTAACACGTGCCCACTTAACACATTTTTGTGATAGCAAAATTTTTTTTTTGAGGAAACATTTTTCAAACAACACGACCAGTCCCCGCAATAACAAGATTTCCCCTACCAGCCGGCCGGTCGCCGGCAGCTGTGCCGGGCTTCCCCCTGCCTCTAGAGGCAGAAACCCTCTGTCGGCTGCAAGACCCCTCCCCTGTCCTTCCCTTCCCTTCCCTTCTCCAGAGCCAAACACTTCCCCTCCCTACTATAACCCAGTCCCCTTTCTCCCCCAACTTTATGTCCCAGTCCCAGCTGCTAATAAGTGCAGGCTGGAGCTACGAGCGCATGTGTGCTTGAAACACTACCCCCACCTTTTCCAGTATTTTCAATGGGAAAATTGACCCCGCATAACACGTTTTCACTTAGCACGATCATTTTCTGAAACGTAGCTACCATGTTAAATGAGGAATTACTGTACAAACCAGGACACAACCATTAACCAATACCATAGTAATAAAAAGAAAAGAGAAAACTTTTATTATCACTGTACTATTCCTGTTGCTAGCATAAGGATTAGATGGAAAAGTAACAAAATAATATACTCATGGAGAAACTCCATAGACCTAGAACTTAGTTACAAAGGAAAGCCAAAACATTTTTAACAAGTGCACAGACAGAAGATCCCATACCCAAACCATAAAACAATAAAACCTAATGGATTTATCTAAATTTTACCCTACTTACAGAAAGTGGAGAATTGTTTCTTGGAGACAGAGACATGTCTGTCTTTCTCAGAAGCTGGAAGGAACTCTCAGAACAAAGGAGGGAAAAACCATAATTCCTGTGTTCCTGTTTGAAATTCCTACCTACATTTCTATTGGCCACTCCACCTGACTAGGTGTAGTTAATCTCTTAGTCTCTAGGCTGCTGGCCATCTCTCGTGATCATGACATTTTTAGCAGTTTCATCCACTTGGACATTAAAATGCATTAAAATTTGGATGTATACTTCTGAATCAACTTAAGCTCAGTGATAGCTTGTGCTGTGAGAGTAAGAGATTCAGGCTCACTTAAAGCCCTTCTCACAGAGTCCAAATGCTGTGCAACTGGTTTAATGCCATCAATTCATGCTGGCCATCTCGTTGTCGACATGCCATGAAGGAAAACAGGCAGATGCTGCTTTAGAATTTCCCACTTTTGAAGACTGCTACTGAAGAGCTTGTACAATTGCTGGATTGTTCCAAAGTATGCGATTGCTTCCTTGCATGATTCAGTGCAATCAACGCTGACAAGATTTAGTATGTGGTTGCCACAGCTGGAGAAAATACCATTTGAATTTTGCTCGAGAAGGACTGTTTGTACTCTGTTGTACTTCCCAGCCATATTGGATCCATTGTCATAGGCTTGGCCAATGCAGACTTGAAAGTTTAATTTGAAGCCTTCCAGAATTTCTAAATATACAAGCAGAAATTTCTTTTCCAGTTTTTTTCATGAAATTATCAAACAAAATGAATCATTCTTCAATTGACACCTTTGAACTTCCTGCAATTTTAACATCTCAAACACCCAAGGTCATCTGTTGTTTCAGAACAGTCTGGAGTTGCATCAATAATAATTGATGTTGTATCTCTTCAAGAATTGTTGTTTGCACAAATGTCCCACACAGCTCAATAAACTCATTTTGTATTTTAGTAGCGAGATAATGGACTTGCATGTATTTTCTGCTCTCTTGTGATTCACAAACACACTTAACATGATCAGATAAAAGTGGGTCATACTCGCTAAGGAGCTCAGATATACCAAAAGAGTTTCCATTTGTACATTGACTGGAACCAAACAAAGTCAATCCCCGTTCAGAAAGAAAAAGAATGACATTCAGTATGCACTCAATCCGTTTTTTCCAGTTATCAGTTTCTGTGTTTATTTCACTCAGGAGTAAGTTTTCAATTGAACTGTCACCTAGTGCTGCTCTACCAGCTTATTTCCATGTAACATAGTTATCATTATGTGATACTGAAGTTTCATGTGCAGGTATTTGGTCTTTCAACTTCCTCCAACCTCTACTGATGCTCCAACTGGATGTATCAGACAGTACTGATGCATTTGAAGTATTACTATTAAAAATGAAACAGGATACACAGTACAGAGCCTGTCGTGCTCCAAAAGAGCCAGTCTCTTGTGTAGATCTCTCCATTTGAAAGAGTTTTTGTCAGCAGATGAGTGGGAAAAGCACGATTTTCAGCATCTTTCGGTATATTACTTGGAATCTGAAAACAACTAACTTTGAGAAATGACTGCATTTGAGCAACATTGTTCTTATCAAAAAGTCCAAGGTTCTGATACCACTGTTGTTATATTGTGGCCTGTGCTAGTCATAAGTTCTTGCTCTTGCCACGCAGCATCTCCAAGGTCCTCATTTTCTGCCTGCACTGTCTCTAAATCAAGCATAGATGCCTCATCTAGCGCTACTTTTGGCATTTCTATGTCTTGATTAATGATCTCCTCATTTTGAGGCAGTGGCATTGAATGGGTGCAAAGTTTTCATCATCAGAACTGGAAGTGCCACTGTCTGTAGGTCACTGTCTAATAGCTGAAGTGACTTTTCTATGAGAAATGATGTTATTGGCTTTAAACTCTGAACTGCTGCTTCACTCTGTTGCTTTTGCCATCTCTTACTTGCAACACTTTCAAATTTTGCTTCATTTTTATTAAGGCATTCTTTTAAAATACAGTAATACACGATAAATTAATTCACTAAGGGCTATTGGTTATACAAAATTTGAATTGTATATACTTCACAATGAATATTATAAAATAATGGTTTGGGGGTGTTATTTACTATGGCCCTTAGAGCCTTATTTCAAAATCTGGAAATGTCGTCTGCTAACATGTTCCTGTTGTTAAATTCCTCTAATAACTGATGTGTTATTATGAATATGAACATGGGGCCATTGCCAGGTTAGATATAAAATGTATTAATAAACTTTTAATTTTAGTTGTTTATCACAAAAAAGCCTTTAAAGGTGAATCTAAAACTGGACGAAGAGGTAGCTTACAAGCTGTGGCTATTATATACGAAGACACACAAGAAAAAACAGGAATACAAAAATCTCCTATACAGAGATAAACATCTAATTTAAAGCTTAACCCTCCCCCCATCAGACCAAGTAAAATCATTTTACAGTAACAGAATTAATTACGACTTTCATAACCTCTAAACTATGCAAAGACAGTAAACAGCGTTTCATAACATAGAATCACTAATCACAGAAGCTACTCCAGTCTCCAGTAATGCAGATGAAACCTCGGACGTGACTGAAAAATTGGCAAAGGCCCAAGGTCCCAAAATGATTTAAATCAATTTTTTGCAGGTATATAGAGCTTCTTTTGTTATCTCTGTTATAACTACAGGGTATATAATAAATGGAAATACAACTTGGTTGAAAAAGGTTAAAATGTGAGGCCCCTTTGTCTCCTGAGACCTGGGCCAAAAGTCTCTCTTCCACTGCCCTCCTCCCCATAGGGCCTAGTAATCCTGTACTGTGTTCTTTACGGAAAGCACCAAAAATGACTTAAAAAGCAACCTGAGAGGAGCTTAAGTGACATAAAAGGAGAACATGGGCTTGTTTGGTTTGCGGCATATTTATTCTGGGAATTAGAACATGTTTGTAAGAGGGGTTGTGTTGTGCAATGTACCCTCTGCTCTCGCAGCAGTGACTGAGCTGAGAGCACATATGCTGCAGGCAGAGAAGTAGCTGCTGGACTGTAATCCTGTTCTGTGTTCTTTACAGAATAATGCTTGTTCCTGGTGGTTTGTGTGAGTGGGCATGGTCTGAGGTGCACACAAACTGACATACAATACAGAGCACAGAAAGGAGCCTCAAGCCTAGGCTTCCAAAGTTGTGTAAAAAGTCAAAAGGCTTCCCCATGTTTAATAACCTCCCACTGGGCTAGTGAACAGGAGGAGGTGGGCTACATATACATAAGATACAGAGTGTGTCAGCATTACACAAGGTATATCCTGGCCTACATGCCTTGAAAGATGGCAGGTCAATAACCACAGTTGATGAGGACTTTGAAGGTGATGATGAGGAAGATAATGACCAAACTTCTGGATCAGTGATGAATTGTAGTTGTTTCTTGTGTGCTCCTCAGGTCCCTCATTCTAATAATATTGGTAATTATCTCCCCAGTGCTGTAGCCATACAGGAAACCAACCTCTTATCAATAATAGCTGTATAATACATTAATCAAATACATAGATCCATCAGTTAGGCTCCACTCAACAGGATGGCTTAAGGGAGCCCTGACTCAGACAGTATGGGTTATGTCTTAGCTTCTGCCTCTTTATGCTAAGATTAGGACTTTTTGAGGTTGTGTCTCACTTACTAATAAAACTGCCTTATTTTGAAAAGGCTGCCTGGCATCACTTCAGATACTTGTGGATGCGCACTGACCCCTGAAGAGAGCAAAAAGTCTCTGAACAAGTGATTGTGCCACTTGGACTTGCTGGGCAGAGCTCACAGTGCACCCAGAGGCTCAGTCTCCGAGGCATTGTGCCCACTTTTTAAGGAAGAATGGGACCCCTTATGGGCAGGGTTAGAAGTTCCTGCGGGGCAGATGTTTTTTGTTCTCAAAAGTGCTAACAAACAGTATTTAAACCAGGGCTGGTGAACCATTTTTGGGTTGGGGACCAATGACTCCCCCTCTCCAAAAAAAATCAACCTCAAAGCTAAGGAAGTTTGTAAGAGAAGCTTGGAGAATATTTGTGATTTTAAATTTTTTGCAGGTGTGGTATTTCTGAGCATCATCTATTTCTGGTGGCATCTGTCTCCATCTTTAGCAACTGCAGCTACGCCAAGCCCTTCCCACCCATCTCCTGATCCCACAAGTCCTGATAGACACCTTTCTTTGTTTGTTGGTTAGGGCTCTGTTTGAACTGTTGCCTGGAGTCCTTGCTTTTTATTCTGCTAGGAGAGGTGATTTTGTTTGCTTGAAGAAGATGTATCATTTTTACTGCTGTTATTGCAGAGAGCAATAATTCTTCTGTTCAAAGATGATGTTATATGACAGCCAGAGATAAAGAATTCAGCTTCAGGACAGAATGTAGATTTTCAGTAACAATTCCAAAATTGGAGACATGTTTAAATCAGAGCAAAGAGTCCTGTTCTCCTTTATATGTAACCTATATGCATATAGCAGTTAACAGCTTTATTCTTTACCCATGTCAAAATCTCTGACCTCTTTTTATGCACACGCGCGCGCGCACACACACACACACACACACACACACGCACACACACACACACACTCCCCCCTCCTTTTAAATAAAGTTGTATTTTGGTTTCTTTACATTGTAAACCAGATATTCAGCTGCATAAAGTTAATGGATCTGTTCCAAATTGGGATCTGGGCCTGTGCATTTTCTGATATATTAATAAAAATAACTATTTTTTATCATTATTTCTTAAGTATTCAGTGCCTCCATTCTCCTCCTTGAACACTCTGAGCAAGAGGCAGGAAAAATGGCAGTTGCTGATTTCAAAGGACTACAGGTGCTTTTTCACAATGTCTAAGGACAAGAATTATCTCAAAGGGCACAGAAAGAGGGACCTCTCTGAGTCAAAGACCTTCCTGAAGCTCCCCCTATTTCCACAGATTCTAAGGTTAGAAGAGAGATCACTGGGATCATTCAGTCTGGCCTCTTGTGTAATCAAGGTCACAGAACTTGATTAAAGTATTAGACATTGATCTCCTTCACACACTGAACAGTCAACCCACGGAACTTGCCAGAGGATGCTGTGAAGGCAGGAGCGGCCCGAGGCCGGCTGCGGCAGCTAGCGCCCCTGCCTGCACATGCATCAATGGCCGTGACGTCATCATCGGGCGCCCGGGCCGGCGGCGCCCTAGGCAACTGCCTAGTTTGCCTAGGCTCATGGGCTGCTCTTGTGTGAAGGCCAGGACTTTAATAGGGTTCAGAAAAGAGCTAGGTAAATTCATGGAGTATAGGTCCATCAATGGCTATTAATCACGATGGGCAGGAATGGTGGCCTTAGCCTCTGTTTGTCAGAATCTGGGAACGAGTGACAGGGGAGGGATCACTTGATGATTCCCTGTTCTGTTCATTCCCTCTGGGGTACTTGGCATAGTCCAGTGTCAGAAGACAGGATAATGGGCTAGATGGGCCTTTCATCTGACCCAGTATGGATATGTCTACACTACCACTCTAGTTCGAACTAGGGTGGTTAATGTAGGCATTCGAAGTTGCAAATGAAGCCCGAGATTTAAATATCCTGGGCTTCATTTGCATCTTGCCGGGTGCCGCCATTTTTAAATCCCCGTTAGTGTGGACTCCGTGCCCGCGGCTACATGTGGCACGGAGTAGGTAGTTCGAATTAGGCTAATTCGAACTACCGTTACTCCTCGTGGAACGAGGGGCGCCGCCATTTGCAACTTCGAATGCCTACATTAACCACCCTAGTTCAAACTAGGGTGGTAGTGTAGACATACCCTATGGTCGTACTAATGTTCCAACTGCCTCAAAATATTTAGAGGATATTTTTTAGAAAAACCTCCTATCATGATTTAGAAATTGCCCTGTGATGGAGAATCCTCCCATACCTATGGAGGCGCAGGTAAACATGCAAGTGGGGGCCCACCAGGGACTAACCCTGCAGACTGGATCCAGCCCACAGGCCGGAATCTGCCCACCCCGGTCTAGCTTCATCCTCTCGACAATGGATAATGTATCTTTCTCTGCGAGATTGAGCTCCTTGAGTCTATCACTGTAAGGCATATTTTCTAGTCCTTTAATCATTCTTGTGGCTCTTTTCTAAACCTGCTCACATTTATCAACACCTTCTTGAACTGTGGAAACAACTATGGCCAAATACAGAGGTAAAATAACCTCTCTGCTCCTACTTGAGATTGCCCTGTTTATGCATCCAAGGATTGCATGAGCCCTTTTATCCACTGCATCACACCGGGAGCTCACGTTCAGCTGATTATTTACTACAGCCCCAAAACTTTTTTAGAATAGTCTCCTGCTGTATAAGTGTGGCCTACATTTGATGTTCCCAGAGGTATACGTTTACATTTAGCCATATTAAAATGCATATTGTTTGCTTGCACACAGCTTACCAAGTCACTTGCCATCTTTCTTATTTACCACTCCTGCAATTTTTGTGTCATCAGCAAATTTTGTCAATGATTTGTTTTCTTCCAGGTCATTAATAAAATATTAAATCATATAGGTCTAAGAATTGATACCTGGGGGACTCCATTAGAAAAACACCCATTCAGTTATGATTTCCCATTTATAATTACAGCTTTAGACCAACCCGCTAGCCAGTTTTTAATTCATTCAATGTGTGCCATTTTAATATATCATTCTAATGTGCCATATCATTCTAGTTTTTTAATCAAAATGTCAAGCAGTACCATATTAAATCAGAAGTCTATGTATATTTTGTCGCCACTATTACCTTTATCAAGCCAACTTGTATCATCATAAAAAACAGAAGATTAGTTTGACAAGATCTATTTTTCCATAAATTCATTTTGATTGATATAAATTATATTAGCCTCTGTGATGAGGGGGCCCTGTTTGCTGAGTTGGGTCATCCAAGTGCAGGGTTGGTATACCCCATCACAGTCATCTAGGCTTCTTGAGGGATCACATATTTTGCCACAATATGGTTGCAGAACCCCTGGTGGGGCAGTTGAAACTAAATAGTCTATGGCCCCTGAGCTCACCCTGGGCAGGATAGAACAAATCATCAGTTTCAAAGCGCAGGGGTAGGGGAGAGCACATATACGGTAGGGACCCCTCCTGGCAGGTATGGGGTAGGGGAATCCAGGCCCACCCTTCTCCACCAGGTACTGACCCAGGGCCCTATGGAAGCAGAACATTCCCTATGATGGGATTAAGCGTCAGGTTTTACTGCACTCCTTGCGTCATTTCCTACTTGCAAGCTACATCTCATGTTTCTCCTCAGTGGGCAGCGGCTCAGTGTCCCTGTTGATCTCTGCAGACATCTGGTCATTGACAACCTATTCCAGGTCTACAGTTCCCATTGGGGAAGCTCCAATGCCTCTGCAGGAGCTTGTGACACATGTCCTTCCTTCACTTCAGCCAGCTCTGACTGAGTTGGGCTGCCTCCTTTTATCTATCCCTTCCGCCTGGCTGGGGCATAGGGGTGTGGCCACAGTGGGTTTGGGTCCCTGTTGGCCCAGTGTGGAGTTGATGCACTCCATTGCACCTTTCTCAGATTCTTTCTTTATTAAGGCTTGTATCAGTCACTCCATTATTTGCATGGGATGGATGTCAGACAAACATGCCTATGCATTACTTACATCATTCTGTCTACTGCTTTTAAATTGCTTTATTTCTCTCTTCTGGAAGTGCTTCAACTTCCAGTGAGCTCTAGAGCCAGCCCTTATAAAACTCTGGGGTGCAAGTTATTCCGACCCGCTGACTTAAAAAAAATCTTACTTTAGTTGCTACCTTTTCACAGAGGTTTTCAAACTCTACGTTGGGCCCTGTGATGGGGTGAATAGCCCGTCCCCCCGGGAAGACCGGGCTGGGTGCCTCACCCCATAGTCTAGCCCCAGCTTTAGCCCCCATCGGTTGGGCTTTATGGTCCAGCAGCCTAGGTTATAGGGCCTTCACTCAGTAAGACCCAGTGGCCTAGTCTCTCACAATCCCTGTGAGCGGGGATGTAAGGCCCCATGGCCAAGTTTATAGTGCCCCCATCTGCAGGGCACAACACACAGTGGCCAAGTCTATAACACCCCTGTCTATGGGTCAGGAAGGCCCAGTGGCCAAGTCTATATTGCATTAAGTTTATTCGCACTCTGGGGGTCAAGGGAGGTGGAGGGTAGGGGGACCCAGGCCCAGGCCCTCCGTCTCCTCTGGGCCCCCACCCAGGGACCTGTCAGAGGGGAATCCACTGAAACACACCAAGCTTGCTGGGAGGCCTCCAGTTCCCTGCCCTCAGCTACTTCCTCCCCTGTCCGCTGGCTGGCTAATCCCCCACCTGCATATTCCCAATTAGTAGCTCTCCTGGTCATCCGCCTGTCACCGTAGCAGCTGTTGCTGTGGCGGTGGCGGTGGCTGCTGCTGCTGCTGCTGCTGCTGCTGCTACAGCTGTGGGGGAGCCAGTGGAGGCAGCTGCTCCTGGATTCTGGCAGGAGCTCTTTCCCCTCCCATGGTCAGCTGCAACTGAGCTGCTCCTCTGCCTTTTATACTGAGCCTGCAGTTGGCCCATGCCCAGCAGAGCTGTGGGGGAGGAGCCTTGTCAGCCCAACAGGCCTGGTTAACCCCTCTCCAGCCAGTGAGAGGTCGGTACTTCCCGTCACAGGCCCCCACGGTGGGTTTCAACCTCATTTTAATAAGATCACTTGGTGGGCCCTGGGGCTGAAACCAAAGCCTAAGCTCAAAACCAGAGAGGAAACTAAGGGGGAGAGGGGATATGATAGAGGTCTATAAAATCATGATTGATGTGGAAAAAGTAAATAAGGAAAAGTTATTTACTTATTCCCCTAATATAAAAATGAAATTAATAGGTAGCAGGTTTAAAACAAAAGGAAGTTTTCCTTCATTCAGTGCACAGTCAACCTGTGGAACGCCTTGCCAGAGGATGTTGTGAAGACCAGGAATTTAACAAGGTTCAAAAAAGAACTAGATTATTTTCGTGGAAGCTAGGTCCATCAATGGCTATTAGCTAGGATGGGTAGGAATGGTATCCCAAGCCTCTGTTTGTCAGATACGGGAAATGGATGACAGGAGAGGGATCATGTGATGATTACCTGCTAGATGGACCTTTGGTCTGACCCAGTGTTACTCTTCTTAAGTTCTTAACTGCTGAATAAAAAAGAATACTATCGTAAGGTAAGAATACACCATCTGCTTTTTCCCCAAACTCAGAACAGAAATATTTATTAAACACTTCTGCCTTTGCTGCATTATTCTTCGTAATTCTACCACTTCTGCCTAGGACTGGACCAACATCACTGTTAAGATTCTTTTTTCCCTAAATATACTTAGAAAACTCCTTCTTAGAATGCTTAAGGCAGTGTAGCCACATACCACTTTCCAGACAAGGCTGTGGAAAACTCCCAGAGTTGGCTCCAAGCACATCCACCCTCATTTGTAATAATTTTTTATTGGAGTGACTTGGGAATAAGCAGCCAGTAGATAAGAGGAAAAAATCCACAATTAAAAGATAAGGAACAACAGATATCAATAAAAGGTAAGTTTGCACAATGGAGATAGGTAAATAGCGGGGATCCCCAAAGGATCTGTGTGGCTCATTATAGCCATAAAATATCCAGAAAAGGGAATGAATAGCAAGGTGGCAAAATTTGCAGACAATAAAAATTACTCAAAATAATTAAAATCCAAAGCAGACTGCAAAGAGTTACTAAGGGATATTATGAAACTGGGGGATGTTGCATCAAAGTGGCAAATGAAATGCTGAGAAGCGCAAAATAATTCACATTGGAATACATAAACCCAACTGTACATACACAGGGCCGGATTAAGGGGGGGCTAGCCGGGCAGCTGCCCAGGGCGCCAACTCACGGGGGGCGCCTGATGGCAGTTGTAAGGGGCGCCATGCGCCCAGCTGCACAGTGCCCCTTAGAGCTGCAATCAGGCACCACGCGCCCGGGGTCAGGGCCGCGTGGCGCAGCGCCCCTTAGATCTGCCAGGGGGCGGAGCTGCACATGCACCGTGTACCAGGAGGCAGAGCTGCGCATGCATTGTGTGCCTGCTGCCCGGGGTGCAGGAATGGCTCAAGCCGACCCTGTACATATACCATGATGGTGTCCAAGTTAGCTGTTACTACTCAAGAATGAGATCTTGAAGTTCTCTGAAAATAGCTGCTCCACATATAGGAACAGTGAAAAAAGCTAACAGAAGACTAGGAAATGTTAGAAAAGGAACAGATAATACAACAGAAAATATCACAATGTCATTCTATAAATGTGTGATATGGCCACAACTTAAAGATTGCATACTGTTCTGGTCACTTCATCTTGAAAAAAAAAGTTCAGAAACGGCCAATAAAACTGATTAAAGTTAGAGAACAGCTTCCATATGAGAAGAGATTTAAAAAAATCTTAAGTATCACCCAATGAAGTTAAGAAGCAGCAAGTTTAAGACACACAAAAGGAAGTACTTCTCACAACATGCTCAGTCAACTTGTGGAACTCATTTCCATAGGATGTTGTGATGCCCTAAATAATATATAAATATATAATATAATTGGCTTTAAAAATCAGATAAGTTCATGGAGTGTAGATCTATCAAAAGCTAAGATGCTCAGGGATAAAACTAGATGGTCTGAGTATCCCTAGTGAATAAAAAACTATGACCAGATTCACCACTAATAAAGAAAATGTTCTATCAGGTGAGTCATCTTTAATAAAGGATCTATGTTATTATGCAGAATATTTAGAATCACAGTTCATTAAGATGACAAGGAAGAAGAAAAAAATATATATTTTAGATAATAGAACAAACTGAAGGGACCAAATATCTACAGATTGTGCTAAAGCAGTGTTTCTCAACCCTTTTTTTTTAATAAAGTATCCCTTTTAAAAAAATAATTATGAGTACTCTTACCGTTTTCAGACACACCATTTTTTTCTACCATTTGCAACACATTTGTTTAAACAACTTAATTGTAGCTGGGAGGGTGATGAAATTTTGGGGTATAAAAAGTACAAAAATAATAAAATGCTGTAAAACTTAAAGCAAAAATTCAGTTTTCTCCAAATTTCAGTTGTGTTGATGTACCCTCCCGGATGTCTCACGAGTACCCTTAGGGGTACTCGTACCACTGGTTAAGAAACACTGTGCTAGAGTCTTGAGAAAGAGAAGAGCTGATGACTGGAAAGAATTTCCTGTTGATTTCAGTGGGAGCAGGACTGGGCTGTGAAATAGGTATATCATTCCTGAGATCTACAGAAGGCAGCAACAGTGAAAAAGTCAAGAGCATTCAGAGCAACTTACAAACAAGTAGCTAAAGAGACAGAGGAAGTATATCAGCAGTTATCAATTACTCTGTTTCAGCCCCTTTGCCTTTGGGCTTGACCTCCTATTGTGATTATTTTCTCTTTCACAGTTAGTGTAGTGAGAAGATATACGGTGGAGTAATTGATATAGCATGCTATATACAGTCTTCTTGATGCATTCACAACCAGTATGCTTGGATAATTTTTATCACTCCTGAGCATTTCTGTTTTGCATATCCCTAGTTTCAATTTTACTGAAATCATTTTCTTTTTTATTGGCCTCCTATATCATTGGAGTATCTATGATTTCCCAAAGGTTAGATGATGAATGACAATACATCATCGGAAGACATAATACAGGCATTTACTGATTACAGGTTGAACCTCTGTGGTCCGGGACCACAGATGTTGTGGGAGTAGAGAGCCCCAGTGACAGAGGTTGCCAGTGGCTCAGAGCAGAGCCGTCAGGGCAGTGGAGCCCATGGTGCCCAAGAGCCCACAGCTGGAGGGGCAGGGAAGCTGGCGGGGGAAGGGAAGGCAGAGCTCCTAGGGAAGCAGAGCCCACAGCTGGAGCTCAGGTAGGGCTACCTCAAGGCTGGTGGGACGGGTGAGCCAGTGGGGCTGCTGCAGCTCATGGGAAAAGGAGGCTGGGGAAAGGTGCCCAGGTGGCTAGACTTCCCCCCCCCCCCCCCATACACACGGACTCCTGGTCTAGCAAACTCCTTTCTCTGGGACTGGTCAGGTCCCAAGGATGAACCAGGGAGGGCCAACCTGTCTAACAATTCGTACTTTTTCTTCTCTTGTCTGACAGTGAGTCTTGAGTGAGTGAGTTACTAACATGATCTTTCTGAACCACATATCAGACAAAAGGCCTAGGACTAATGTATCTTCTGAGAATTAAATTAAGAATTAAAAAAACCCATCTTCAGCTGTAATAAAGTATCCCCAATTCTGCAAATGATAATGCACAGGCGGGCTGACAGCCCATCAATAGTTCTATCGACTTCAGAAAAATCAGTGGGGGCCTGTGGAGACCCAGCATTCCATCCACAAGCTATCAGGCACAGACCACATCTACAGTGCAGCCTTTTGTCGGCAGAGACAATGCAAATGAAGCGCTCGTTAGCATTTGGCACGCTGTCATTTGCATATTCTCTGCCGATGCTTTTTGTGGAAGAGGTTTTTGCGAAAAAACAAGATGTGTAGACGGGGCTGTTTTGTGCAAAAAACCCCTTTTGCGCAAGATCCTGTGTACTTCCTTTTTTGAGGCATAAGGAATCTTGCACAAAGGGGTTTTTTTTGCACAAAATGCCCCATCGACACTGCTTGTTTTTGCGCAAAAACCTCTTCTGCAAAAAGCATCGGCAGAGAATATGCAAATGACAGCATGACAAATGCTAATGAGCACTTCATTTGCATTGTCTCTGCCAACAAAAGGCTGCAGTGTAAACGTAGCCCCAGAGCCTTTTAGTCATTTTGGTGGGTGTTGCCCTGTAATGCCTTCTAGCTCATCTCTCCTAAGAAATGGAAAAAGTCCAGCTTGCTGACATTCTCTACTATATATCTTAGAGAGTTTGTATGGCTGTCTTTCTGTCCACCCATGTGTCCATTTGTTCAGGAACTCCTCCTAAATGGGAAGAGCTAGGACCATCAAACCTGATATGCAGATTCCTCTTATCATATCTTGAAGCAAGGTCAGGGTTTGGTTTTGCACCAACAATGGGATGTGCATGGAATGCAGTGCTTTCACATCAAATGGAAAGGGAGAGGTGAGATAGCAGGGACAGTTTATACGCAGGAATGACCACAGGAAGGCAGCAAGTGCCTTAGCTCTGGGGAACAGCTGCTGAATGGCAGCCCTAGGCATGCTCACCATGCAGCACAGCCTCCACTATACCAGGCTGGTCCCGGGGAGAAGCTGGTGGGCGGCCTGTGCACCCCTCCGCCCTGGGCTGGCCTTGGGGAGAAGCCAGCAGCAGGGCCATGTGGCCCCTGCCGCCCTTGGCCAGACCCAGACTCAGACCCAGGCAAGCCTGGGTAAGTCTTTGAGTTAATACAAAACCACCAGAAAACGGACGGTTGAACCATCTCATTGAATACTCTATTATTGCACCACAACAATGTATTCAGTAAAGTTTACATAATAAAAACCAATTTGAATGTAAATACACTGTGGTTGGTGGCTTACCTGGAGGTTATCACAGGTGAGTGTGGGTGCAGTTGTGGTTGTCCTGGTTTTCCCTTGGGCAGAGTAGTAGGGGTAAGTGTTCACGCCATGCTGTCACATGTCATATTGGGGAAGAGCAGCATGAGTTTTTCATGGACAGGAAAGGCCTTTGTGTCCTGAGTCTTGGCGCATATACCACAATAATGCAACACGTATATTTGCCTCTGTCCCTTTGCCTCTCCTGCAGCAACTCTTCTCTCCACTCTTGGTCCTTCACCCTGGTGTTGGACATTCTGCCTTACAATTCCTGTGCTCACAGTCAGCAGCTACCTGGAGGATCTTGCAAAACATATCCTTGTGGATCCACTTCTGTTTTCATATGATCCAGGCCAGATGTTCAGCCGGCATGGAAGGGGCACCTCTTGTAGCCATCTCAACAGGGGCTGCTGATTCAAACAGATACAACTTTAGATTTATAGTCACAATGGAAAGTTGCCAGAGCCAACTTTAACAAGAAATGCTAATGGCACCTCTCCCCCTCCCCGGTGGGTTTGGAGTGTGGAGTGTACCCCATTAACCGTGAGGGGGGGTGGGGCTGTTTTTGGTTTTGTGGTTTTTTTGTTAGCTTCTCACCTGAGAGCAGGAGAGTAATGGAGGGTTTGGTTGTGTGTTGCCCCTGACTGATTTTTCTGTGGATCACTGGCCCCTGATCAAAAAAATGGTTTCTCACCCCTGCTTCAGATGCTGGGCCATCCTTGATCTGAATATAGGGAAAGAACAGTAAAACTGCCAATTTTTTCACAGGCAGTGGTGTTTTGGCTTATATCTCACTCTGGAGTATGACAAAGGCCCAGAGAACACAGCTGCTACTGGGTATCCCAAGGCTGCCAGACCCTTATGTCGCTAGCCTGTTTACTGCAGTGGTGCCAGCAGAACTCACCATAGAGTGGCATGGGAAAGCTTTCTGTCATGGGGGGAAAAAACAAGGCCACCATTCAATGAAATGTGAGAGAGGAATGAAGAGTATTTCGAGAAAGATTTACACTGACATTGTTCCAGTGGACACAAGGGATATTTCTGTTCAGCTAAACGAAGAGCACCACATGGGGAAAATGAGCTTTCCCCTCCCTGCCTAGCCCACCAAGCCAAAGAAAGGAAAAGTGCATGTTCTGTCTGTCCCTTCTACTTCCAGCCTAGTACAGGGCACTGGACTTTTGCAGACTGTGTAATTGGAACGTCCATACTATTTTTAAATTTATTTTCTGTTATTTTAAAGGCTAAGCAAGTATTCAAAAGTCAATAACTTTTTTCCCTCTAAAGACACGAAAATGAGATAGGAGTAATTTTTAAATAGAGAAGGATGAGGGGGAGGAAGGGTAGTTTATGCGGGGAAAGTGTGAAAGAATGCTTATGAGGAATAATGCATTTATACACTTACCCAGACTTCCCTCTCCCTCATCACCAGGTTTCTCTGTGATCAATTTGTCAGACTGGTGGCTCATCACAGGGTTTGTTTCCCCTCCCATGCCCTCCCCCCCCCTTTTCATGCACTGCAGAGAGTCTGTCCTAGGCTCTCACAAAGTGTCCAGTCACTTTTCAGATGCATGTGGGATCCCCACCAAGTATGGCCTGCAATTTGTTGTAGAAAGGAGCAGTTCTGCCAGGCAGAACCAGCTTTGTTGTCACCCATGTTCATCTTTAGCCAGAGCTCCTTTGCTTTCATGCAGCATTGCAGCTCATCCTTGCTATGCTTCAGACTTAGCATCTCCTGTGCAATCTGCACATATATATCAGTATTTCTTTAGGGACTCCTTAGCTGGACTTTCGCAGCCTCTTTTCCCCACAGGCTGAGATCCAAGGCTTCTTTCTACTCCAGCAAGGAGCATATCTAATAGTTCTCTGGGGGTATATCTATGCACTAAGAAAAAAATTGCCTCTGATGGTGCGTCTCAGAGCCCTCATATACAAACTCAGTCTCATAATCTGGCACTAAAAATAACTGTGTAGATGTTCCTGAAGCTTTGGCTCTGAAATCCGGTGAGAAGGGTGGGTCTCAGAGCCCAGATCAAGCAGAGGTATCTACACACTACTCTTTTTTGTTTCATAGTGTGAGCTCAAGTCTATAGACTTTGAGACTTTTGGCCGTGTAGACACTCCCTGTGTGTGCAGAGCTGTTGTGATCAGATGCACACAACAAATGTGAGTTAATGGGTGTGCTGTCCAAAGCGAGCAATCGAATAAGGCATTTCAAACACATAGGCTGTGTCTACATTGGTACCCTTTTCCGTAAAAGGGATGCTAATGAGACACTTCGGAATTGCAAATGCTGCGGGGGATTTAAATATCCCCCGCAGCATTTGCATGAACATGGCTGCCGCTTTTTCCCGGCTCGGGGTTTTGCCGGAGAAAAGCGCCAGTCTAGACGGGATCTTGCAGAAAATAAACCTTGAAAGTAGGAATAAGGGATCTTCCGCAAAAGGGTTTATTTTCTGCAAGATCCCGTCTAGACTGGCGCTTTTCTCCGGCAAAACCCTGAGCCAGAAAAAAGCGGCAGCCATGTTCATGCAAATGCCGCGGGGAATATTTAAATCCCCCGTGGAATTTGCAATTCCGAAGTGTCTCATTAGCATCCTTTTTCCGGAAAGGGGTGCCAATGTAGACACAGCCATAGTGTGGATTTTGAAGAATGAGGCAGCTTCTGATGTCTGGAACCCCACTTCAAAGCTGTGATCAGACCACTGTCACAAGAACAGAGGTATTGTGGAACAGCTGCTAGAAAACTGTTGGTTACATCTACACAGCAAGTGTCACTGCACAACTGTAAGTACTAAAGGTTTCCAGGTGTACAATACTCTACAAGACATGAGAGTGTCTTGTTAATTAAGTCTTGGCTCTAGAATGCATGTTATGATTTTATTTTATATGTAATCCTTTGTTTCCAATACTTCTACTTGAATCTTGATGCTTTGTTAAAATAAATTTATTTCTGGAATTATAAACATTAGGTATGTGAAAGTATAACCGTTAACAGTTAACCCAGTGTTTCTCAAACTGTGCTTTGCCAGCTGATCCCTTATGCCTCGTGAAACGAGGTTTACAGGATCGGTCAGCAAAGGCTTCCCCAGACGACCAATCTGCATCTAGACTACCGTGCTGTGCCGGATCAGCTGATCATCGGCACAGCACAGTACAGTACAGCACAGCACAGCACAGCAGCCATGCTTATTTTAATGAACCGTGGATTATTTAAATCCCCGCTTCTTTGTCTATACCGGGTAGCCTAATCTACATGCCTCTGGTGACAGAGGCATGTAGTCTAGACACACCCCAAGGGCCTCTGATACAGAGAGAGCAGCGTGGGGTGGCAGCTGGTGCGTGGCAGGAGCCAACTTAAAAGCTGGCTCCTCGTGTGCACCAGCTCTGGGAGACTTGGCTGCCATCCTGTGCCCTTGCCTCCATGTCAGTCACAGCAGCATGGGTGGCAGGTGGCACTGGGAGCCAGCAGTTACACATCTACCCAATTATCCACTTTTTAACATCCCTAATAAACTTGTCACACTAAGTGCCAGTGGGCCAACAGCCTTGCTGGGCCCATGGACAAGGCCAAGGGGTGGGGGCTGGGCTTGAAGTGGCAATGGCTAGGCCGCCCTCAGTGCTGCCCAGAAAGCTTTGTGCCTCCCCCAATGTAACCCTTCAGGCTATATTTGAATAATCACTCTGTAGCCATAAAAGTCTCAGAGGGGTAACTGTGTTAGTCTGTAACTTTAAAAACAACGAGCAGTCCTGTAACACCTTAGGGCAGGGGTGGGCAAGATATATCTTGTGGGCCGATCCGGCCTGCCAAGCCACCAGTCCAGCTCACAGACTCCCCTGCCAGGTCCCTCAGGCATGCAGCAGCCGCTGTTTTAAGCACAGGGCTGCTCCATGTGCCTCTCTACTCTGGAGGGGAGGGGGAGAAGGCTTCATGTGATCTCCCTGCCCCCAGCCCAGTCCTCAGCTCCTAATGCTGGAAACAACCAACCGATAGGAGCTGAGAGATTGGCCTGTGGGATGGGGCAGTGCAAGCCTCTTCTGCTCCCAGAATTGAGAGCCACATGGAGGGAGCAGCCTGCAGTTTTAAGTGGTCTGGGCTGCAGCAAGCAGGGAGCCCACCCTGTATTGGGGTTGCGGCAGAGCTCTTGGCCAGGAGATGTTTAGGTAAACACTTCTCAGCCAGAGTCTGCCTCTGGCATCCCTTCCCCTCCCACACCCCAACTACCTTCCCCAGGTCAGCATCCAAACCTCTGTACCCCCATGCCCTAGCTCACAACTTCCTCCCAGGCCTTATTCTCCTTCCCACATCCCTCCCCCAGGCCAAATCCTCTCTTGCACCCATACCCCGTCCCTGATTGTACACTCCAATCCCTTGACCTAGGTCACAACCCCCTCCTTCACCCAAACTCCCTCTTGGACCTCACACCATCTCCTGCACCCTGTACGTCCTTCTGCACCCAGCCTCCATCCTAGAACCCGCACCCCCTCCACAGAAAAGTGCAGCCCTTGATCATTTCCCAAAATTTTTGGCTCCCCACAAAAAATTATTGCCCATGCCTGCCTTAGGGCATGTCTACATTGGGGAGTTATTTTGAAATAACAAAGCAAGCATCCCCACTAACAAGCCTGTTATTTCGAAACAATGGGTTGTTATTTCAAAATAATAACTTCTGCTTGTGAAGAGGAATAAGCTTATTTCAAAATGGTAATTATTTCAAAATAGTCTTGTAATGTATACATACATAGCCTTGTAGACTAAGTATTATGGGCAAAACCTATATCTATAGTTAGCGACCCATTTTTAAAGCAAATTTTTTAACTTTTTTCTAGTCTCGAACAATTTGGCCTTTCCTGTAATGACTGGCCAAATCATGTTAAAGCTTCATGTGGATGATAGGCAATGCAGGCAGAGCAGGAATTGAGATGGTGATGTATTTCTAAACCAGAGATTAGATTTCTGGGAATGGAAGTTTTGTGCTGTTTATTTATAAAGCATATCTAGGTGCTTAGAAGGATCTAGGGAGGAAGCAGATTGACTCCAGAAATTAAAAATGCAAAAAAAGTTAGGACTTTTTAATTTGTCAAGGGCTAGTTTCAAACCATAAATATCAGAATGCTGAAAAAAGGGAGAAAAGAGCTGATTATGTTTTTAGAAAACATTTTCACAAACTGACAATCCAACAAAATAGAATTGTTGAACATGGGGATGGAGCTAACATAATACTGGTATTTTAAAAGGGCATTAGAATAGAAAACTGAAATTGTAACTCAAAAAGAGGCTACCATTTGGCTATGTGTATACACCTTTGAATGCTCTCTGTTGCTGTATTTTACATAAATGACACAGCTGATAGAGCTTCTTTTCAAAGTTTGCAGATGAGATTAAATTACAGAAAACATCAAATCCATTTCTTGTAAATGGAATGTGTTAGACTGATTATACTTTTGAATTAAAGATGGTAATGGCAGATAAATAAAGACTTTTAAGTCAGAGAAAAAGAACCTAAAGAAGAAATAGTTATTACATGGAAAGGCACTGTAGCATTCTACCGCAGCAAGCTAGATAAGAATGCAATATAGTTAAGGTTTTCAGCCAACCTACATATAACATGAAAAATGGCAGATCAAATTGCTGACAGAACACTACAGAGATAACAGATCTGACAATTTTACTCTATGAGTTCCTGGTTAGATATTTGTGTTTGTGACCATTTATAGTCGCCCATTTCTGTTTCTTAGACTAATGTTTATTTTTAAGTTGCCAAATATAATCAGAATCAATCTCTACACTTCAGAAAATAGAAGTTATCAAATAATGCTGTAGTAGTGTCAGACTGTATAGTCACATAACAATTATAATCATATAATTTAGTTAAACTATGTCAGAATTACAGTTTGAACACTTAGTGAAAGGTATTGTTAAACTCTCACAGTTCATAAGGAGATATCAGTTGCTAATCTCTACATTTTCTTACCTACAAGATACTGCCATTTTATTTACTTCTGAAATGATTAAAAAGGTGTTTCAAGGTGATCCATTTTCCAAAGAAATGTATGTGCTTTCCAGAACTCTATCTTGTCTTCAAATATGCAGACAAAGAACCACATCATGTCATTGACTGTTAAACACAAGTCTCAGCTGAAATGCAATTCTTTTAAAAAAGATGCACCTTTCCTAGCTCTCCTGTTGCAGTACTAAGTAGCTGCCTCCCAAGCATTATATAAAAATAACAATAGCAGTCTCTCACTTCCAAGACTGTAGAAGAAATAGCTTGATTAGTTCAAAATCTATTGTATGTGCATGTGTAAAGAACTTACTGGGGAAAAACTAAGCTGTGAAGATGACTTTTGCATTTATTTTACGGCAAGCTCTGTAGTCATTCTTACCTCTTGCAGTAGTAAGTTCCCCCATCTAGTCCCTATGCCCTCTTGGCCTCGACTTATTGGTGAGGTTCCCAGTTCCACTGGAATTTAATAAAGACATCACACTTTAGAGAGAGATAGTGCCAAGCAAACTCCCAATGGTAGTCTGGTAGCTAGCACCATGCCTATGGGGTGCTTTCGCTATCTGGATGGAAATCAAGAAATAGACTTTCATCCATAGGGATCCAATGCAGAGAGCAGAGCTCAGAGTGATATGTTGTGGGCTCATAGTAACCTGCAGGAGCAGCAGCTCTGCATTTTTTTTTTTTTTTTACCAGTTGGCATTTTTCCAGCTCATGTGGCTTCATTCCTAGATGTAATGATTTTCTGTAATCCAGCCCAGAGGACAAAAATGCAGAGATCACTAGGTCAGGCTGGTGTCTGATAGAATAGAGTGCAATCTTCTGACCAGTCACTGATAGAAGTATTTTTGCTGCTATGATTATTTCAGCATCTAATAGCTCTTGGGAGTCAAAGAGGACCTCACCACTGCAGAGCTTGAAAACTGAAAGCAGATGCCCTTTTTAATGGGGGGAAGTGGGGAAGAGGATATATCTACATTACCTAGGAGTCACGGACCTGGATGTTATAGAAGAGGCAAGATACAACCCGAATTATCTTCTGTGAACATGGAGCCAATCCTGAGGCCCATACTTACCAATTATGCCACTTTTACCCATGTTGATTGCAATGGCACTACTCACACAGTGGGGTATTGCTAACAATGGATAAGGGCAGCAGAACTTGATTTTACGCTTCATTTTATTGAGCATTTGCCTGATCAAGAAACGTGTAAAGACTTTATAATTTCACCCAATGTATAATCCTAAATCCCACAGTAAACACATCTTATTCACGTGGACAGGAATCTTTCATCTTCTCACAGTTTGCACTTATATGGCTCTTTTCATCTGAAACTCTCAAAGCACTTCACAGATGTTAACCCTTTCAGGGTATGTGTAATGCTGGCAGGCGGAACTGAACCTTGGACCTCTGGAGCTTCATGCATGAGCCTCTATAGCCTGATCTAAAAGGCAGCTGGCTCTCAACTAAGACCATAGAGCAAACTTATTCTTCCTCTCTGTAAGTGGTCTAAGTGGCATTACATGGGATGGTGAACCACATCCATTAGGTGTATGGGTTAGATGTGTCTACAAAGTTTTGGCAATAAAAGTAACGTTGACATGCAGAAGTCACCCTCTCTCCTCCCAAAAAAGAGTCACCAAAGTGTGTTTAGATTGATTCCCTCTGTTTACAAATCATGGCCACATTTTTAGCTCCCTCATCAACGGACCTAGCAATACACTGTGGGTATGCATCCTACAGTGCCTGGTGATGCCTTCTTTTGCTAGGCACTGTGGGAACACAGAACAGAGTTCAGTGCATCTTGGTAACATGCAAAACATCCTGTTGGGCACAGCTTTGTTCCTCAGTCCTCCAGGGGCTTCTGTCTCCCTTTCACACCATTTGTAAACTGTGTCTTGGCTGTGCACTCTAATATCTAGCATCTGCACTTAGAAAACATGGATCCCTCACTTCTTCCATATCCTATGTTCAGAGTTGTGAGGACATCACACACCGCAGCAGAGTTACTACTGAAATTACTGACAGAGGAAGAAGAATTGCAGGCAAACGATACAGTGAGTGAGATGGACAGCAACAACCTGGCATTGCATTTGGCTGTCACAGAGCACGTGTACAGGGTAGATCGTCTCTTTTGGACTAGGGAAATTAGCACTGACAGGTTAGATTGCATTGTCGTGCAGGAAGACTAGAACTTTAGAATGTGTAAAGCAACCTTCCTTCAACTGTGCTGAGTTGGCCCCCAAGGACACTCGAATGAGAGCTGCCCTCTCAGTAGAGAAACATGTGGCAATTGCTGTGTGGAAACTCATCACTCCTGATAGCCACCGGTCTATTGCAAATCAGTTTGGAGAGTGTGCGTGTGTGGGGGGGGAGAAGTCTACCATTAGGGCCACACCTCTGCATGTGTGCAGAGCAATAAATTGTATCCTGCTGCAGAGGACTGTGACTCTGGGAAATGTGCATGGCATAGTTCAGGGGTGGGCAATAATATTTTATTGGGAGGGGACTACTCCAAGAAGCTGGAAAATGGTCAAGGGCCGCACTCTTCCATGATCTCAATGGAGCTGCGGAGTCTGGGCTGGAGACTGGGTGAAGGAGGCAGTTGTGACCTGGGGCAGGAGACTAAGCTTCAGGGGTTTGGATTGTGACCTGGGACAGGGGTTTGGGGTGCAGGATCTAGGAAAGGATATGGGTGCGGGGGAGGGGAGGGGCAATCAATGGCACATATTCCAAATGCAGCACCAGCCCACCTTGCCACAAAGTATATCAACAGGAAGCGATACTTCTCAATGGCACTTGTGGATCACCATAGAATACTAGGACTGGAAGGGACCTTGAGAGGTCGAGTCCAGTCCCCTGCCCTCATGGCAGGGCCAAATACTGTCTAGACCATCCCTGATAGACATTTATCTAACCTACTCTTAAATATCTCCAGAGATGGAGATTCCACAACCTCCCTGGAAAATTTATTCCAGTATTTGGCTACCCTGACAGTTAGGAACTTTTTCCTAATGTCCAACCTAAACCTCCCTTGCTGCAGTTTAAGCCCATTGCTTCTTGTTCTATCCCCAGAGGCCAAGATGAACAAGTTTTCTCCCTCCTCCTTATAACACCCTTTTAGATATCTGAAAACTATCATGTCCCCCCTCACTCTTCTCTTTTCTAAACTAAACAAACCCAATTCCTTCAGCCTTCCCTCATAGGTCATGTTCTCTAGACCTTTAATCATTCTTGTTGCTCTTCTCTGGACCCTCTCCAATTTCTCCACATCTTTCTTGAAATGCGGTGCCCTGAACTGAACACAATAATCCAACTGAGGCCTAACCAGTGCAGAGTAGAGTGGAAGAATGACTTCTCATGTCTTGCTCACAACACACCTGTTAATGCGTCCCAGAAACATGTTTGCTTTCTCTGCAACAGCATCACACTGCTGACTCATATTCAACTTGTGGTCCATTCTAACCCCTAGATTCCTTTCTGCCGTTCTCCTTCCCAGACAGTCGCTTCCCATTCTGTATGTGTGAAACTGATTGTTCCTTCCTAAGTGGAGCACTTTGCATTTGTCTTTATTAAACTTCATCCTATTTACCTCAGAAAGTAGACCATGGGAGTTTCCAGACCACCCTGCCTTTATGTCTATGAAAGGTGCATGATACATGCAGATTCAGAACATAGGCCCATACAGAAAAGCAGTAGGCTTTCTTTTCGGACCACAAGATTACAGAGAGGGTTGTGGAAATGCCCACAGTCAAGGGCAGCCCGAGGCGGGCTGTGGCAGCTAGTGCCCCAGGCAGAACGTGCAATCGGCGCCCCCGCCTGCACGGCCCTCAATGACATGATGTCAACATTAGGCACCCCAGGTGCCCCATTGAAGGCGATGCCCTAGGCGACGGCCGAGTCAGCCTATACTCACTGGCCACCCCTGTACATAGTGATCCTGGGAATCTTAGCTTACCTGTTACAGCCCTGGCTCATGAAGCCTAACAAAGGGTACTTGACAGTGCCATACTTAGGGTTCATGGAGCCCTAGGTAGTACTATTAAACTGATGCCACTATACCCAATGTGGGGATCATATTTCAGGGATGTGACTGTAATCTTCAGAAACACAATTGTGAAATATTTTAAAGCACATTTTAAACTAAGGCCCTGTCACCTAACACAGTAAATTCAGAAAGTGACAGTATATACCTGGGGTTGTCAAATGCCTGTTAAATGGCTTAATTACCACTTGAATGGCTCTTTCACAGGTTCAGTGTTTGGCTAATAATTCTGGCAGGCTTTTTCACTTTTATGTTATCCAGATCCTCTCCTAAGGAAGCAGAGTGGCTACTTGGGCATTGTGGGAAGCTTCCTGTAGTTCAAGGTAAAAAAGCCTTCTGTAGAACACACTGCATGATTGTCAATAGGAAAGGGAGAGAGAAAGAAAAAAGTCCCTCAAGTTTTTTGTTGCTGAAACTGGGCGTTTTTCATGACTTTTGTCCCGCTGCAGTGTGAACCCTATCACAGTTTTGTCGCCCAAAAGGGGTTTCGGTGACAAAACTTGGTAATGTAGACATGAGTTTGAAATCCAGATCTGAATTTTGCTACATAAGCCCATCTCTAATGCAAATCCTTAAGCAACTCTTCCCAAGCAAAATCACACTTTAGTGGTAGTGCAGTATTTAGTTATTTTGTACACAGTTTTCAGGGGGATAGCCAAATAACAAGGTAAAATGAATAAAATATATTCTGTATCAAGGATTAATTCTGAAGACTGTAGTCAGGAAACCCTCTAACTTAATTGAGGAAGAAGGTAGGAGAGAGAGCATGTGCATGTGCGTCTGTTTATTCAGCATGCTAGCATAGCTATGGCTGTGTGCAGTGACTAAGAGCCAAACATTCTAACCTGAAAGGCTTAGAAAGTTGTTAGCCATCTGATACACACAATTAACATCACAAACTCTTCCATAACTCATGATCTGCCCAAGATTAATCCTACCTCTGATGGTTATTGTGTCATGCCATATAGCTCAGAAGCATAAAAATAGCAATCAAAGGACTTCCTGGTTAATTTAAACCAGTCTCTAACTCTCTAAGGGGAATGAAAATGCTTTGGATGCAGAACTAACTGAGCATGAGAAAAAAATGTAAGATTGCTCATATTGAATATGGGAGTTCTTGGCTCAAATAAATTTTTCAGCAAGTCTCATAATATAATCATCAAAACTCAAAATCAATAATAACTGATTCATAATTAAAGTCACATTTCAACGCTACTTCTCTGCTTAGTTTCCCTTTACATTTAAGACGGAGTGTATACCCCCAAACCTAGTGAAACTCTGGGGGTATGTCTACACTACAGTGTTATTTCAAAATATCTTACTTCGAAATAGTTATTTTGAAATAACGTGTCTACATACAAAATGCATTTCAAAATAGCATTTTGCTATTTTGAAATAGCGCGTCCACACTGAGTGGACTCTGAATCACATTTAAGGCTGGCTGGAACCAGTTCTGGCAGGGCACCAGGTTAGGACTTACTGTGTGGGGCTGCTGCCTGATGCTGAGGCCTGTGCTTGAAAGGACCCCCTCCGGACAGCCAGTTCTCAGGTTTCCCTTCTTGCTTGTCTAAGGAGGGACGGCAAAGCATTGGTCTCTGTGTGCTCTGGTTGCCCTCACTCGGGACACCACAGAACTCTACAACATGGAGCCAGAGCTGCCCCTGGGCATTCTGGTGCTTCTCGTGGATGTGTTGCTGCGAGCCTGGCTGCACTTTCTGCCGGCCGCCATCCAGGAGGTCCATCGGGGAGCTGTCAGTATCCAGGAGGCCCTGCGGGAGAGCTTCCACCCTGAGGAGAACTAAGAGCCTCCTTGGCCTCCCCCACTGGGGGCTTGTGCCTCATACCTCCCTCACGTCCTTCCACTTACCCCTCCCTAACCCTTCTTCCTGTTGTCAAATAAAATACATGTATTTTCATGAACACAAACTCTCTTTATTTAACAAAACTGGGAGGAGGGGAATGAAACTCTGGTGAGACTGGGAAAGAGAGGCGGGAAAGGGGAGATGAGAGGGTGAGAGAGGGGAGGGGGAAACCTGGGAGGAGGGAGCTGAAAGGGGGAAGCAAGGGGAAGAAGGGGGAGGGGAAGCTCAGGACACACGGGTGGGGGCTCGCCGGACCAACTTGATTTTCATGCAAACCTGCTCCTGGGTTCGCATGTGGCCTTTTGTGGCTAGGCTGGCATCTACCCTGCCATGGACAGCTGCATTCCTCCATCTAGTGTGGAGATCATAGAATCATAGAACTGGAAGAGACCTCAGAAGGTCATCAAGTCCAGCCCCCTGCTCTAGGCAGACCAATTCCAACTAAATCAACCTGGCCAGGCCTTTATCAAGCCGAGACTTAAACACCTCTAGGGATGGAGACTCCACTACTTCCCTAGGTAACCCATTCCAGTGCTTCACCACCCTCCTAGTGAAATAGTTTTTCCTAATATCCAACCTGGACCTCTCCCACCATAACTTGAGACCATTGCTCCTTGTTCTGCCATCTGTCACTACTGAGAACAGCCTCTCTCCATCCTCTTTGGAACGTCCCTTCAGGAAGTTGAAGGCTGCTATCAAATCCCCCCTCACTCTTCGCTTCTGCAGACTAAACAGACCCAAGTCCCTCAGCCTCTCCTCATAAGTCACATGCTCCAGCCCCCTAATCATTTTGGTTGCCCTCCGCTGGACCCTCTCCAATGTGTCCCCATCCTTTTTGTAGTGGGGGGCCAGAACTGGACACAATATTCCAGATGCGGCCTCACCAAAGCCGAATAAAGGGGAATGATGAAATCTCTGGATCTGCTGGCAATGCTCCTCTTAATGCAACCTAATATGCCATTAGCCTTCTTGGCTACAAAGGCACACTGTTGACTCATATCTAGCTTCTCATCCACTGTAACCCCCAGGTCTTTTTCTGCAGAACTACTACTTAACCAGTTGGTCCCCAGCTTGTAACTATGCTTGGGATTCTTCCGTCCCAAGTGCAGGACTCTACACTTGTCCTTGTTGAATCTCATCAGATTTCTTGTGGCCCAATCCTCCAATTTGTCTAAGTCATTCTGTACCCTATCTCTGCCCTTAAGTGTATCTACCTCTCCCCCCAGCTTAGTGTAATCCGCAAACTTGCTGAGGGTGCAATCCATCCCCTCATCCAGATCATTAATAAAGATATTGAACAAAACTGGTCCTAGAACCGAACCTTGGGGCACTCTGCTAGAAACTGACCGCCATCCTGACATTGAGCCGTTCATCACTACCCACTGGGCCCGACCTTCTAGCCATCTTTCTATCCAACTTACCATCCATTTATCCAATCCACAATCCCTTAACTTGTTGGCAAGAATATTGTGGGAGACCGTATCAAAAGCCTTGCTAAAGTCAAGGTATATAACATCCACTGACTTCCCCATGTCCACCGAGCCAGTTACCTTATCATAGAAGCTAATCAGATTGGTCAGGCACAACTTGCCCTTTGTGAATCCATGCTGACTATTCCTAATCACTTTCCTCTCATCCAAGTGCCTCAATATGGATTCCTTAAGGATCCCTTCCATGATTTTTCCAGGAACCGAGGTAAGACTGATGTTGATCATGGACGTTGGGGGCATCCCCCTCAAACCTGGATAAGGTCCATGATCTCTACCCTGGACCAGGAAGGCGCCCACCTTCTCCGGGCTCTTGCAGGCTCCTGGGAGCTGGCAGACTGCTCCTGGGAGGTGTTGGAGGGCTGGCTGCCAGCGGCTTGCTGGCTTATGTTTTGGGGCTACTGGGTATGGGGCAGTGACTGCTGGCTCTGGGCTGGCAGGCTTGGAGCTGGCACAGGCACTGTGGCCAGAGTTTACCCCTTTAAGGGCTCTGGGGAGGGAGGAGGGAGAGGAGTGTTTTTGGTTGAGGCTGGAGTGGCCACCAGGGCGCCCTGGGAAAGCTGAAGGCCCCCTAATTAAAAATAAGTGTCTGCACAGCACTTATTTCGAAATAGCTATTTCGAAATTGGCATTATTCCTCGTATAATGAAATTTACCAAATTCGAAATAAGCGCTTCGCTATTTCGAATTTGTTTTGAAATAGTGGTTTGGCTGTGTAGATGCTAGGAAAGTTATTTCAAAATAAGGGCTGTTATTTCGAAATAACTTTGCTGTGTAGACATACCCTGGAAGATTATGAACATCTTCACCCAGCTCTATTGATATAAACCAGACCTTCTGCAGAGGACTTTTGCTGTGCTAATAAAAAGTTTGTTAACACCGATAAAGAATGCAAAGATCAATGTTTTATTTAAACCAGACTATTACAATGGTACAAATAATTTCAAATCACGGTCTTTGTTTCTAAATTACTATTTTCATTTTAATAGTCTTTTTGGATAGGAAAAAAAGATTTGTTCTCAATACCTGGGCTTTTGTTAGAGCTACCAAAAATACAGCATGAGCTGTTGAAAAAGCATACATTCTTATATTAAAGCTATTATTCTGACCTTAGCTCATACATGCAGCACAATACATGCACATTTATCTCATCTTTATGACCATTTAGATAATGTCTGTAGTAAAAAAAATTCTTTTTTCTTTATATAACTAGGTATGTCCTTGTTGTCACTTCTATAGTATTGAAATAATTCTAAATACAGCCAGATACAAAGTAATTCAGTATTCAAATTCTCCAAAACAAACAAACATCAAATAAAAGCCCTCTTTGTGATTCTTTGCAAAACTATAGTATTAGATTAGTTTTTATCCAGAAATGTATCTGACTGAAAAATCACAATAAGTGCTTCTTTTTCTCCAAACATTGCCAGTTAAGAAGCTTTTGAAAGGAAAGAAGAATATTTCATCATTACCTGTCTGAAACAGTAGAAAGACATTGAATTACATGTGCATTTATCCCTCAGTGTAAGGGCAGTTTATTACCTTAATCTTCTCATTGGGAAGCTATAATAATACGGCTCCCAAGAATTCCTTCCATTTAAAAATATGGCTACATCTACACTGCAGGCTTTTTGCGCAAGAGCGGCTATTCTTGTGCAAAAGCTTGCGGAGTGTCTACACTGCATGTGAGTTCTTGCACAACTAAAGTTACAGTAAAGCGTCAGAACAGAGGGCTTCTTGCGCAAGAGTTATTCCTTTCCCCACAAGGAATAAGCCCACTTGCGCAAGAGCTCTTTCACAAGAAGGCAGTGTGGATGGGCAACAAGAGTTCCTTGCGCAAGAAACCCCTATGGCTAAAATGACAGTCAGAGCTTTCTTGCGCAAGAGAAAGTCCACACTGCCATGGATGCTCTTGCACAAAAGCACATCCCTTGCGAAAAAGCACATGACAGTGCGGACATGCTCTTGTGCAAGACCTTTTGTGCAAGAACTCTTGCGCAAAACAGTTCTTGCGCAAGAAGCCTGTAGCGTAGACGTAACCTATATTTATTATATCAGTGATCTGGGTCAATCCAAGAATATAAAGCCTCAGGATATTTACAAACTGATTGATAAGATGGGTCTAGGTCAGATACAAAACATTAAAACACACTTAAAACACACTTGATTTTTCAAACAATTGTCCACACAAAGGCTTTGTTTCAGAAGTTATAGGCATGCAAATCCATGCACAGAAATTATGCACACCTTTGCACACCTGATTTCCATGCATCCACAAACAGGCAAATAGTTTACCTAAACAGACTACATAGTTGTGCACACCCCACATTTTTGCACATCAATTCATGTACCTGATTTTTTAGAAATCTCGCTTTTAAGATTCCTCAATCACAAAATAAACTATCTTCCTCAAGTCAGGCAAAAAACACTGAGAAAAGCAATAGGTTTTATCATGCCCTGATGATGAACAGATTCAGAAAATTCAATTATCACATCAAAGCATCTTAGGTTACATGTTTAGATTACAGTTATCCCCTCACCATCATGGGTGTACATACAAAAACTGACAATAAGAAGAGCTGGTCATAACATGTGTTCTCGCATATGGAAAATAATTGTAAGAGCTTTAGGTTTACAGAGTTGTTGCTAATAAGATAAGTACATTCTAAATAGATCATATCGTGTAGCAGAGGGATATCAAATTTAGCAGATGAATTTGAGGGAACAGACAATATTGAGGATGGCAACCAGAAGCAATGGATCAGAACAAGCTAGTGGCTGATCCAGTTCAACATGAAAACATGTAAAGGACCTTTAAACTAGCAACTGTATGTGCATACATGGGCATTTTACTGTAAAATCTCCCTGTTACCGACATCTGAACCTCTGAATCACAAACATATGAAGATTGCCTGGTGGGAAGGCTTGCATGCATGAAAGGTGTGGGTATGTGTATACCTTCACTGAAGCATGGATCAGTATCCTGATTCTCAACTGTCCTCCAGGACTATTCCACAATGCACTGAATCTTTTCCTACCTGACCTTCACTCAGTGTATAAAGGGATCTGTCCCCTTCCCCCCATTATTAGTGGTAGCAGCTAGCTACGCTGAGCACTTAAGAACAGTTTTCTGCTACTTTCTGGTCTCTTCCCAGAGCAACCTCCCAGTCCACCATCAATCCTGGTATGTGCCAAGAAACTGACAGAGTAGTATAATTGAGGGTCTGACTATGGGCAGGTGTGCTGTTGAAAGCCAAACCTTTCATTCAGTAACATATATTAGTTCACATATCTTTTGTAGTCCTCTGTTGTCTTTCAAAATATCCTTTCACTTCTGCTTGGATGTGATGAATGAGTTGTGCTAGTTCTGAGGCAGATGGGCAGGATATGAGTAGCTGTGGGTGAAACTGTGGGCAGTGCCATCATTGCTAATGAAGCGAATGTGGCTTGTGAACTCACGGTTGGCATTAATTATATGAGAATTCTGCATATAGTAACAATGAAGACCAGTCACTTTGGTGATGCATCATCATAAGACCTGTTCAGGAATCTGGTTGAGTTTAATCTGTTTGGTCATTCAGCAGACAATGGTAGGAATTACACAGTTGTGCATGAACTCCTAATTAATGTAGGGCTTTGTGACAAAAACAGGCATTAAAATATCTTTGATCAGAAGTGATATAACCTAAGAGGCCATGAAGATGGGCTGCATTGCATAGCTGAGCAATTCTCTCTGCAGAGGATAAACTCATGCAGGGAATGAAGTAAGCCAGTTTAGAAAAGTGATCTACTACCATCAGGATAGGAAACCACTGGGTAGTTCTATCACAAAATCCAAGGAAATGGCATCCCAATGATGAATTGGAGTGCATTTAGAGGCGACTGTGGGGCATGAAAACTTGGTGCGGGCAAACACCTTGCAGGATGCTACAAGGACCTCAATGGGGCACATTTGGGACCATCGAAGAAATGAGACATTGATCATCAGAATTTATATTGCCCAAAGTCAATGGCACAATTGAAGAACTGCCACTTTCACAGACTCTGAGGGAACATAGATACAGCCCCTTATAAACGTGGTACCCTCCCAAGTCTTGCTGGATAATGGCCAACTTGTTGGATGGAATTCCAGAGACAGAAGCAGAGTGGAGTGGGTGAGTCTGGGAGACAAGTAATGTTATAGGATTAAATTATAGGAATGTGGGTTGGTTCCAGACTGTGACCTCATGGGTCAGTTATATCTTCAGGAAAATGCGTTGGCCTTCCTAATTCTGGTTTTAGGGTAAGTCAAAATAAAGTTGAACCTGGGGATGAATAAGAGCAACTAAGGCTGTTGTTAATATAGGGCTGTGGTTCTTCACAGGTACTGCAGGTTTCTAGGGAATAACTAAATAGTCAAAAGTAGTCTTCCCTGTGTCCCCTCTCAGATAGGGACAAGACTATAAGCTTCCTGGAGAGCCAGTTTAGTTCATATCTTCTTTCCCACTCAAGTACAATCCTGAGCTCCCTACTGTCATGAACCTTTCCTGTGTGTCCATCAGAGCTGTTCATGAATAGACCTCTGTGGTCCAACAAGTCTTGGAGAACAAATGAACAGTAACGTTTCAGTTCACAGTTTTGGCAGGCAAAGTACAGGCAGTCCCCGACTTACGTCAGATCCGCACTTACGAACGGGGCTTTTCTCCTCCGGGGCGAGAAAAGCTTCTCCCGGTCTCCCTGGTCTGCTGGGGGGGTCCAGCGGCTTTGCTGGATCCCCCCAGCAGACTAGGGGGACAGGAGCAAAGCCGCCCAGGCGGCGGGGGTCCCGCCGCCTGGGCGGTTTTGCTCCCGGGCAAACGAGCAAAGCCACCCAGGCGGCGGCTTTGCTCGGGTGTCCCTGGTCTGCTGGGGGGGTCCAGCGGCTTTGCTGGACCCCCCCAGCAGACCAGGGAGACGGGGCAAAGCCGCACAGGTGGCATCCTGCCGCCTGTGCAGCTTTGCTCGGGGGCAAAGGAGCAAAGCCACACGGTCGGCGGGGTCCCTCCGCCTGTGCGGCTTTGCACGGGTCTCCCTGGTGTGCTAAGGAGGAGGGGGTGCAGCTACTGCGCCCCCCCCAGAAGACCAGGCTTTTGTTGTGGGACACCTCGGGTAGAGCAGCTGGGGTGCTGCTGGGTTGGTCCTGTGGGAACCTACCGGGCAGCGCCCCAGCTGTTCTGTCCCAGGCTCCAGATTCAGCAGCTGTTGAAACTGATCAGGCTGATTCCAGGAAGCAGGGGGCAGAGCAACTCTGCCTCTGGCTTCCTGTAGTCAGCCCCTGGTCAGTTTCAGTGGCAGCAGCTGAATCTGCAGCCAGTTCTGACTTAACTTGAATTTGTATGTAAGAACAAACCTATAGTCCCTATCTTGTACGTAACCCGGGGACTGCCTGTATGGGTCATTGATGGCCCCTGCACAGTTCAGAAATCCTATCCACTCAAGTCCAGTTATAATTACAGATACATGGATTACAGGTACAAATAAAACCTACCTGTGGACAGATGACCCTACAAATTGCTTGGCAAACTTGTACAACCATCAACCTAATACTGGACTTCCTATTCCTGAAATGGTTTGCAATTGAGCAGCAGCTGTCAGATGTTGCCATCATCCAGAGTAACAGCCAATCACTTCTGAGTCAGTATGGATTTCAAAAAAAAAAAAATCAGTGGTCTGGCTTTGGAGTGTTGGTACAAACAACTTGCATAGCTCCATGAAGGTCTGCTTCCTCATTCAGAAGTTCTGAAATCACTAGTCATCATCTTGGTTTCCAAAACAGTGGGGTTCCATCGCACCATGTTGGTTCTCCTAGACCAGAAGCAATTTTCCACCTATGGGTGTACCATAGAAGTACTGGCAGTGACAATATTTATTGCAAGGGACCACAGTGGATTGTCACTCACCCTCTCAGACAGCCATCTTTAGTGTACCAAAATGTTGTGGCCTGATTCCATTAAGTATCTAATAGATTTAAAACTGTACCTTCAGAATATTTTTCCTGTGACAAGTAGAAGGAACCACATCATCCACAACTTGGTCCACATCTTCTAATGGAAGAGAGAGCTGCTAATGCCAAATGTATGAATTCATAGGACAATTTCAACACCATGCAACAAAGCTGTTCCTAGGCTACTTCTACACTGGCATGATTTTCTGGAAATGCTTTCAAAGGAAAAGTTTTCTGTTAAAAGCATTTTAGGAAAAGAGCATCTAGATTGGCACGGACGCTTTTCCACAAAAGCACTTTTTGCGGAAAAGCGTCTGTGCCAATCTAGACGCGCTTTTGCGCAAAAAAGCCCTGATCGCGATTTTAGCCATCGGGGCTTTTTTGCGCGAAACAGTACTGTGCTGTCTACACTGGCCCTCTTGCGCAAATGATTTGCGCAAGAGGGCTTTTGCCCGAACGGGAGCAGCATAGTATTTCCTCAAGAACACTGATGATCTTACATGAGATCGTCAGTGTTCTTGCGGAAATTCAAGCGGCCAGTGTAGGCAGCTGGCAAGTTTTTCCTCAAAAGCAGATGATTTTGCGGAAAAACTTGCCAGTCTAGACACAGCCCTAGAGTTTCTCCTATAATGCAGAGAACTCTAGAATACCACCCCTGAAATGGAAGCACTAACACCATATTCCAGCAAGCAGCAGTGTAGACACAGGTATGTTTGTATCCCCAGCGTGTTCCCGTGCCCAGCACACGTGGCTAGTGTAGAGATAGCTTAACAGAAAAATGAGATATTTAGCACAATGGACTTGCTCCTACTTACAGTAAAGTCAATGGAAATTTTGCCAAAGATTTCAGTTGGAACAGAATTGGCATCAATAAGCAGCAATGAAGAATCTCCTATTGCTTATTTTACTTTTATGACTTGGTTTTATGTTTTACTCATTGCATATTAGTTCTGCTCAACTGACATGTTAGCACCTTATGCATAGATTAAAATCTGTATTTTGTACTTGTATGTAGCTGTCTTATTATTTGACTGTAATGTTAATGTGTTGCATGCATTTGCTATGTGCATGAGCCTTAACAAATAGCTTTAACAGAGGAAAGGCAAAGTTGTCCTTGGATTTGTAAATAGGGAAACTGAGCACAAATCAGCTGAGAATATTTGGAATAGGTAGTTGGAAGCTTCACTAATGCACAGAGACTGAAGAAATAGGAAAGGTACCAGGTAAGGTAGCAAAGATGATTAAAAGGCCTTGTGACCAAAGCTACTTCAGCATCAAACTGTGAAAGCAATTCCATTGTGGGGAGAGCCACATAATAACTGATATGATTACATGACCTAGATATTTCAGCAGAGTTATTCCTGAACAGATATTATATCTCTAGCTGTGATAAAAACTTTGGGGGTCTAATTTTAATAGGGCCCCCTTAAGTGTGCCTTTGCTACTTAGTTGCATAACATGTCATGATTTGAGCTTATAGTTATTCAAATGCCACCTTACCTTTTGGGGGTGTACTTAAGAGGTTGGTAGAACATTTGACTAGAATTTACAAATTATTTCAGCCTCTATGCAGAAGTGGTATATACCCAATAACACTCAGCTACCTCATGGGTGGGGAACCTCTGATGCCACAGACTGGACACAGTATTTCAGGGTAAGCCACTTGGTGGATCACCAGGGAATTTGTTTACCTGAAAGTCTGCAGACATGGAGTCCCCCAGCTCTCAATGGTTGTGGTTCACTGTTCCTGGCCAATAGGAGCTGCAGGAAGCTGTGGCCCAGCCTTCACTACTCCCCATAGCTCCCATTGGCTGGGAACAGCAAACCACAGTACTGGGAGCTGCAAGGGTCCATGCCTGCGGGTGCTCAGGTAAAAAAGCTGGCTGGCTAGCAGCTAGCCCTGATGGACCACGTGCATCAGTGTGTCGGAGTGTAGCTGGGTGTCCCTGGCAGCAAGGTGGTTTAGTGGTTAGGTCCTGGAATTAGCTGACAGCAGTGGGGTTCAGACCCCTGCCATGGGAGCGTGCGCCTAGGAATTCTGGCCTATTGTCTGAGTACAGTTCTTAAGTTTGGGGCATGGCCTCAAGAGTCCAAATTTCCCCCTCCTTAGTGAGGGTGCCTTGTAGGTTTACCCCAAGCAGTGGGGTTGGAGGCTTACATGCTCCAGTGCCTGGACAAGTAGACGGGCTCTAGCTCAGGTCCTGAAGACACCAGAACCAATTCCTGTCTCCTCACTGGTCAGCCCCTAATTGAGCCAGGCTCCTCCTTTTATCCTGCCTTCAGACCTGGCATTGGCTACAGGTAAAGTGGGTCAGAGATAGCTCGGCCAAAAGCCTTTGTTTGATTCCTGTTATACCAGGACCCCTCTCTTCACTCCCTTACCAGAGCTGGCCCGAGCCATTCTTGTGCCCTGGGCGCGTGGCGCATGCATGGCCCTGCCCCTGCCCAGCGGCACCGCGCAGCACCCCTTACAATCTGGCACCCCGGGCTATTGCCTGGTCAGCCTGTAGCTTGGGCCAGTTCTGTTCCTCACACGAAGGTTCCCCATACCTGGTATACATACTAGATTATGGTTTATGTGCTTACTTACCCACTGAACTTAGTAAAAATATGAACTGCACATTGTAAATTTCTAACCTGCATTCCACTATACATACTCCATTTGTGGAGTTTTTACTACAGGAATGAAATAATTTTAATGTTTCCATAAAAGTTGGGAGCCTGTATTAGGGTTATACAATGGTTTTTACAACCTTATTATTGTTCAGACAGACACAGATATAATAAGAAAGTGACAGAGAAAAAAATCCTATAAGATGACAGCACAGCCAGAAAAGTACACAATTGAAATCTCACTTATGTCACAGAATGTAAACAATCATTGCACTTTAAGCAGTCAGGATGGGGGAGACGCTGCCAGGGGAAAATGTAAGTGGAGGAGGACAAGAGAGATGAGGAAGAAGGGGAAGTGATAAAGAAGGAAGAAGAGGAGAGAAAAGGCAAATGAGGAGAAAAGGTGATTTTTAACCATGTATTATTGTGTCTGTGCTCTTCAGTGTCAAATCTGGGGGTGCAAAGTCCATAAAGCTTATTGAGGAAGTTCCCCAATCCTCACCCTCCAGATGGGGAGTCCCTGCAATGGTCTTGTCAGGTGCCCAAGATTTCCAAAGTAAAGCGAAGAAATAATCCCACTAAGACAACAAACTCTGATCCAGTGCCACACCTCTGGAAGGGCTCTAGCACTAGGCAGTCTCTGTAGAGGTTCTCGCCTGGTCCTTTCCTCAGGAAACAAAGGTTAGATGGCCTGTTCTCTTCCCTAGTCACACAGCTACTAAGCTGCCTTTATTTAATTGCCCATTACCTGACAATGAGAAGCCTGGTGTAGAGAGACAGGGGTGAGTGGGGTCACCGTACCTTTTAGCCCTGGCTGGCTCAGTATGGAGTTGATATACCCCAATTATATTCAATATTGTTCCTCTAAATGCACATACATTTCAGACAATAATTCCAACGTATGTTCCAAGGGCAAGAGCAAAGAGTTTGTACTATGCCACTTTGTTTTTGTCTCACTAGAGCAGCGATGGGCAACCTAGTCTAGTGAGAGTGCTGCATGACTGGCCCTCCATCTCACTAGGCCGCAAGATTGTCATAACCAAGCTGGTTTTATGGGATGGGGTTAATTTTGTTAACTATGCTTGCGTACCTAGAATGTGGTTTGTGCCAACTGAACCAAAGCAACATTTTGATTGGATGCAGAGGGAGCACACAGCTCTGACAATCAGTGTTGTGTGCCATCAGCATGCACCTCACTTCATGTGGCCTTGATTTACAGGTATGTCTAGACTACATGGCTCCGTCGACGGAGCCATGTAGATGAGTTTACTAGACATAAGAAAATGAAATGTCAATTTAAATAATCGCCGCTTCATTTACATAAAAATGTAATCGTGGAACGAGGTTTACTGAAGCGGTCGACAAAGGCTTCCGTTGTTGACCGTGGGGCATCCAGAGTACCGCGCTGTGCAGCCAAACATCTTATCGGCGCAGCACGGCAGCCATTTTGATGTAAATGAAGCGGCGATTATTTAAATCGTTGCTTCATTTTCCTCTCTCTAATAAACTCATCTACATGGCTCCGTCGATGGAGCCATGTAGTCTGGACATACCCTACATGCATGCCACTTCTGTAATACTGCTAGGAAAAAACCTGTGCAGATGGGAACCAGTGGAATCTGGCAACCCTGCATGATGTGGGCAATGGTAAACCAAATGCTTAGTGGACCACATATAGAACCCTGATGTGCATGTGGCCCATGAGTTCAGGCTGTTGAGCACTGCACTAGATACTCTTTCAAAGCAATTAGAGTTTTACTGTTGTGCTTGAAAGGATTCGATTATTACTGGTAAATATTGGTATATGTTGATTTCACCATACACACACACAAACTAATAAAAATATTTTAATTGATAACGATTGAAATTTACAGGCAAAGTTCATTGATAGGCAAGGTAAGGAAAATGCTACTTGAGAGCTCAGTAGAATTTGATCGAAGGCTATCCTGACATGTGATGTTGACAATTTGTCCTGTAATGTTTATAAAGCCTACATTTTTAAATTAAATAATTATTGTCTGATCCCTATAATTTTTCACAACTGAAAACTTAAATGGCTAAAAATTGAGAAAATGCTTAAAAATAAACATTGATATCATGAACATTTTTTATAATCTAATTCTGCCAAGCCTATTCGTGGGGTGTAGTCAGGATTCTTCTTTGTGTTCTTTATATTTCTCACAAGCTTCTTTTTTCTCCATTCCCTTTCTCATTCTCACTCTCTATTTATGTGTGTAAAGACAGAATTGAAAACTCAAAGACAAGCTCTCCGTCACTCCCCAAGGGGGCAACACAATTTGTTACTTCTGTTGAAAAGATGAGGCTAATAATGCTATGATACATTCCAGGCCATAGAAGGGAGCAAAAACATGATAACTCACAAAAATGTCCTGACAGCTGAGGAAGACACAGAGCAGAGACACTCTAGCACACTCCTCTAAATCCATTGCACCCCCATTTGATCATCCAGAGCCCTTCCTCAGTAGCTTCTCAGAACGGGGTTGTACAGATTATGGGTTAGGTCATGTGATCAGAAAGTATATGGAGTTGGAACAGCTGCTCTAGGCAATTCATATCCCTAGTGGATTGTCCAGCACGAATCCATACAGTGTTAATTCTACACCTTGGAATGCTTACTTGCAATCTGCTGCTTCTATTTCCCTGAAGAGATGTGGTGTGGCGAGGAGCAGGTAAGAGGCAGATACCCTGTAGCCAATGGCAAAAAGTAAGGCCCGATGCCATGAGTGTGCACAGGTGTGTGGGTGGTGGAGAGACTATTCCACAGAGGGGTTAGCACTGAGCAAGCAGATGTCCCAAAGTCGGCAGGACTGGGGGCCAGGATTCCACATGGCTCTTTGGGCTTTGTAAAGCTTGGCCGCCAATTTCCTCAGTCTAGTTCACGGGGCCACAAACTCTGTGTCCTCTGAGAATGGCCCAGCTTAGTCACAGCTTGAAAGCTGCAGCTGTATTGATGTCGTTTTTCCCCTCCTGTGGGTTGTTGAAGAGGAGGGGGCATATGGCTCCATGTTACTGCATTTAATTAAATAAGCAGCTGCACACAGCACAGACGGAATGCTGAGCACAAACACAGCCCTGGTGCTGGCAAAGACAGTTTTCCCCGTGTATATCTGATTGGTTTAAGCTGTTTTCCCCGTGTATATCTGATTGGTTTAAGCTCTATTCTTATGGAGTTCATGGATAAGCATATGTACCCATGACAACATGCCACATATAGGCTTGGATAGAATATATTGTATGGGGGTAAATAGCATAGAACAATCACAATGAATATGACCTTCCAAATGCACCTAAGTGTGTGATATAAAGAAAAACCTTGCCATTGCACTCTACAAGCTCAGTCTCCTTGGCTAATGTACTTTTCCACTTACCATATAAGCAAAATGTAGTTTTACTTAGTTCCCACTATTCTCACTGTTAAGGAAAAAGGGCAGTATTCATAGTGAGCAGGCAAAACATATCGGTAATGGACAACAAGACAACATTTTTACAACCCTTTTAGGGAAGGAAACAAAAAAAATGAAGACATGATACATGAGTTACAGTCCTCCCAGGACTGTAACAACTTTCACTGTTCAAGTTCCATTCATTTATCAACATAACATGCTAGTATTTGTAATAGTAAGAAAAATCTGAGCATGAATACTAAGACAAACCTGCAGTGCAACCATAATCCACACACAATTAATTCAATCCTTCATTGACACCCATCCTCTTTTGTTGTGTAGAATGTAGAGCTGCATAGCACTGGGTTGTTATCTGAAAAGAATAACAACTTGGTAGAATTGAAATGCCGTGGGCCAAGATTAATATATTACTATCTTCCTTTCCTATATCTAGAGCATCACTTACACAAAGAATCTTGTGATGTGTCATTCAAATGGTCTTTCCTGAGATGTACCACAGTGCAATGCAATAGCTTTATGATCCACTCATGAAAGACTTACCTGCCCATGTTTCAGCTCCATCAAAAATGACCTCTTACTTATTGGCTGTAAATCCTTGCTCTAAGTTCATTTTTTAGACATGCCTCTGAACCTCACTCTTAGTGTTCTCACTTAAAGGGAAAGTGTCAAGTTTTAAAATCATACAGCTGTCCTATGTTACACACACCAGTTTGCTTCCAGTTTTCATAAGCTATTTTAAAAATTCTCTGGCAATATTGCCCTCTACTCTGGAAACAGGCACACAATGGCCAGGTAACATGGTCTCTGCCTATGCCACCCTTAGTAATGTTGAGTAGTATCTTACTTTGTGAGTAGTTTCATTGATTATTACTGTTTATTCCACTAATACATGATTTACAGTAATGTTTTCAGGGTCAGTCATTTTCAGGCAATAGCCTCAGTCCTTTTTATGATATAATTTCTACTTTTTCTCTTTTCAGTCATTTGCCCAGGCTGCTCATTAAAGTAGAAAAATCCATAATGGAGTCAATGTGTAATGCAAAGATTAGTTCTTAAAATTGACTTTTTTCTTCCTAAGTCATCAAATATTGCATAGATGTGGCTCTAAATTATTTGAGTCACATGAGAAAAGCAGTTCTTCCTGAAGATTATATTGAGCAATAATTTTGTTCTTCTATATACACTTCTGTAGATAGTTACCCTGACTTAAGGCATGGTCAGTCTTATGCAACTTGCAGCAGAATTCAGCAAAGCATGTTTGACATTCTACAGTGTGTGCTACTGGAACAGTGAGAATGATTAGAGCTGATTTTAGCATATTCTCTCTGCTTCTTTAGCAGCAGTGCAGAATTACTCCTTTAGCTGGTTAAACAAAATAGCCAAGATCTTAAACAGAGAAAATGGAAATATCACATAGAATCCCAACGTGTATAGATCTCTACCGTTCAAGTTATTGAAGTAACAATAGTAGGCTGTTATCCTCTATGTGGATCCTCTATGGCTTTCATAGTTATCTGCTATTAAATTAATTAGAGAGACAGATCTTCTGAGTGCAATCCATGTTTTAGAGGAGAATGTGCCTAGTGGCTATAGGTCCTTCTGCTTCTGTGCCACTAGCCTGTCTCTGTTCCCTTCTGTTTCTATTTTCCCCAGTCCAAACTACCTCCTGCCCTCCTTCCCCTCTGTGCTTATCCAAATGTCCCACCCCAGAAACTGCCCATCTCCCTCTCTATACCTTTGTTCCCCCAGGTCACCTCTGCTCCTCTACATACCTTCTCCCAGCTCACTTCTTTATCTCTCCCCACTACTACTATCTTCTAGCTCCTGTCTGCCCATCTCCGTCCACTATCCCATCCTGGACTCTTGGCATCTTTGCAACATTAGAGTTCTTTATCATAGGTTTCTTTGTTATATATCAATGGTATTTTAAAGCACTGTCATTTACAGTAGTAAAAACAAGGAGGTCTGTGGCATCTTAAAGATTAACAGATTTATTTGAGCATATACTTATGCAAAAATAAGTCTGTTAGTCTTTAAGGTGTCACAGGACTCCTTGTTTTTACAGGTATAGACTAACATGGCTCCCCTTCTGAAATGTACACTAATGTTTGTGGAGCAGTGGATGTTTTCCTTATTCACAGATCTAAAATACAATAATCTATCCTGCACAAAAACATATAATTAGCTAAAGCTTCCAGTCCGTCGTCAAGCAGAACCTAAATTGAAGTTAATGAGTCAATGAATGATTTTGCCTGATTTGGCTCTAAATGCTGTGTATATTGAAATGGAAAGGAAAATAAGGAGATACTGTCAGTTCAGATTGCAGCAGTTGGATTAAAAAATTAAGTATCAAAGTCTAATCACAAATTAGAGAGGACATGAACTCTACAGAATATGCTGAATATACCAACAAAACATACAAATGAGTTCCGAAAAGCTATTTCTATGAATAATGAGCCACCCCTCCTCCAAGACAAGATTTTTAAGTTCTCAGGAAATTTCACAGGCTAACAACTAAATCAAATTGACTAAACAAGAAGATGAAGGAACAGATAGTGTTCAAGTAAATGGAAGTAAGTGGGAAGGTTTTCATAGAAATTATTCTTTAGTCAGTTGTCTGTTACGAAGGATCTGCCAAGGGCATAAAAGGAATTAAACACTTGAAGAATAGAAACTATAAATGACATAGGTCTGTTTCAATGTCCGGCAAAACAAAGCCAATGTAATGCAATCAAATACCTAAAGAATCTAAGCAATTTAATAACTTGCTTGATTCTTTTACAAAGCTCAAGTAACACATGCGAATGATCCACGATTTAACACCAAGAAATCTGTGGCTACTGGCTGAATCAAATTTGTCGAATAATTGATCTGATGAATATTGTGGTTTACTGTGAATAAGGCATTAAATGATTCCCCCTCGCTTCTCCTCCAAATCATTATTTCATATTATTTTATAGAACTGGGTGAATAACTAGTGAATATTTCCACTGAATATTTTATTAGAAATACTTTTGAGAAATCAGTTGAACCACACATTTTTTCTTTTCATTATTCTACCAATTCTGCTTCACACCATACTACTCCACTGAGACTTTCACAGAACTAGGACATACAGGACTCCTCCTATTGCAAAAAATAGGAGACTCTGCCCCTTGATGTCCCATTAACAGAAACAACCTCTGGCACACAACAGAGCAGTTCTGTTTCCATCCACTAAGGGGCATTGCCAACTTTCTCCCCTCCCCATAAACAAACACCCCCGCCAGATCATTACAATACATCACTGGTATATACAGATGCACGAACTACTAAGTATCAGACTTTGGAGCCTATACATACCTAAGAATATGTACCCAAAAGTTTTCTTTATTTTACTGTCGTTTTGTGTAAAATCAGAGCAAGCAGTGATATTTTTAAAATGCATTTTTCAGGGTCAGAGTTTGCCTGTTTTCTGAGTTGTTTCCTGGCTGTCTTTATTTTGCTCAGTTCTTTTGCTTCCATTCAATACAGGAGCAGTTCAGAACATTCGCTCTTCATAGGGAGCTGAAGAAAAAAAAAACCCCAAGATTTGTGTAGGTCCCGAACAGCTGGAACATTGTGTCTGTCTGTTGGTGGCCTGAAAATAGTGCAGGGACAACGGATTGGCCACTAGGGAGCAGGGGGAGGAGGAGAGGCTGCAGTTCCTCCAGTTTTTGTGCAGAGTTCTGGATGCCACCTCTCATCCAGGATCCCAGCACTGCCAGCCCCGTGTCCAGGGCTCTGTCCTTAGCTGGACCCACACCCTGGGATCTGATTTTGTTCCTGCAGGTTACCCCAGCTTCAGGACTCCTGCCCAGGACTCTGTTCCTGGCCTCGCATCTGGTATGCTGCACATGGGGGCCCAACTCTTGTCAGCCCTGTTCCTGGGCTCTGCTTCTGGCTGCCAACCAGCTCTGAGCCTAGGACTTTGTTTATGGCCCTGTATCTGGAGTCTCAGCCCCAGTCTTGACTCCCATCACTCTATCCATATTCCTCCCAGAGTCACAGCTAGTCCTGGTCCCAACTCGGAGGGATGGGTGGCAGAGACAGGAGGAAGGAGGGTGAGGTAAAAAGTTTAGGGTAGGAATCACCGGCTTTCAGCAGATCCGCTGTAAAAAATGTTCCAGTGCCACTACCCTGGTGTAAGAGTAATACTGGCAGGTGGAACTGAACCTGGGACCTCTGGAGCTTAGTGCATGAGCCTCTACAGCATGAGCTAAAAGCCAGCTGGCTGTTAGCTAAGGCTGTAGAGTAGACTAATTATTCTCTCTGTAAGTGGTCCAGTGCCACTAGGTGGGGCAGTACACCATGCCCAGTAGGTGTGTGGGTTGCATAAGCAAGTGCAAGTCTATCAAAGTCAGTAGTCACACCTGCTTGTACTAGAACAGTATTCTGAGAAAGGTGTGTACCACCTGCCTGTGGCTCCAACTCAGGCCCATAGTCAGGACCCTTGTAGTTCAAGGATAGCTAGTCCTTTCAGATTTGCCAACAGGGAGTCCCTCCTGGCCGCAATAGGAGCTGTGCTAGTAAGCTCTTGCCTATCTCACAGGCAGCCCATGTGATCCTGTGACTCAGCATCAGTGTCATTACCTCTTTTCTTTGCGTGCTGGGAAATGCATCTCTTACTGTGTGTGACAGGCTGCAATGATAGACTCCAAGTCAGGCAACATGCACAGTACTCTTTCCTCAGCAGGCAACCAGGTTAAATGTTAGAGCAGAAGCTGGGATGTTAGTGATGGCAAAGGTCCCAAAGGAATTACTTATCAAGGCTTAACACAACACATAGAGGCCTGAATCTTTCAGAACAGTACAAATCAGATTGTAGAAACTAACCTACCAAAGCCCTACGCTGGACGGGTGGAGACCTTGTCATGTTCTTTTTGAAACTCTGCCTTTCACTCAGGAGCCTGGTAAAACTGGAACACTGCAAAGGATGAAGCTGATCTGAAGAAATTACAAGAGAAGAAGGCCTCGGAGCCCCATATGATACACAAAGGTTATTCATTTTTGGGGGAAATGGCCTGCTGATAGAGGAAAAGTAAGAGGCAAAAAACCCAAAGCCCTGCCTGGAAACAATTCAGATGTCTATAACAGTTCTGCACTGTGGAGCAACCTCTGCCACAGCCTGTTGCCTAGACATCTTCAAACATTCTGTCCTCCATGCACTGAGCTATTGGGAGCCACTGTGAAGTGTGCCCGGGCTGTGCACACCCTGCATAATCTCCCTGCATCTTGCCCCAGCTGACCTGCAGAATTGCACCAGTCACACTGGCTATCCCCTCACAGAGTCAACGAGTTGTCAGGTTTCTCCTACCTGTGGAAGGTGGAGACAGAATCTGCCATTCACTGAAGCCAGTGGGCGATTTATATGAGGCCTGAGAAACAAATACTTAGGGTGAAACACTGACGTTCTATCACATGACCAGCATGGCAGAGAAAGGACACATGGCATTAGAGGGGGAGTTGTAGGCTGCAGCCACCACTTAGCCTATATCTGCAGTTGCTGACTACACGCTGAGCCCAGAGGATGGCAGTTGTACATGCCTGGATTTCATATGTTGGGAATGCAATTTCCTCTCCTTTGCCTCACTCTGCTTCAGCACAATGTTGTTCTTAAAGCAAAGATCTTTAACTTGGGTTTGATCCATGTCTCAGGATTTGGCCCTAAATCAATGTAACGGATTCACCTATGTAGGTGAGAACTCAATAATTTTAAATAAATCAATCAGAATCAGAGAATGGGAATAAATGGTAGAGCATATTCCAAATGTCAAAATTCATCCCCCAAATACTTCTGAGCAGGAAGCAGACATTAACTCTCCAAGACATGAAGGCAGCAGTATCATAACTGTAATGACCAATCTAACTTTGAGTGCTTGATGACACTTAATCATAATGAAATGTTAGACATGTGTCCTCCAATCATAGATTCTTTACACTCTTACACTATGCCTGCCCTTCTTTCTTCCTAAAACAAATAATCTCTCAGTCTCTTTGTAAACCACCAGTGACGCTTAGTATTCTGATCACTGCAGGCAAGTCCACCTGGCATATAGTGTTTTAAATCCAAACAGTGTTATGGCGATGCATTTTCACGAGCTTCATAGAACACCACAATAGCTCTGTTCAATAAGAAGTAAATCTACATTCCAATCCTAAACTGATCAGGTTCATACATACATATATAAGACTTTTATGCATCTTTAAACTACATCTGTCAAAACGTGGTAACTAAACAATGGGATACTTAAAACTCTGCAATATCAAAGAAGTCTTTTTCTTCCTATTTCACTGGTTACAAACCTTTTTGGTTTTAAATGATGACAAAGAGTCTTTGAAAAAGTCCCCACTGTCGGCTAATGTCTGGAAAACACAATTCATCCTAGACAGTGTATCAACGTGCCATTTAACACAAGACGACTATAAAGTAGATTGAAACACATGGGATCCAAGGGTGTCAGACACCTTGACAACACCCACAAATGGCTGATTTTTTTATCTCCCCCTCAGGAGGATTTTATTCTATTTTCTACTTTGTTGCCCTCATTCCTAGAAGTTCTGTTATGCCTTGCTATGGAGGAAATCTGACACACAGATATTGGAATTTCCCCAATTTAAGAGATATGGGAGGATGATTCCCAATGAAGCCAACCAAAAACTGTCCAGACACAAACATTTTCAAGAAAAAAAGATAATCAGCATGAGACATCCTTTCCAAAGCCCACTGGAGTCAATGGAGTCTTTTGCATCGACTGCAATTAGGTGGATGTCCTTAATGACCATTTTTACTATTTTTCCCTCCCCGTTTTCCAATAGCTCCATTTTTAATGAGAGAATAACTAGAATCCAGGTCTGGCTAAACCTGCCAGATCAAAATGATGTATTTACTTTATAATAAAGGACTTCTTATTTTGTCATTCTATAGTGCAGGGTCAGCAACCTTTCAGAAGTGGTGTGCCAAGATTTAACTTACTCACCTGTATGTACAGATCCGAGTGCTGGTGATACTTTAATAGTCCTACTTACAGCAGCTTCATTAATAAATAAATTAAGATGCAGATCTTACCGGTTAGTGAGATCCTTGGCCTTGCTTTGCCTTGCTGAGTTCTCCAATCTTGGGCTTGTAGTTTGATACTTTAAGCAGCACATAAGCCTCTGAGTGTTCAGTCAGACACCCCAATAAACCGTCCCCTGCTTCCACCTTACCACACAGATGCCAGCACCCACCCACCCTCTTCCCTCCCCTCTCCCCCGTGGAATCTGCTCCCCCCAGCCCCCACCTGGGCTGGGATACAATCCTGCTTCCCAAAGTAGCAGGCACTAGCAGTCTGTCCTGTCCTAGCTCCCAGCTAAAGCACAAACAGATTATCCACCCCTCCCCACCTCGCAGCATAGACAAACTACCTCCCCCCCGATCCCAGCACCCACTCATCTCCTCTTTCCCCCACCCATCCCATGCAGTCACACACGTGGTGCCCCCATCCCCAGCTGGGTTGCCTCACTACCACGGCTCCATTACTGGAGGAGCAGCCAGACAGCCCAAGCTGCACAGGAGCAGCCTCCTGCTAAGGACCGTGCTACCGTAGAAGCAGCCCACGCGGTCCTGCCCAACTTGCCAGTAAAAATCAGCTTGTGTGCCACTTGGGGCTTGCCAACCCCTCCTATAGTATGACACTTAACTCCGATCCTCACTATATTGCCCTGCTTATCCTGACTTTTGGTGTTGCTGTATCTCTTCATTAGCCTGTCTAGTTTAGCATTAAGTGCAGTACAGAATAACTACTTGAGTGATTTATAAAGCTGTCTAACTTGCTTTCTTCCTAGCATACCTCGCCTATCTGTTTCTTGTATCACAATATCTTATCTCTTATTTAGCTATTTATCAAATGGTTACAATAATCTCTCTCACACATTACTGACATGTAGTGTGCCATGCTGGCTATACAGCCAAATACATTACTTTATTACACACTGACTCTTTAATGCCACGATGTCGACAAAAAAAAAAACAACTCAACGATGGCTTAGCCACTGATGTGCTGATACCACAACCTATCATATAACCAGTGTTGTCAGATTGTCCTCACCGTCAATCTCTCTGTTGTCTCTTATCTTAACTTGAGATATTAAGTGGTTTGGGATAGGGACCATCTGTTTGTTCTGTGTTTGTACAACTTTTGCTTCAATAGAGTCCCGGTATAGCCCTAGGGCTCCTAGGTGCTAGAGTCACACAAACAAGCAATAAATAATAATAATCCTTCATCTTTTCCCATAGATGCAAAGTTCACTTTTATCCTACAACTTCCTTTATAAGTTGCATATAGACCACGTCATCTTAATATTTTGTTGCCGTATGTCAGGATTTCCAGTTAAAACCCAACAGCAAGAATTGTCAGTAAGACCCTGTTCACGTACCTTGCCCCAGACAGAGAGAGGCATGTCTAGTGAGACAAATGTTGGCCTAGTGATGGGAACAGTGACCTGAGTGACAGGAACTCCCACTCCTTGCTTTGACACTGACCCCTTCTGTGGCTGTGATCTCTTTCCTTTGCTTTCCTCATCTGTAAAATGGGGATATTAGCACTTCTCTCTCTCACACAAAGCTGTTGTTTCATTCATGTCTGTAAAGCACATCGAAGAGAAGTGCTTATTATTATCACTATTGCCAGTTCCTATTTCTGGTAATTTTCCTACCTATATTATATTCTACACTAGTCAATTACAGATTTGCATTGTTTGTGGTGCTCTTTTGCTTGTTAATGTCAGTTTTAGCAAGAAAGTCAAGAGCAGAAATGTGAGGAAAAATATTGGTGGCTGATGTATGAATAAAAAATTAAAGCAAAAAGTCCTCTAGGGAAAAAAATGTCTTTCTATATTTTTTTGGAAAGAAACCTTCAGAGGTAGTTGTTCAATACAATATCTTTTAGGCTTTTAATATGTGAAGCATATTCACTGGGGCACAGGGTGACAGAGAAGCTGAAATGCACTCTTCAACCTTATATTTTATTATAAAAAGAAGCTTTATAAAACTAACATCCATTTGGCCACTTGTTCTCATTAACAGATTACATAGTACTTTTTTGAAATGGAAAGGTGTTAGTCCTACTGTCCTGGATAAAAGCTAACACATGTAAATATAATCAGACTGGCTAATGCCCTTTGCTGTTTCAATGCTTTTTATCTATATATAACTCTTGTGTCAGGAGCTGCCATATCAGATCAGACCAGTGGTCCCTCTAGTCTAGTTTGCTGTCTCCAGTGGCTGGTACCAGATGCCTCAGAGGAAGATGCAAAAATCTACATGGTGGACAGATATAAAATAACTTACTCATAGGAGAAATTTCCCTCCTCACCCTTCTCCATCACCAAATGATTTATGACCTGAAGCCAGGGACTTTCTCTCCCTTCAATTTAAGGTATTTATAATAAATAACCCTATGAATTTAATGGCAGATATTCTTATTTTCCACATAAAAAATATCATTCTTCAGCTTTTGGACACAATATCTTTAGGCAGTGAGTTCTACTAGGTAATTATGCACTGTGTAACTAATTATTTCCTTTTATAGATTTGAGAATTTTTGCTTTTTTAAACTTCATTTAACATTCCCATGTTTTTATATTGTGAAACAGGATTGGAGCAAGCCTGATTTATCTTTTCCCATGTATCAGTTTCTCTCAAGTCTCTTTCTAAGCTACTTGAAAGATGTAAATTACATTAATTCTCTCTTTAAGGCCCCTGCCCCTGCAACACAACATTGACACAAACATGCATCATTAAGGACTCACCCATCCCCTAACATATTACATAATTTATGGACAGCCTCTTCCGCCCATGTACAAGGCTTATTTGCAGTCTTCATGCTCAACGTATTAAATTCACTAGCCTAATTAAAATGAAAACCTGTCTTGGATCCACAAGGGCAGATTTCCGGAGCTAAATCTCATTACTGAGTGGTTGAGATTAGAGGGGTGGCAGAAGAATAGACAAAGAATTTCAGTCAGGAAAGTTGTATCAAAGCAAAAATCATACAAGATCTGGGGAGTGTGTACGGGGTGGGGTGGAGAGGGGGAATATGCAGAGCTCATCATCTATGTTTTATTAGGACCCGGGGATCTAAATCTCTATAATGTGGGTCCAGAGTAGAAGCAGAGATACTGAACATAAAATGAATGTCAGTTGGGGGAAAGATCTTGAGCAAAGGGACAAAAGGCCTGGGAAATCTAGAAATACCATGGAGTACAGAAGAAGAGAATACATTTCCTAAGGCCGGGAATTATAGTGGATCCCAGGGAGAACCCTATCAGGCTGCAAGAATGTCTTTGGGTCCTACTAAGAAGCATGTGGCTGCTCAAGGCAAACCCTTCCCTGGAGAAGAATATATTTCGTGGAGCAGATTCTGTCAGCCTCATACCTGCTCATGGCAATATAAATCAAAACCAGAATCTGGCCTAATACTGCATTGGGTTATCCCATAAAGAAAGGCATTGCTGAATGATGAATATCACTGTATCTCTATGATGAATGCAAATTGACTGTGGTGCCTAAAATGGGAAACAAACCAAGTCAAAGCAATTTCAGACTATCAGAACCCACACCAAGCTAAGGTGTCAAAAACTAATGTCTAAAACTAGAATAAAAAAGAATGTTCCCACTCCCACCTCCCCTTCCCCTGACTCATTAAGGACCAAATCATCATGCAGTCTTGATGGTGTTAAAGGAAATTTATTATAAATCTGATGTTGGTTCAAACATACCTTATATTGGACTGTCCCTGCAGTACTTTCTTAACAATCTTGGGTAACTGCAGGAGGCTGGAGAAAGGACAGTAATTAGCAAAGATGCCCTCTGGTGAACTTAATTTCAATAACAGGAGGATGGGAGGTTAGCCCGGCTGATTTGCTGACAGAAAGATTAATCAGAATGTATTAAGATACTAAAGGAAATGGCCTCCCACAGTTGCAGCAGGCCAAGGATTGAAATGAGGAACGGATGACAAAACCTTCAAGACTGTCTCATTTAAATCCTCAAGAGAAAGCACACAAAAAGCTACCTGAACCCAGGGAAACTGAATGACCAGAGTGACGTGGCCTGACAGATATAAGAGCAGGGGTCAGTACTGAATAAGGAGTCAATTGGAGAAATACCAGGCTGTAATATCTTCTATTTTATCTGCAACATAACAGCATTAGGATGCTCCAGATACAGCAAGTGACCCAGTAGAGGGATACAAAAGAGCATTATTAAGTTTGGAGTAAGGAGGCAGAATAATTTCTCCTTTTCAAAATCAAATTCAAGTAGAAGCAGCCATAGCCAAAGCCACTTTATATAAATTAACATGATTCTTCCATATATCAAAATGAATGGCTAGGCCAGAGGTCTTTTGCCGTCTGCAATTTTCTCTCAGCTGCTGTCCCTCGGCTCCTCTGTGTAGCAGCATAAGATCAAATGCAATAGAATGAGTGTATATCAGGGTTAGATCATTTGTGATATTTACCAGATGCCTTGTGCCTCCTCCTATATGGAGAAAGTAAACAGCTTGATCAGCTCAATCCAAGCTAGGAGCAGCACAGGACTAGGATGGGGGAAAAAGAGGCTTTAAACCAACTTAGTTCTCACCTGATCTTGGAGCTGTTCCAAGCGACCATCTGGAGATTACCCTGTGAATTTCTGCATTTTTTTCTGAGCAGGCAGGACAGGTGGTGGAGGAGCTGTATGGCTGCTGAGTGCCACTGAAGGATTATCACACAAAAGGGAGAATCCTCAGGGATCCAGATCTGTGACCTTTATGGTTCCTTTGCCCACCTGGAGCAGCATGCCTGATCTGCTGCATCTATTCCACCTGTCTCTGATTTAAAGCCGCTGGCTGCAACTTTGTGATCAATTTTACCAATGCCTTGAGGGACAACTCCAACTGCACCTCAACAAACAATACAGCAAGGCCAAAAATGATGTTGCCAACAAGCCACTCCAATAAAACCAGCAAAAACACACAGGCCTTGTAGTAAATGTACAGTATGTCAGTTAGCAGCTGATGATGCCCATGACAGTGTGGAGAAGGGAAAAGGCCCCAGTGGACTGACCTGTTTACTGTAACATGGAAATTCCTTCTCCATGCCTGTTACAGGGTATGCCTAAGTGGACCACAATGAAGCAGATTAACTACCAAACTCTGTATGCTGCTCAGAAATACACATTAGGGAAGGCAGGAAGATCTGTTGCTAGTATGGGAAAGCATGTGCACCTACCCCCTGCTCACTGCCCTTTCTTTCAGGATGACTTGCCCTTCTCTAACACCTGTGATCAAAGGAACCAGCCTCCATGAATTAAGCCTCACAACCGTCTTGTGAGGCACAAGGGATCAATGTCCCCATTTTACAGAGGAGGCTCAGAAGTTAAGGGCCCGATTTTCAGAAGTGCTGAGTGTGTATAGCTCTCATTGACATTTGATGGAATTCTGAAAATTCAAGCCTGTGATGATTTGCTAGCGGTCTCAGTGGACATCCATGGCAATGCTGGGATTGGAGTTCAGATCTGATATGTGTTTATCTCTGAGTGTTTCCAGTAGAACATGAAACCACATGAAACTTGCCTGATTCCAGGTTTTGCTACAAACTCTAAACTCAGACAGACATTTTCAAATGATCATCTACCATGAAGTGGTTGAGTGAACTTGACCCAATCTCTAGGGCTGTGTCTAGACTGGCAAGTTTTTCCACAAAATCATCTGCTTTTGCGGAAAAACTTGCCAGCTGTCTACACTGGCCACTTGAATTTCCAGAAAAGCACTGACGATCTCATGTAAGATCGTCAGTGCTTTTCCGGAAATACTATGCTGCTCCCGTTTGGGCAAAAGTCTTTTTCCGAAAGATTTTTGCGCAAAAGGGCCAGTGTAGACAGCACAGTACTGTTTTCCGCAAAAAAGCCCTGATCGCGAAAATGGCGATCAGGGCTTTTTTGCGGAAAACCGTGTCTAGATTGGCCACGGACGCTTTTCCGCAAAAAGTGCTTTTGCGGAAAAGCATCCTGCCAATCTAGACGTGCTTTTCCGAAAATGCTTTTAACGGAAAAGTTTTCCGTTAAAAGCATTTTCGGAAAATCATGCCAGTGTAGGCGTAGCCCAATAGTATGTTCAAGTGAAGGGAATTCTGCCTCAAAACATGTAACATCACAAACAATCTAGCCCATTGTTCTAACCACAAGATCAACCTTCCTTCATGCTCCACCCTCATGCTGCAGCAACCAACAGCTTTCAGATCTGCTTGTCACCAGCCACAGTGCATTCATGAAAACTACATCTGTCTGACTGCTGTGGAAATGCAGATCCCCTTATCCTAACATCTACAGTGGGGGACACTGAAACATCTCTTTTAAAAAAATCCCACCATCCCTTGCTTTACAGATGGAGGCCAATTAGGGTCATTTAATTTAGACAACAGGAATAGGGGCAAAGAAGCAATTCTGAGATATAATCTGAAAGCAATGATCAGGTACTTAGATGGCTATCTGAGACTAGAAATCATCAATCCAATGGTGAGAATGGCAGAATTGAGATCAGCATGCAGTGATCAGCAAGTGTTAACAACTGAGCAGTCAACTTCAAGGGGTGCCAATCAAATGGGGAAAAATAAAGAGTATGTCCTGACTGCAGAGTGGAGAAAATGAACATGCTTGATAAGTTTAAGTGATTGCAATATTATTAGAGAGGTCTTCACATTGAATATTCACCATGTGCCTTATGCAGGGCTTAAAGTGGTCCTGAGAAGTTTTTCATTGCCCAGCAGTAGAATGTTATTAATTCATAATCAAATTTTAGGATCAGACAGCTTGTTTAAATGCACTTAAAATTCCCTCTTGCCACTGACCTAGCTAGTTCAAACTCACATCAATTGTCTGGTTTGCTTGTTTGGGTTTGCAGTCCTGGGACACCCAGTTCAGTTTAAAGCATTTGCATTAAGCACATATGGTCTATATTTCATAGTCTACTGAAGTCAATAGGAGCCTTAATTTCAATGAGCCTCGGATCAGATTTTTTTTAAAAAACAAGAGCCTTTTATTAACATCTCAGAACTCCTCTGATTCTTCTAAACAATCAAAATTACTGAAATGTACTAAACATATTGCAAACATAATTGAGCCAGATTCATCTCTAGTGTAAGCACAGAGAAGCCAGCTGCAGCACCACTTTGGCTTGTTGGTTACAATCATGCTGCCAATATTCACCTATAAAAACTCTCATGCTCTTCTCATTCCCAACTGTGATTTGATTCCTGTAATGTGAGGAATTCCTATCAAGAGAAATTGTCTTATTTTGAGGAATGTTCCCCGTGGAACATACTACCACATGAAACTTGCATGGTTGCAGGTTTTGTTATGAACTCTAAATTCAGAAAAATGTTTTCGAGTGATTCTCTGCCATGAACCAGTTGCATAAACCTGGCCCAATTTATAACTGTGGGTTCAAATCACCTGCACAGAATGCACCTCTGTCTCAAAACCAAATGACAGTTCTCTTTTTAGTTTTTATGTTCAAATCTAAAACACTGAGGCTACATCTACACTGCAGGCTTCTTGCGCAAGAACCATTTTGTGCAAGAACTCTTGTGCAAAAGGTCTTGTGCAAGAACGAGTCCACACTGGTCAAAGCTCATCGCAAAAGCCATGCGCTTTTGCGCAAAAGAGTGTCCACACTGGCGGGACGCTCTTGTGCAAAGACTTCCCCCTGGAACTACTTTGGAGAGGGCAAAAGGGCACCAGGGCTTTCCGGAGGTGGAGTATGGAGGTCCTTTGAGACCCGTGCTTAAAGGGATCTTCCTGGACAGCCGTTTCTCGCCTCCTGCGTGCTTTGGACCTCTTGTAGGAGCTGAAAGCTGTAGCAGTGCTAGTTGTGGTTGCCTTCTGCCCCACTGGACACCACAGCTTATGCCCTAGTGCCTTTTGTGCATTTTGCCTTCTCCTTGATGTACCATGGAGCCAGGGGTGGCCCTGTGCCTGCTCTGGCCTCACATGGCCATTTTGGAGTGCCTGCAGCTGCTGCCGCACTACTCCTGCAAGAGCTCGACATCAAGCTCATTCTGGACTCCCTCTCCCCGGATGTTTATCATTACCCAGGGAAACGTATATCATTTCCCTGTGGCATCCCCACCCGACCGTGGAGAGGTGATATTGGAGACTGGATGCCAGTACCAACTGGTGGGACCGGCTGGTCCTGGAGCAATGGGACGGCCAGCAGTGGCTCCGGAACTTCAGGGTATGACAGTAGATGTTCCTGGAGCTGTGTGCCTGGTTCGCCCCTGCACTCCTGAGACGTACCACCCAGCTGCGGCCCGCCATCCCAGTCAACAAGAGGGTCGCCATAGCCCTATGGAAGCTGGCCACCCCAGACAGCTACCACTCAGTGGCACACCAGTTCGGGGTGGGCAGGTCCACAGTTGGTGCTGTGTTGATGCAGGTAAGTCCCGGGGGGGGGGGGGGAGGTGCTGCACTCCCTGCCCATGTGAAGGGAAGACTCCAGGCTGGGGAGGGGGAGAAGTGGGGGAAGCCCTGTTACCCAGGGGCTTGTGCCATCCATCCCTCACACAGGCCTGCTGGTATGGGGGGGCTCTGGGGCGAGGGAGCTCTGGTGTGTTTGGGGTCAGAGGGCATCACAGGGCGGCAGGCACCCCTCCCAAGGGCTCATGCACCTACCCTGCCTCATTCGGTGCATTCCCTGTGTTTCTGTGTGACCTTCTGCAGTTTGTCTGTGCCATCAATGACATCCTGCTCCAGAGGGTCATCCGCCTGCGGGACATGGACGCAACAGTGGCTGGCTTTGCTGCACTGGGGTTCCCCAACTGCGGGGGAGCCGTGGATGGGACCCACATCCCCATCCATGTCCCAGAACATCGGGTGGCCCATTTCATAAACCGAAGTGGTACTTCTCCGTGGTGCTCCAGGCCCTCGTGGAACACCATGGCCGCTTCACAGACATTTATGTGGGGTGGTCCAGCAGGGCACATGACGTCCGCGTCCTCTGTAACTCCAGCCTGTATTGCAGGATGGAGAAGGGTACTTTCTTCCTCCAGCGGGAATTTACAGTTGGGGACATCCACATACCTCTCTGCATTGTGGGGGATGCGGCCTACCCCCTCATGCGCTGGTTGATGAGGCCATACACCGGACAGATGGATCCCGGCTGGGAACGTTTCAATCAGCACCTGAACCAGGCCCGCAACCAGACTGTGTGCGCCTTTGGATGGCAGAAGGCGCGCTTCCATTGTCTGCTCACCCCTCTCAAGATGGGCAGGTCACCCTCCTCCTCTGCGTCAGGTGGCCTGGTCACTGGGGGGCACAGGCCGGTGTCCACTGGCACCGAGGGTCCTGGGACTGCTGTCCGGCCAAGGATGGCATGGAGGCGGTCGTAGTGGGGGCAGGTGTTGGCTCCTGTCCCCTCGCCCTTGGTGGCCCAGACATAGCCTAGGCGCAGCTCCTTCATCTTGGCCCAGACCTGTTCAAGGGTCCGGGCCAGATGTCCTTGGTGTGAGAGTGCCTGGGCCATGAGGCTGAAAATTTCCACGTTGTGGTGATGGGCACAGGGGTCATGGAGGGCTTCCTCTTCTGCCCACAGGACCAACAGGGCCTCCACCTCAGCCTGGGACCAGCAATGGGCACGTCGCTTGGTGCCCCTCCGGGCCTGCTGGGAACCCTAGGGTGGTTCACGGGGTGCCTGTGGAGCAGACATCTGGGCTCCTGGGTGTAGCAGGGCAGAGCCGCATGGTGGAGCTGCTGGCTGAGCTGCTGCTGCCATCTGACATCTGCAGGCTGCATGTGGCTCTAAGGGGGGTCTGGCAACCAGGAAGTAAGGAGCTGTGAGTGTGGGTACGGAGCATCCAAGCGGCCACTTGGGTTTTTTCCTGTTCTTGCCCAGAAACTCTTGGCTGCCTGTCTACACTGGCCTCTTGCGCAAGAACACTGCGCAAGAAGGCTTCTTCCTCATACGGAGCATCAGCGCTCTTGCGCAAGCAGCCCTGTTTTCCGACGCTGCACTGTACATTTACTTGCACAAGAATGCGTGTGTAGTGTAGACACTCGGCAAGTTTTTGCGCAAGAACAGCCATTCTTGCACAAGAAGCCTGCAATGTAGACATAGCCTGGCTGTAGCCCAATGATTTTTAAGGGCACCATAGAAAATGTTAACCCTGACTCCTGTTAGGGCTGAGGACAGACTTTGCTGGGTTTGGGGTGAGGAAGCACTGGGCCCCCAGAAGGGAGGGTCCTTGGGTGGAAGGAGTGGGGATTGAGGCTAGCCTCTCACAGTCAGCCTCTCAATGCCAACAAACAAGCACCTACAGGGCTCTGGCAGTGATTTAAAAGGTCCCAGGCTCCAGCTGCTGCTGCAGCCAAGGTAGCAAAAGCAGCAGTAGCAGCCAGGAGCCCCAGGACCTTTTAAATCCCTGGGCCCTGTGGGTGGCTGCCTCCTTTAAATCCCTGGCCCCTGTAAGCAGCCCTGGCTCCTGTGATGTGAAGCATGTAGTTTACACTGTTTTTCTTGTAACATCTTGTTCTGTCCCCGTGAATCTTCTATACTTAGGGCTGTCAGAAGCACAGTAAGTATTCTGATGTTGACACTGTATTCTCCAAACACTCTTACATGGAATTTAATGAGGGTTACCATATTTGAACTTTCAGGAGTGTCCTCTTTTTTGAGAGGGAGTGTATCTGTATCAGTATCTACCAACTCACGTTGTATGAATGTATTATATAATATATACCATATAACACATAACACCTGAATACAATGTGATGACTCCAGAAATATCTTAAGCATTTAGGAAGTTCTGTTGAATCGCAACTACAAACATACTTAGTAATGTTTAAGGAACAGGAGGAAAATGTTCAAAAAATAAAGAAAGAACTCATGGAAATTTGAGACTATTTCAGTCTACAGTAAGTAATAAGTGCAACTCACTAACACCTTTATCTGCACTACAAAGAGCAGACAAAGTCAAATTTAACACAGAAAGCTACAACACAAGCACAACTATCACCTTTAATGATCCATTTCTCAGTCAATGTCCAAATCCATAAAGTATATTTGAATTTGCAGTCAGCTCTAATTAACACAATTTTGGAGACAGATCCAGCATGTAATTCTCTCTCTCTCTCCTCTCCTCCCCCACATTTGCTTTCTGTCAGTCCTTTTCTGTAACTTTATTTTTATCCAGCATACTCTGAGGCCCAAGTCACTGGTGTCCCACTGCTATGCTGTGGACCACTATTAAGGGATTCAGTTTATAGCAGTCTTCATATTGTTTTCATCTACACCACAAGATTTGCCCAGTGCAGAAACAGGTGAGAATAAACTGAGCACAAAGGTCATCAAAAGTCACCTTTTGTTCCCCATATCATTTGTCTGCTGCTGATCACAGATTGGTTAGACTAAAAAATCTGGTCCCGTCATTTTGAATCTCCCTTTTTTATTTTTTTTCAGATTCTCCAGACAAATTATATCTTGTCATGAGATGCTGCCTCTGATGATTTGGGGGACCTGGACTTTTTTGCGGGGGATGGAGGGAGCTGGCTGTGGGTGTGTTGAAAGCTAGAGTCATAAGAAACTAACAACATCCTTAATTATGGAGCAGCTACCCCTGCTCTACATTACATAGTTTTAACTTGCTCATCTGAAATGCATTCAGCTTTCAGCACAAACATTAGATTCAATTACCATTTTATTCCCCAAATATGGTAATATTGGCAGCCAGCAAAAGCCAGTACAAGTCTTACTTGAGCACACTATTTCAACAGCTCTTGATTAATTCAGCAATGTATTTGTTTCCCTTCCCCATGCATTACAAACTTTGCTATCGCTCTCCTATTTATAAAGGTGAGATCTAAAGAAGCAGAGAATGAGAAGCTTATGTACAAAATTATCTTTTCATTATAATCTCAAGATATTAAGAAGTAAATTTCCAATGCAGTGAGTTACACACCCAACTCTAGTTATTATGTGTTATATGTCCCTCTGCACCAAGCTGAAAATTTGCCCCTAAGCATTTTTGGATTTTTATCTAGCAAAGTGCCAGAATACTAAATAGATTTTTATGAAATTGCACTCAATGGTAAAAATACACCATCTGATCTCCATAGAGTGTATAAACCTGCGACATACAAACCAGCTTTAGCACCACATAACATCGTAATTCACTTTAATGTTCACAGCCTACCAATGAATTGCTCAGTTCCAAGGCTGTTAGTTAAAATTCCCAGTAAAGTCTACATAAAAATGATAGGATTGGGCCCTGACAGGGTATTTAGGGTGTTCTAATAAATAAGGATTTCATTCCTTCTATAAAACACAAGCTGGTTTACCTGCTTGAGGTCTCTCTTTTTTCACAGCACTCCAGATAGATATCTAAGCCTATTGTTTCCAGAGTTTAGCCAGGGAATCACAGATTGGTGCTCTTGGTTGCACTCAATTAAAAGAGCCATGGCTGGGTTAACCTCTCTTGATGGAAAGGGCTTTTATTCTACTGGAATCTGAGTGCTGGTGAAGGTTACACTTGTATGCATGAGGGCAGCTCCAAAATTTTCCATCAAAACTTTTTTGTGGTTGTTGGGTTAATTGTGGTTTTGACAAATAAGTGTCTGTAAGTATCTGTTTTCCGGGAAGAGTTTTGATTTTGCACCTGATAACATTTTGGTTTTCAGCAGTTGTGCTCTCAAAATTGTTCAGGCTTGGGGTTCTCAATCTTTTGAGGAAGAGTCAAAGGCTGTGTCTAGACTGGCCAGTTTTTCTGGAAAATCAGCCACTTTTCCAGAAAAACTTGCCAGCTGTCTACACTGGCCGCTTGAATTTCCGCAAAAGCACTGACGATCTCATATAAGATTGTCAGTATTCTTGCGGAAATACTGTGCTGCTCCTGTTTGGGCAAAAGTCCTTTTGCGCAAAACTTTTGTGCAAAAGGGCCAGTGTAGACAGCCCAGATTTGTTTTTCGCAAAAAAGCCCCGATCGCGAAAATGGCGATCGGGTCTTTTTTGCGGAAAAGCGCGTCTAGATTGGCATGGACGCTTTTCTGCAAAAAGTGATTTTGCGGAAGAGCGTCCGTGCCAATCTAGACGCTCTGTTCTGAAAATGCTTTTAACAGAAAACTTTTCCATTAAAAGCATTTCCGGAAAATCATGCCAGTCTAGACGTAGCCAAAATGTTCAGTGGGGACAAGGGATCAACAGGATTGTTGGGCCACTGGGCAAGGTAGGAGGGGGCCTCAGGGGGAACGGGTGGAGTTGGTGCAGCTGCCCTCACCGCCACTTGGAGTGTGCTGCCCCAGGACTCCCTCCTGCAGGCAACCCTCAGAGCCACTCAGAGTGTGCTGCCAAGCACTCCAGTGGTGATTTAAAGCAGTGGTTCCCAACCTTTTTTATACCACAGACCAGAAAACCCATTCACAAACTTTTGGTGTCCTAGTAATTTTTTATTTGCATATATGAATATTCACTATGGTAATTAATTTTAAGAGGTCATGTGTTATTTTACATTGCATCTCTACGCACATGATACATGTTGTAATGGATCAGAGTTTGCCAATATCTACAACACTAAAAAAAAAATTCACAGAAAGAATTCCCCTCTGGCTGCTGGGTGGGGCAGCCCTCCCACAGGGGTGATAGGTACCTTTAGAGGGAGGGACGCAGGGAGAGGCACCCGCACTGGCAGTGGCATGTGGGGAACTCCATTTAGCAACTGAAATTTTGTCAGGGGCATAGGTAGTGGTGCCCCCAAGTGCTACCACCAGTCACCTCTGCCCTCCCACCTTCCTGTGCCATGGGGTGGGGGAGCTGCCATTGTATCTTCCCCATCTCCTTCTGTACAACCCCTGTGCTGTCTCTCTCCCTTCCCCAGCCAGGCTGCTCTTGCATAGTCTCCTCCCAGCATCTCCCCTTTCCCTCCTTGTGACACCCCCCCTCAGAGTTTCCCTCCATTGCACCCTGCTCCCTTCTGCCTGTAAGTCTCCCCTCAATCCTCCCAACCTTGCTTCAGCATCTCCTGCTACCACCTCACACATCCCTGATCCCCCTCACCCCTTTTATCTGCATCCGCCCCTCTTCAGCCCCCCTCCCGACCTTCCCCAGGACTGGATCCTCCACCCCTACCTTGCACACACTGGGAGCTGGCAGCAGCTGCCCTGGGCAGGGATTGAAGCCAGCTCTGCTGGGTTAAACCCTCCCTCAGCAGCCCCGGGGCACTGGGGGCACCACTCCTGGGAGGAGAAGGAGGGTCTCTCTCGCTCTGGGGGCAGGGGCTAGCCAGGCTGGAGGTGCTGCCTTGGGAGAGGCTCATGGGGAGTAGTGGGACTGGCCCTGCTCGAGATTCCCCCTCCTGACTGCAGCCTGGGCTCCAGGGACTCAGCAGCAGCCCCCACCAGGACTCAGGGATCTGGCCCCAAATTCACCACAGGCAGCGACTGCAAATCGCTTCATGCTGTGGGGGCCAAGCCTAGCACTGGCTTCCAGAGCACCCGCCCGCTGCTCCTGGGTCCTAGCGAGCAACCTTCCACTCTGCAACCTCTGTGGCTGGGGGCTCTCCCGCCTCTGTGTTTGGGCAGCATCCCCTGCACGAAGGCAGTGTCATGCAGAGATGCCAGCACAGCATGAGACAATCCTGGGAAGAGAAGAAGGTGGGTTTCTGGGCAGACTGGGCCTTGCTGCAGATCCTGCCGAGCCAATCATCAAGGCATGGGCATGGCTTGGCAGCGTCCTGCGGCCCAGCAGCCAGCGGTTCATGGTCTGCTACTGGTCCGCAGACCGGCGGTTGGCAACCACTGATTTAAAGGACTTGGGGCTCCAGGCACTGGTGCTTCCACAGTAACGGCAGAGGCCAGGAGCCCCAGTTCCTTTTGAAACACCAGGCAATGAGGCTATTGCCCTCTTTGTCCCCCCGTCCCCTCGGCAGGCCAGAGGAGGGAAAACCTGCATTTTCCAAGCTGATTTACTATTTACTAACGAGCACCCCAAGAACGGAGACTTTCAGCAGTGTCTGCTACGAATGCTCAGGATATTGTATACCTCTGAGAGAGACAGCAGTGTGAGGCAATCCTCATAGCTGCTTTTTAAAATGGGTTGAACTGTAAATGGTAACACACAAGAAAAGCAGAGGCCGTCTATCTCAGTGTTTCTTAAACTGTGCTCCGTGGCACACTGGTGTGCCACGAAGCAGTCGGAGGAGAACAACAGAGTTCAAAATGTCCCCCCTTAAAGGCAATCTCTTTTGGGGAGGGGGGTCAATAACTTTTCCCCGCTCCCCCACCTTCTTTTTTTGCTCAACAAAAAGTCTTTGTTGTTCCTTACAAAAAATATTTTGTTTGGTGTTCCTCGGTCTTAAAAAGTTTAAGAAAAACTGATCTATCTGGTTCTGGCATCTTGTGTCTGTCTGCAAAACAAGCAGCTCACAGGCACAGGCTGCACAGCTTCCTTGCCTTCTATGCCCTTAACCTTGACCAAAGAGTATGTCTACATTTGATCTGGGAAGTGTGATTTACAGCACTGCTCAAGCTAGCATGGTAGAGACAGCAATGAAGCCAGAGTAGCCCAGGCTGCAGTGTGAGCTAGTCTCCTGCATAGGTGTCTAGGAGCCTGGGTATGTACACAGGTGCCACCTGTGCTACTGTGGACACACACTGGCTACGTCTACACTGGCCCCTTTTCCGGAAGGGGCATGTAAATTTCAGCAGTCGTCGTAGGGAAATCCGCGGGGGATTTAAATATCCCCCGCGGCATTTAAATAAAAATGTCCGCCGCTTTTTTCCGGCTTTTAAAAAAGCCGGAAAAGAGCGTCTAGACTGGCCCCGATCCTCCGGAAAAAGTGCCCTTTTCCGGAGGATCGGGGCCAGTCTAGACGCTCTTTTCCGGCTTTTTTAAAAGCCGGAAAAAAGCGGCGGACATTTTTATTTAAATGCCGCGGGGGATATTTAAATCCCCCGCGGATTTCCCTACGACGACTGCTGAAATTTACATGCCCCTTCCGGAAAAGGGGCCAGTGTAGACGTAGCCTATTAGTTATAGGCTGCATCTAGACTGGCATGATTTTGCAGAAATGCTTTTAACGGAAAAGTTTTTCCAGTAAAAGTATTTACGCAAAAGCATGTCTAGATTGGCACAGATTCCTTTGCGCAAAAACTGCTTTTGCGCAAAAGCATCTGTGGCCAGTCTAGATGCACTTTTGCGCAAGAAAGCCCCGATCGCCATTTTAGCCATCGGGGGTTTTTTTGCGCAAAACAGTTCTTCCCTGTCTACACTGGCCCTCTTGACCAAGTATTCTTGCGCAAGAGGGCTTTTTCCCGAGAGGGAGCGTGAAAGTATTTGCGTAAGAAGCACTGATTTTGTACATTACAAAGTCAGTGCTCTTGTGCAAATTCAAGCAGCCCGTGTAGACAGCTAGCAAGTTTTTGCGCAAAAGCAGGCGCTTTTGCGCAAAATCTTGCCAGTCTAGACACATCCATAGCGTGCTACCTCAGACAGAGGTAGCGTGGATACAGCTATAACTATACCAACTATTCCCAGCTCAAATGGAGATGTAGCCAGGGCTGAAGACAGCCTTTGCCAGGCCTCAGAAAGGTCCAGCTGGGGCTTCAGAAGGGGTGGGGCCTTAGGCAGAAGGGGAGGGGCTGGGACTAGTCTCCCCCAGCCAGTTCTTCAGTGCTCCTGGATGCATGACACCCAGGGCTACAGCCACTGCTGCAAACGAGGTAATAGCAGTGGTGCCTGGGAACTCTAGGCTCTTTTAAAATCACTGGGTTCCAGGGAGCCTGTCCCCTTTGCCTCCCTCCCCCATAGGTGGTCCTGGCTCTCCCCCAGGGCAGGAGGTGGGGATAGGGTTGGAGGCTGCTGATCCACAGAAAAATCAGGCAAGGACTGCACACAGGTGAGAAGCAACAAACAAAAAAACAACCCCTCACTGACACGGCCATCGACATTCCCCTCACACACCAGAGTCTGGGGGAGGGGAGGGGACAGGCTAGTAGATTGTGTGGGCTCCAGCTCCACGGGGAGATGGTGGGGTGGGGGTTTGGAGCACCAGCGTCAGCTCCCCAGTACTGGGGGGGGGGGGCCCTGAGCCTCAGGGCCGGATTCAGGCTAGCTGGGGGCTGCATCTGGCTCCCAGGCCTAAGGTTCCCCACCCCTGCCCCAGGGGAAGAAAGTAACTTACATTCTGCAGACCTTGCTATAGGTTTCCAAGTACTGTTGATCTTGATTTGACAACAAAGAAGCAGACAATGACCATCAAATTAATACACTGAAGTCAAATACAAATGGAAATGATATTAGGTCACTAGCAACCTGGGATAAATTCATCCTAATAACAGAGGGTATGTCTAGACTGCATCTCTCTGTCAGCTTTATGCCTCCTGAAAGGAGGTTTACAGGATCTGTCGAAAAAGGCTTTCTTTCTCAACAGATCCCCTTCTAGACTGCCTCTTTTTGCCGAAAAAGTTCTGAGTCGGCAAAAACGGTGGCCATTTTTATGCAAATAAAGCACGGGATATTTAAATCCCTGCTTCATTTGCAATGTCGACCTGCCTAATCTGCATCCTTCTGCCAACAGAGGGATGCAGTCTAGACATACCCCGAGATAATAAAGTATTATTGCTTATCTCCCAAACTGGTAGGCCAACCATTCAGCCCAGGACAAAACTGTTGAAGAAAAAGCCTTCTAAAGCACATCCTAATTCAGTCTGCTCTAGTAATAACTGTATATTAAATACAAATATTGCTTTTCAAAGGGAAGCATAAAGGAAGAGAAAGAAGTCATTGATCACAGTTTCTAATGCTGTTTCTAGATCAAACAAACCTGCACATGAAAAAGTCTTCTTCAATGTGTTTAAAAATAACACAAAACAAAAACACTACAGGCCTGAAGATGAATTACTAGAGGGTTTTACTCTTTGGATCTATAGAAACAAAATATGAGCTTGAACCAAAATGCTAAATTTTAGGCTCAGAATTAAAACCCAGATCCATTTCATGATACAGCCCTCCTGCTATCATAAGCCATATCTAAACCCCACATCTAAACACCGAAATGTTGATGGGACTGAAATCTGAATCTGCATTTTGAGGATTGGGTGTCTGACATGTAAGCAGCACATTTTTCACATTCAATAGGAAAAAAAGGGCACAATATCTGTCAGTACGCTGACCCCTTATCAGGATCGCGTGCAGTCCCATTACTGCTATGACAACTAGCGCAGCTGTGAGCCAAATGCCAGAAAAAGGCCAGCAAAAAATCCATCAGTATAGACTCATTTATCACTGTAAGAAAAAAAATTCTGGAGCTGCCATCTAAACCTGTATCCACGGTGCCAGTCTTACCTCATACCAGCATCAGATGAGAGCACTAGCTCCACAATTCAGAGCATGCCTTTAGGACTTATAAAGGAGCATTTCTGATTGAAAATGATGTTTCTATTCAAAATAAACTCTATTAAAGAAAAATAATAATTAGTATAGAGCATAGAAATTTGCAAAGACCAGAAACTGATGTATTGTCTAGGAGACACTGTGAAACCAACTTAATAATGAGCAACCACATCTTGTTGATTTCAATACTTTATCAAATAAGCTATTAAAATGGAAACATGATTTCTTTTTTAATGTGCAGGCGCATCCGTTGTCGAAAGGGCCTTTCCCAGGACATGGTGCCATCTTGAGTTCCCTATTCTGACAAGGGAAAACATATTTGTACCTTTAGTTTGTGTCTCTTGATAATTTTTTTTAGTGATCTTAGCACTGGTAGTAGAGGCAGAATTGACAGCACTGGAGACTGACGCTCTGTTTATTCACTGAAGAGGTATAACACAGGCAGCACAGTCTTCCCCCACACTGCACTGCCAATCTGCCTACGGCACTTATTAAAAAATGTAACACCTCCAATTCCACTTCATGCATCATGAATGGAACCAAGCCAATGTACAGAACTTCTCAGCTGGTGACAGAGACACATTTTGTGTCAGTGTTAATCACATACATATGGATATATTATGTGCCTCAAAAAACCCACCATTTTCATCTTAGTCACTGGCAAGTATTCATGAGATGTTATGGGGCTGCCAGATTATTATGGCTATTATTACTGGGTATCATTGCTCTGTTATTCAAACCTGACATTCAGAGCAGTTCAGGAGTGAGGGAACTCAAAGCATTTGGATCTAAGGCTTTCACTGAAAGTCATTTCTAGACACAGGGCCAGGTTGTGCCTGGCCCTGTAGTAACTGATAGAGGGGAAAGTGTAAGTTTTCCAGCCCATGGCCTCTTCATGACAGCCACTGGGTTAGGAACAAAAATGGTGCCTATGCTTGTCCCCTCTGATTTCCCCAGAGACATCATCGCCCTCAAGGGGGTGGGGAATGACAGCAGGATGGCCTCCTTTTCCTTTCTTTCTAGTCTGTAGAGCTGACATGTGGGGACTTCCCCCACTGTTCAAAGGAGGGAGGCGGGCCATGAACCCCCTCCCCCATTATGCCATGGACTTTGAATGAACGCCTCCTAGACCTACCCCACTTCCAAGCATGATGCCCCTGGCTCGGGGCCATTTGCACTATGCCCCTTCTGGCCTTTAGCTTTCTGCAATGGGGAAGTAAACAAATGCAATGGTCTTAATTCTACTGACTGTAACAGTTTCTCACCACTCCAAGTTATGGCAGTAATGTCTTCTATCTACTCATGCCTTCAAAACCACCACACTGGCACCTGTCTTCCTACATGGTTAGGAACTTGGCATGTAGCAATTTCTCAGAACTACTATTTCTTGTTTCAGCAGAACATTTGTGGTGATTAGAAAATACAGACAAATATGTAAGAGTCTACAGAACAGACCAGGAGACTGAAATCTGCTGTTCAAATATCATCGGTACACTGTAAACAGATACAAGCCCAGCTTCCTCAGATTGCTTTACTAGCCATGTTAACCTCAGGGACACCCTTCTGCTTCCCAGGGTGAGTGAGCAATAATTCAGTGATATAGCTATAATGGGGCAAGTTCACTTTCCAGTCAGAATGGTATTAGAACGGCTAATACAGCATGCTGACATTTGAAGCTGTGGTTCTCAGATATGATGCATTAATAGCACTGCAGCCAGAGCAACCCAGTAATTACTTAATGTTTGATATTTACATGGAGCTGTACATTATGTTTGCTCAGAGAGGAAAGGAGAACTGGGCAGAGGAGAAGAGGTCACAATAAACCCACAGAAAGTAAAACAGAGCTATAAATGGCAGCCTATGAACAGCATCAGCTGCACTGAGGACCTAATCATTATAGGAACTGAGTATCATCAGCTCTCTTGACACCACTTAAGGTGCTCAGTTGCTGGCAGGACTGGACCCCTCATGCAGATTGTGCTGTTAAGTAATCAAAACACAACGTCTCATTTGAAATGTATTATTAGGAAGAAGATAGATTAATTTTCATGTAAGGGACTGCACTAGGACTCAATAAAAATACATTCAGTTCCCAGCTCTACCTCAGACTTCTCGCACAGCCTTGAGCAAGTTGCTTAATCTTTCCATTTTTCACTTCCAAACCCATTCAATGGGGGTGGTAATACTCTCTTTCTCCCACTCTGTCTCTGTGTTGTCTATTTTGATTGTAAGCTCATCAGGGCAGAAGATGGTTCTTTTATGTGATTGTATCGTACGTAACACATAGGATCTCCAGGCACCACCTTAATGTAAATCATAATCAATATATTCAGATTTTTCTCTCCTTCAGTCTCTATAGCTGCTCCCTATAGATCATGTCCTTTCCTGTTCAGATTGCAACATTTAGCACAGTAACAGCCTCGCGGTTTAGCCTGGGTTCATGCTGCTGGAGAAGGGAGCAAGAATCTAATTTCATATAATTTATGGTGTGTACTGTGTCTTCATACTCTTTAGGAGCCATATCCAAACCTTCTACTTACTGGGACTTTATATTAATTTTATCTAGAACTGAATGGGATCTTTTCATGTTAGTGTAGCTGTTCATTTAAACCAGGGATTTCAAATTCCCAGCCCATGGGCCGGTCACAGCTGGAGTGATTGTGTGATCTGGCCTAGGATGGAGGGGGGAAAGAGGGGCTGTCTGATACTCACTCCCAAGCCCCACTCCTTCCAGTAACCACCCTGCCCTCTCTTCCCCATGACACCCATCCCCCAAGCAGGCAAATTTGGGGATCACTGCGGGGGGCCTGGTGCCGCACAACAGCAGCAGCAGTCATGGCCCCTCCCCCCACTCTCCCCCACTGGGTGGGCACACTCACTCCACTGTGCTCTGCTTCCCCACAGCCCCTGCCGCTGCAGGCGTGGGAGGCACGAATGCTCCACTAGGGACCACAGTGATCCTCAAAGCCACATGTTCAGGGGCTGGCGTGTCGAGGGGGGGGGGAGAGCGATGGTGGGAAGGGGTGTGACATGGGGGGCTGGTAACAGACAGGTGCCACAAATTACACAACCACTCCAGCCAGGACTGGCCTGTGGGCCAGGAGCTTGAGACCCCTTAGTTAAGCTGCTAGCATTTACACTGAATTGATGTGTATGTCATTGGGAAAGGCAAAATAAATTGTTTTTCCAATGTATGGATTCTTTTCTGTTTAAAAAAAAAGAAAACCTTTTGCTTTGAACAAAACTATTCTGCACAGAGCAATATACAACTGTGCTGAGGCATGTGTGTGTTCATACTTGCATAAACTCAAACTCGTGGTGATTAATTTGAAATCCAGCTGCCCTATACTTCTTCAGTTGTCCATTCACATTTCATTCGATGTAAAATGAAACCACTTTCAGTCACGTAGACTGAAAAATACCTTTGATGTCAGCAATAACAGCTAAAAGCTATCTGAACTGATTTTTTAAAGATGCACATAAAATGCAAGCAAAACGCGACTGAGAAAGGACCCAGAACGAACTGCAAGATTAGGGTGGGGGAGGTAGATGGGGAAGATTATGTTGCTTTTGAATTATATTCTGCCATACCCTTCACACACACACAAGGAAATTGTCAGGTACAAGGATACAGGAAAACAGGAAGATATACAAGCCATAAGGATTACAAAGTTAAACACAGGACGACCTACTGTGTATAAAAACAAAACAAAAACCCAGTATGCTCAGTTCATTTATGGTTGCATCTTGCAGGTGAAATGTGAGATTCAGCAATTCCCTGTATCTCCTGCTTGTGCTCCTGTGATGGTTAGAGAAAAGCCTCTAGAGAGGTAAGGAAGGTCACTCAGGGGTGAGAAGCAAAGAGAGCTGGAGAACAGGCAGCAGCAGTAAGAGCAGAGTGGGTAGCATCTCATAAAGGGCACGGATCCAAGGATATAAATTTAAAAACAGGAAGATTTTGAATTAATATGACAGAATTTCAGCCTCAAGGTTCTGATGACAGTACAAAATCCTGAAAGGTTTAGCCCCCTGCTTATGGTGTTACCACCTTTTGATGGAATTACAGTATAGGTCTATAATTCACAATTGCCCGTTGTGTAGTGCACAGGCACAGTATGGACAGCAGCTTTGATGACAGCATACTACTCAGAAAATAATGAAGTGTTCATTATGTCACCACAACCCTGCAGTGTGTGGGCAAACAGGCTTAGACAATTTTCTATGCATTAGTTTATATATTAAAAGAGGATCCAAAAAAGTGAGCACCGCAAACCTCTTTTAAAGTTAAATAGTTTAGAATCTAATCTACCTTCACTATTCAGGGAAACTCCCATTGACTTCACTATCATTCTCTCTTGTGTGTCTCCTGCTTACAAGAATCTGATAATGAGATTTAGGGGAAAGTGCTGTTAATATTTGTTATATGTGATTTATGGAACTGAAATATGTGGTGGGATTGTCACATGATATAACTGTTAACCAGGTGGTTTATTTGAGTTAATTGCATACCTTAGTCCTATTTGTTAAAATTCTGTAAAAGCTGTTCAGGGTTTTGATAACGTTTCACTGATATCACCACTTGGCCTCACTGCCATCAATTACCTCGTCAAATTATATTCTGGCTGTGAAATAGATCTGTCTCCCATCAGATTTTTCTTCTGTTCATATTAAATAACATAAAGATAGACCCACTACAAAGTGTACAAGTGAACAAAGAGAAGTTTATAACAGGCACCCTTGATGAGACTACAGAGGTTTTGCAATCAGGGTTCTTTATATTAAGGAAATGAAGGAACCCCATATTAGACACCACATTATACAGGCAGTCCCAGAGTTACGTGGATCCGACTTACGTTGGATCCGCAGTTACGAACGGGGGTTGCTGCCCGTCTCCCTGGTCTGCTGGAGACCAGCAGACCAGGGAGATGGGAAGCAAAGCCTCTGAGGACGCCGGCAGCGGGACAGCCGCGGCGCGTCTGGGCTGTCCGCTGCACGCGTGCTCCGCGGCTTTGCTCCATGTCTCCCCAGACCAGGGAGATGGGGAGCAAAGCCGTGGAGCACGCGGGCAGTGGACAGCCCAGACGCGCCGCTGCTGTCCCACTGCCCGCGTATTCCGCGGCTTTGCTCCCCGTCTCCCTGGTCTGCTGGAGACCAACAGACCAGGGAGACGGGGAGCAAAGCGGAGCAAAGCCGCGTAGCACATGGGCAGCGGACAGCCCAGACGCGCCGCGGCTGTCCTGCTGCCGGAGTGCTCCGCGGCTTTGCTCCGCTTTGCTCCCCGTCTCCCTGGTCTGCTGGTCTGCTGGAGACCAGCAGACCAGGGAGACGGGGAGCAAAGCCGCAGAGCACGCGGGCAGCAGGACAGCCGCGTCGCATCTGGGCTGTCCCGCTGCCCCCGGGCTCCGTGGCTTTGCTCCGGACGCCTGTGGTACAGCAGCTGGGGCGCTGCCGGTTGGTCCCATAGTGCCGCTCTGGGCGCTACTGGACCAATCTGGCAGCACCCCAGCTGCTCTGCCCCAGGCGTCCTGATTCAACCACTGCTGGTCAGTTTCAGCAGCGGCTGAATCAGGACGCCTGGGGCAGAGCAGCTTGGGTGTTGCTGGGTTGGTCCAGTAGCGCTGAGGAGCAGCGCTACTGGAGCAACCCAGCAGCACCCAAGCTGCTCTGCCCCAGGCGTCCCCAAGTCAGCTGCTGCTGAAACTGACCAACGCTGACTACAGGAAGCCCGAGGCAGAGTTGCTCTGCCCTGGGCTTCCTGGAATCAGCTGCTGATCAGTTTCAGCAGCAGCTGACTTGGGGACGCCTGGGGTTCTTAAGTTGAATCTGTATGTAAGAACTGGCGTCCAGATTCAGTCTGTTGAAACTGATCAGCGGCTGATTCCAGGAAGCCCGGGGCAGAGCAACTCTGCCTCGGGCTTTCTGTAGTCAGCCACTGGTCAGTTTCAGCAGCGGCTGAATCGGGATGCGACTTACATACAGATTCAACTTAAGAACAAACCTACAGTCCCTATCTTGTACGTAACCGGGGACTGCCTGTATTGTAATCAAGAGAGAGCTTTAGGAGGATATCAAGACTGTGGAAAGGAAGAGCCAATTAAAATGAGTGGCTGAAGCAGACAGACTCTTTAGAAAGGCAGACCCTATATCCAGTTCTCTGGCATGTAGTAACAATGAAAGAGGAAAAGAAATCAAGAAAGTCTGTGAAATACAAAATAACTCACTTTTAAGCACAGTAGAGATAGATTGTGCCTTTAGATGGGAGAGCCCCTGGACAGGGCATGGTGGGTAGAGCTGCTCCACCCAAGAAGTGAAGTAATGAAGTGAAGCAGTGATAAGGTGATCTTATGTCATGTAGAAGAGTAAGAGCTTATAAATATTTAATGGATTCTTTATATTGCATATTAACCATATATAAGCACATGCATAAGCAATACAATCTTTCACCAAGAGTTTAGTGTGATTAAAAAGAATTTTCAATAACCTTTCTTGGAAGGAGTGCAAATACAGCCTGGCTCACTGGCTAGTCCATTATTCAGTACCTTGATCTGGGTACAACACAAGGAAGAGATTAATGTAACTTGCCAGATATAATCAGGATAAACAAGGAAAGTCCCTAAAGTCCCTGTTTGTTATTATTGCCAATAAGCATATAGACATGCAAAATATCATATGTGGTTATAAATATGATTAAATTAGGAATCAGAGGAGGGGGTTTGATAAAAGTAGGGTGTCATCTTAGTTATAACAGAGATTGTACTGAGACTTACACAAACCAAAAACTATATGTAAAAAAGGCAAAGTGTATGTGCATTCAACTCATTGGCCTGTGCCATGCCAGCTGATCAGTGGGGTGTGGCATTCTGAATCTATACTGAAATAAACCTAGTCTTCAGATTTGAACTTAGTGTTAACTGTGGTTTTAGTCTACTCCAGCAAGCAGTTATTGTCTGCTTTGCTAGGTTCATGATGTAATCTGTGGGCTGGGCTGGTGGGCCTGAAACATCTTTATAACTGGTTCCTGAATGCAGCCCTCAAAGTCACCATGCCTCAATGCTCTCTCCTTGTTGGAGCACCATCAGTAATTTTCTGCTGGTCTAAACCAGCAAGAAAGAGAAAGACTCGTCCCATTTAAAGGTTCCATATACCAATAACAGAAGGGCAAGGACTCCACCTATTTACTTACTGGTATCCCGAAATAGTATGATAAAAAGACAATGGGACAGGTTGTAGAGCTTTTACACACATGAGTGGGGGAGTTACTCATCTGAAGAATCCCAGTGAAATCAGTCCCATCAAGGGCCTCATCCAACTCCCACTAAACGTAATGCAAAGATTCCCATGACTTCAGTGGGAGATGGTTCAGGTCTTAAACTAGCCCAGGTTTAAAAATAAAGGTCAGATTGTGAACCCTTTGCCCCAAATGGTCAGCTGTTAGCCACCTATGTAGTACACCTGAGCTATTGGGAGTCTTTCCATCTAGTTCACTAGGGCTGTGTCTAGACTGGTAAGTTTTTCCGCAAAAGCATGTGCTTTTGCAGAAAAACTTGCCAGCTGTCTACACGGGTCACTTGAATTTCTGCAAGAACACTGACGATCTCATGTAAGAAATCAGTGCTTCTTGCGGAAATACTATGTTGCTCCCGTTCGGGCAAAAGTCCTTTTATGCAAAAGGGCCAGTGTAGACAGCTCAGATTTGTTTCGTGCAAAAAAAGCCCCAATCGCGAAAATGGCGATCGGGGCTTTTTTGCGCATAAGCACGTCTAGATTGGCCACGGATGCTTTTGCACAAAAGTGCTTTTGCGGAAAAGTGTCTGTGCCAATCTAGATGCTCTTTTCCGCAAATGCTTTTAACGGAAAACTTTTCCATTAAAAGCATGTGCGGAAAATCATGACAGTCTAGACGTAACCTAGAAGTAGGATCAGGGCCTTAAGTGAGAAAATAGAAACATATCTCCTTGAGTTCTGCCTCTCTCTAACCCATCTGAAGTGTCTCCGTAGTGCTGGCAATTGTGTCTCATCATTAGGCAATTCAGTGGCGATAACAATGCCAAATAGCACTACTTAACAAACAGGACAATTGGTCTTTGATAATGGAAAGTCCATGAGAAAACTTTACAATAAGATACCAGTAAAATAATTACCAGAGAAATCATCCCATTGGTCAGCTCAGCTGGCAGATCTGAATACCATGAGATGTCTGAATATGTTCAATTTATTATTTTCACCATGGAAACGCTCAGCAAAACTGACCTTTTCAGCTTCAATAAAAGTGGATTTTGCAGTAGGTCCCTTGTCAGCTGGTGGAATAATAAGTGCACGTTCTAAACCCCAGAGTTATTAAAAACTAAACAAAGATTAAAATAGTCAACTGCCCTTCTCTGTCACCTGGATCTACTGGAAAGGATCAAACTTAAATCAATCAGCTACTACAGACCTTCAGTTCAGTCATGTAGGAAAACCTTGGGACCAAATTCTCCTGAGTTACACAGATTCAAACCTGGAGTGACTCACTTGACTTCAGTGACACCATCTCTGAAATGTACTGGTGTAATTTGGTGTGGAATTTGGCCATTTGTTATGTGCTGTGGCTACTTTTATCTACGCCATTCAGTTTCATGGAGAGTCTTTGGTATTGCTGACCATGATATATTTATTCATTCTGATCAGGCTCTCAACTTATCTGATATTCCAAACAACTGCCACTGTTGACTATGTACTTTAAGAGTGGTTGGGGGCTGGGATTCTACGTCTCAAGGAAACATTTCACTTTTGCTGATATAGGAAGTACACAAATGCTGAAAGAGGGTGCATTTTCTGAATTATTTTAAATTGGTGTAGCCTGAAATATTTCTTACTGGGGAATTTTGGTCACTTGCATTTACAGTACACATAGTCAACCTCAGAAACTATAGCCAGAGCTATCTTCAATACAATAATAAATATTAATGCTGTCTGCTTGCATGTGTGCTTTATTAATGTGATATATCAGGAGACTTGTGCAAAAGGTTACCAAACAATATGATCTGCTGCAAGGATTATTTCTTGATTCTATTTACCTCTTTTCACTAGCTGTGCAATTTTTCTTCCTTCAAAAAGGTATATTTAAACATGCCAAAATTCAAGCAGTTATATTTAAATCTGTGTTTGCAAGCATACATGGAATAAAAGGAAAATTTGACATATTTCAATGTAAACTCCACATGTACTATTATTAGCAAAATATACTGCAATCAGAGTGATCAAAAGTTAGATCTGTAAAGAAAGGGCAAAAAATTAATGACAGCTTTAAAATTCAGGCAAATCTCATTGTTAACAATTAATATTAATTTTCTCTAAACCTGCCTTCTAATGACACATAATTATTGGCACTGTATCAAAAGGCTATAATTTTACTTACAACTTATAAATGTTTAACATTCCAGATATACTCAACACAATTACTTGACATACCACACTGAAAACACCATCTGATTCCAAAAGGTATCAGACAGAGACTCTGCACAAAAGAGATGTCCAGTGGCTATATCAGGGAACTGTGAACCACTACCCCTGGAATTTCTTTTCAGCTCTGACATTGATACTCTAAGTCAGAGTTATGTTTTCTGTGCCTCAGTTTCTCCACCTGTAAAACAGGGAGTTTATGTGAAGTTCCATTGATTTATGTTTTTAACCCATGAAAGCACATGATCTAATATTTTTGTTAGTCTCTAAGGGCCCGTCTACACAGCAGCGCTATTTTAAAATAACTAGTGTTATTTTGATATAACTAAGTGAGCTACATAGCAAGCCCGTTATTTTGAAATTTCAAAAGAATGGGCTTCTTATTCCACATTCTGTAACACTGATTTTACGAGGAATAATGCCTATTTTGAAATAGTTATTTTGAAATAGGGTGTATGTAGACAGCACAGCTAGAGTTATTTCAAAATAGAGGCCTCCAGGGCTTCCCACAAGTGCCCTGGTGGCCACTTTGTCCACACTCAGCAAAACTCTATAGTTCCCTGTCCCCTGCAGCTCATAAAGCTGCAGCCACAGGGAATAGGGCTTGTGGCACACAGCAGGCCCAGCTTGCAATGTTCCATGCAGCAGGGCCCGACAGCTATTGCTGCTACCATGGCAGATCCCCATGGTCCTTGCCAGCCTCCCACGGCTGCAAGGGAGCAGGCAGCCAGCTCCCAAGCCCCTGACTGGGGCCAAAAGAGGAGGGCACCCTTGTGGTGCGGAGATCCTGGATCTTATTGAGATCTGGGGGGAACACTCCAACATCTCTGCGTCAGATAGTGAAATGTGGATGTCTATGGCCAGATGGCTGACAGCCTGGTCCAGAGAGGGCACAGCTGCATTCTGGACCAAGAGCAAATGAAAATAAAGGAATTCAGCCAGGCCAATGCCAAGGCTAGGGAAAGAAGTTCCCAATTGGGAGCGGCACCTCAGACCTGCTGCCTCTTCACTCATGATGGCATCCTGGGAGGGGGGCAAGTCGCCTCCTCTCCCTTCGTCATCAACTCTGGCCTGGACATGCCTGTCAGCCTCCCAGAGGGCCTGGCTGGAGGAGGAGAAGGTGGCCAGCACAAACACCATGTCCACTAGCCAGGAAGCCAGCCTGTCCATGGATCCGGTACCCCACTCCCAGGATGTCACCCAGTGCTCAGACAAGGCTGGGGAAGGACCATTCAGGGGAGTTGCATTACTTTCCCTGGACACACGCGAGGGGGTGAAGGTGGCAAGTGGCATCTGCCATTCACACACACCTTCCCCAATGCCTTCTCCCCCTCTCCTCCAGATGGCAGGGTTACTAGTCCTCTCCCAGTGGGACACAGCCACTGCCATACCCGGCATCTGCACAGCATGGAGGGAAGCCAAGTCACTCCATTGCTCCCTTTCCACCTGCAGGCTCCTAGCCTAGCCAGCACCTTCCCATGTCTGCTTGTCCCTTCATGTGGGTAGCGATGCACACCCCCAGACGTCATACCCCTGCAGGAAAAGACCCACTGTCTAGGCCACAGATGGCCTTGCTCGGAGCACATTGCCATTGTCTGACTCGAAACCTTTCGGTGTCAACTCAGAGATGAGGGCTGGGCTTCAGGCACTCTGTCTCCTGGGATGACTGCCCTTTGCACTTTTCTTCACCACTGAACCAGCTGCAAATGAGTTTATAAGTTTATAATATGGTAAAAACATGCTAAATAGGGAGATCTATTTTATTATAAAGTGTCCCCTTAAAAGCTCACTGTTGTAATGAATGTTTTGTTTCTAATATTTAATAAGAACATAAGAATGGCCATACTGGATCAGACCAAAGGTCCATCTAGCCCAGTATCCTGTCTGCCGACAGTGGCCAATACCAGATGCCCTGGAGGGAGGGATCACAACAGGTAATCCTGATGTGAACTCTCCCCTGTCTCCCACCTCGAGAGAAACAGAGGCTAGGGACACCATTCCTACCCATCCTGACTAATAACCATTGATGGACCTAACCTCCATGAATCTAGCTCTTTTTTGAACCCCGTTAAAGTCCTAGCCTTCCCCACATCCTCTGGCAAGGAGTTCCAGAGATTGACTATGCGCTGAGTGAAGAAAAACTTCCTTTTGTTTGATTTAAACCTGATGCCTATTAATTTCATTTGGTGACCCCTAGTTCTTATATTGTGGGTGTAACCCTTCTGCCAGGTAGGCCCAGCAGAAACCAAGGCCAGGTTCAATATTTAGGGGTCCATCTCACACAGAACTGGCTCAAGCCCCCACCCAGTAACCTGGGAAATTCACACGCCCCTGGGCACCTCTGAGAGGCAATGCTTCCCCACTCGCAAACACAAAGTCTGAGTGTAGGAAAGAAATATTTAGTGGAAGAGAGAGAGAGAAGTCATATGGCATTAACTTGGGAAAATACCACAAACAGAGTTCATAGCCCAAACCATGAGCTAAGGCCCCCCGTCCCCAGTCAAGAATCACCCAAAGTCCAACACCCCAAAAGTCTCTGACCCTGGTCTGTGCCGCCCAGAGTCCAAAAGTTCACTTGCAGGGTTTTACCTCCCAACCTGGGCAGAAGGGTGGCAGAGGGATTGATAGGGTCACCTTATGTGGTCCGAGACCGACGGCCCCACCTCTCTGTAGGGTTCTGCTGCAGTCTTTAACGCGAGCCACTCTGCCATGCTCTACCACCTGTCTCGGTCCACTCCTACCGGCCGTTCACTGGTCGTTCCCACTGGCTGCTCCACTGATCGACTGCTGTCTTTCCGCTGATCGCCTGCCACCACTCCTACCAGCCACCCACCGGTCATTCCTGCCAGCCACTTCGCTGGCTGCAACGGGTCTGGCTCCCAGCCAAACGAATTATTTCAGCTCTTAGTGATTTCAATTCTTTAGCCACCACCTAGACTGGCAAAATATTCCAGCTTCCACTGGTCTAGAAAAAGACTCCTCATGGAGTCTGCTTTAGGTCTGTCCTTACAAGAAAGGGGGAAAGGGGCAGGTTGGGCCAATCTTACAGCTCACATCTGGCAGGTGTGAAGCAGGCTGACTCAAGCCCTTTAGCCGTTCCCCCCCAGCTCAGTTCATTTAACTCTGTAAGAGGGGAGGCTTGTTCCTCAGAGACCTCTTCCAATGATGGTGTCTCTCCTACAAGCACTGGTGGCATGTTTTACAGTTCCCACATTTAGGGGTAGCATGATTTGTGACCCCCACAACAGCCCCAAATTATTTACAGTACACTACATTCCATTCCAACACTGATCTTCCATCTGCCGTGGCTGAATTGGATTTACATAACCACATCTCGGATTCCTTCCCCCTCCTGGCATGAGCTGTATTTACATATCAACAGTTAACAGTTAATTATCTTGCAGAGCTAAACAATTGGAGTGAGCATACCCACGCCCAGGGCAGATTCTCCTTTTAGCTGGCTGATAACAAGCAGTAGTTCTGCCCCTGCTTACATGGGAATAAGTAAATAACTTTTCCTTATTCACTTTTTCCACACCAGTCATGATTTTATAGACTTCTATCATATCCCTCCCTAGTCTCCTCTTTTCTAAGCTGAAAAGTCCCAGTCTTTTTCATCTTTCTTCATATGGCACCAGTTCCAAACCACTAATCATTTTTGTTGCCCTTTTCTGAACCTTTTCCAATGCCAATATATCTTTTTTGAGATGAGACGACCACATCTGTATGCAGTATAAAGGATGTGGGTATACCATGGTTTTATATAGAGGCAATCAGGTATTTTCTGTCTAATTCACTATCCCTTTTTTAATGACTCCTAACATTCTAATTTTCACTGCCGCTGCGCACTGAGTGGATGTTTTCAGAGAACTAACCACAATAATTCCAAGATCTCTTTCTTGAGTAGTTGTAGCCAAATTAGTCCCCATCATATTGTATATATAGTAACGATTATTTTTTCCAATGTGCACTACTTTACAATGATCAAGATTAAATTTCATTTGCCATTTTGTTGCCCAATCACTTAGTTTGGTGAGATCTTTTTGAAGCTCTTCACAGTCTGCTTTGGTTTTAACTATTTTGAGCAGTTTGGTATCGTGCAAATTTTGCCACCTCACTGTTTACACCTTTCTCTAGATCATTTATAAATAAATTGAATAAGATGGGTCACAGGACGGACACTTGGGGGATTCCACTAGTTACCTCTCTCCATTCTGAAAACTGACCATTTATTCCTACCCTTTGTTTCCTGACTTTTAACCAGTTATCAATCCATGAAATGACCTTTCCTCTTATCCCATGACATCTTACTTTACTTAAGAGCCTTTGGTGCGTGACCTTGTCAAAGGCTTTCTAGAAATCTAAGTACATTATATCCACTTGATTTCCCTTGTCCACATGTTTGTTGACCCCTCGCCCCCAAAAGAATTCTAGCATATTAGTAAAGCATGATTTCCCTTTACAGAATCCATGTTGACTTACCCCCAACAAATTATATTCATCCATGTGTCTGGCAATTTTATTCTTTACTATAGTTTCAACTAAATTGCCCGGTACTGACATTAGACTTACGGGTCTGTAATTGCCAGGATCACTTCTAGAGCCCTTTTTAAATATTGACGTCACATTAGCTATCTTCCAATCATTAGGTACGGAAGCCAATTTAAAGGAAAGGTTACAAACCACAGGTAATAGTTCCAGAATTTTCCATTTGAGTTCTTTTAGAACTCTTGGGTGAATGCCATCTGGTCCCGATTACTTGTTACTGTTAAGTTTATCAATTTGTTCCAAAACCTTTTCTAATGACACCTCAATCTGGGACAATTCCTCAGATTTGCCACCTAAAAAGAATGGCTCAGGTTTGGGAATCTCCCCAATATCCTCAGCTGTGAGACTGAATCAAAGAATTCATTTAACTTCTCGGCTATGACTTTATCATCTGAGTGCTCTGTTAGCATCTCATCTATTACTTTTTGAGTTTTTGGCTAGCTGTTCTTCAAATTCCCTTACTATTTACATGGCAAGGAATTGTAAACCTCTTAATAGTTCCCACAAATATTTTTTTAAATGAGTTTTGTAAACCAAATGCAGCATGTTGGAGGCATTATACACAGCAGTTACAAAATATTAGCAATGTCTTTTTCACTCTCGCCACTTGCAGCATCGGTCTCATTGGCCATCACTCATTTTGCCTGCCAGTTTTGTTGAAAGATAACAGATGGATAAAACCTTGTTCTTGACAGCTTCAAAACCCTGTTGTCATTTTGAAGTATAGTATTATGGAGGTATGTATTTCTAGATCACCTTCTTCCCTGGATTTGTGTGGCTCCTGCAATTCCAGCAGCAGTAGGTGTCTCCTGGTGTAGAAACATCCATTGTGACTTTGCCATAGTTGCATTTCTCACATTTGTGGGAACAAAAACCTGTTCCCTAAAGAGCATTCGGGTCAACCAAGCTCTACAGGCTTGGTTCTACTCTGGACAGCTATGACACCCAATTTCAGGCAGTTCCTTTCCTGCTCCTTCTGCTCAGTGATGTGCCTTTATCCTCAACTACTTTTGTTCTGTTTAGGAGCCAGCTTCAGAAGAGTCACAAACAATATAGCTGGAGTAAGAGCCAGTGTTACATCCATCTGCCTCCATTCTGAATCCTTCTTCTCAGCTGCATTTCAGCTGAAATAGTCCCCATACAGTCTGAAAAGTTCAAGGCTTGGTTTCTGCTTCAAGATGATGATTTGATTTATTCTATTTATTTATTGACAATGAGCGAAAACACCCAATCCCTCATTTAGCTTTGGAGAGTAAAAAAAAAAAGAGGCTTTTCCTGTGCCCTGCTCTCATTTTTGGAACAGCCTCACAGCAAAATGACTGAGGGACAGAACCACTTGGCATGGGAATAGCTTTCAGATATACCCGAGGTAGATAAGTTACAAAAGCATAGGATGACAGAATCTGTGTCCTAAAGAGCTTACAGTCTTGAAACCATGCCATGGTGTAATGATATCCCTCAGCCTGCAAATAATTCTTTTGAGAGAGATGGCAATCCTAAAGGTATAAAAAGAGGCCAGAATAAAAGAAACTTTCAATAGAGTTAATTCAAAGCTTTGAGTTCCCAGCAAAGAACACCCTATCTGCAAACTGAGCCAATGCAGAGGAGAACTCAATGCCTTCAGCAGGGAATCTGTCTGGCTTTATTCAGTACTGGGCACAACACAGCTTTGGATTTAAAAGGCTTATTTTTAAAACCTCTAAGATTAAATAAGAATATTAAATATCCTTGGATGAGTCAAAAGGAAAGCGTGAAAGGAAGAAATGAGGGAGTTAAAAAAAAACGGGGAAGTAGAAAGAGGAACAAATACACTAGCTTGGGGCCGAGGCATTTTATTTTAGTCACTGTCTGTTGTTCTTTTCCATTTGTTTGAGATTTAGACCTTTGATCCCATCACTGCATCTGCTCATGGCAGTGTGGATGATTGCACCCAATGTGCTTACTCTACTTTTGACATTTAGACACTTCTCTCATCCATCTGCCCAGCACACTCTTGAAGTCGGATTGTTAATGGGAAGTGCATTAGGAGATTGCTCATCCTCTCGCACAGTCCACATGGGATGATCACATGTCAGGGAAACCTAAGTTAGATGGAAAGAATGAGGCACTTACACAAAAAGGAAATTTGGTTTAATTGTCATAGTTCACAGGCTGGGTAGACAACCCAAGTTACACGCCTGCCAGTTCATATTCCTCCAGGAAACACAGGCAAACAAATAGGGATGAAGCCCCCGGCAAAGTCTGTGAAAGAGAGAAGAGCTCCTGATGCAAGTCGATATCTCAGCCCCCACCTTAGGCTGCACATGCGCACAGAGTGATTCTGTAGCAAAAATCCTTCCCAGCGAAAGCTTTAGCTGCTGACCAGCAAGCTGCATGCACAAGATCAAGTCAGTCACAGTCAATTTTAAGCCAAGTACTTGCCAGATGGAATAAATAATCAACTCACTATTGGGCAGCAATGAAAGACCAGACACTATTTCAGCATTTCAGACCCACTTTGCAAAGCTAATGAGCAATGACATAGATATCTTTAGATCCAGGACTGCTCCTATCAAAATCAATTGCAAAATCCTTGTAACTTCAGTGGCATTAGGTTTCGAACCACACCCTCAGGGTGCAATTCCATTGTCCGTTTGGCTCATGCACTTCAGTGGGATAACCTGAGACTTTTCACCTTTATGGCTACATTTTCATAACTCAAGAACTCAAGGAAGCATATACCAATTTGAGGTTTGCATAAACAGTTATACAGGAAATATTAGCCCCAGATTTTGATACTGTGCTTGGTGCATTTTGTTGTTCCATTCCTAGGGTATGCCTACACTACACTATTTCAAAATAACTAGCACTATTCCAAAATAACTTATTCTGCATCTACCCAGTAGGCAGTTATTTCAAAATCATGTCAAAATACTGTCAAGTTGGAGGACTTCGTACTCCAACTCCTGTGAAGCTCATTGTAAGAGGAATAAGGGAAGTCAGAAAAAGAGTGCTCTATTTCACACTAAGTGCTGTGAGGACACTCTTTATTTTGAAAAAAGCTATTTCGAAATAAGATACGCAATTGATGTAGCTCAATTTGCGTAGCTTATTTCGAGTTCAGTCCTGCAGTGTAGGCGTACATTAGTCTCAAATCACACAGGAGAAAGAGTTAAACTATTAAGATATTATACCCAATGTTTCTTAATAAGCAGAAATTCAGGGATAAATGTGAAATGCTCAGTTTATAAAATGACAAAAAGTATAAATAAAAAGTCTAATAAAATTACAGCTACTTCAAATACTTCTTCAAGAAACAAGGGGAAGTTTCTTTAAAGGTATTGTTGTTAATACCTAATGCTAAAATTTTTTAATTTTCATCACTTTTGTTGGATTTTCCTTTAATTTTTTATATTTATATTTGTTTTGTTAGCTTTAAAATATTTTCCCTGGGTTTGCTTAATCATCTTTTTAATAGATTCCATCATTATTAAGAATTAATGCAACTGAATGCACTATTCAAACCTTAACTAATTTGTTTTGCTAGAAATGGGGCTTTTCATCCACAAAATGCTGATGACATAGGTCCTGAGCTGATGCCAGTAATGCCATAGTTTCCGCAGTCCTCTGCACCTAACAACATTGACGCCTGGTTTCCCTACACTGTAACTTACCATTTGGACAGTAATGTATAGGTACATCCACACCTGGAAACATGGGTGCTGTTTATGTGATAACTAGCATGCCACAAAATGCTGGAGGAAATAGGGCAAAGTGTAGTATTTTCTTGAATTAGCTAGTAAAGCTGTCTGCTAGGGTAGGAATCTAACTTTCACATAAATCAAAGTCAAATTAAAGTACTTTGAGATCGACAGATATGCTCTAGAAGAACTAGGTATTATTTTTAGTACACTGGTATTTTTCAATGTGTTAGTTATTATGTAAAAAACACTTTTTTTGCTAATGTAGGCAAGTGCTATATGCACAACTTTTCTTTGCTCCCCTAATTATGCATGTTTGAGCTATGTCTGCAAGGCACATGTGTAGGAAGCACAGCCTGTGAAGCAGAAAGAATGGCTAATATGATTTAAGTCACATTCACTGCAGCAGAGGAGTGACTAAAATCTAGCTGAGCCCCCTTGCTAGCACTCTGAATTCAAAACACCACCATGGACAGCGGCTAATTTAGATATCCTAGGGCTGACACTGTGCGAGTCCAGAATGCATGAACAGAGCTGTGTTTGGCATGCAACGGAGTTGGTTAGTAGTTACTGTGTAGGAGTGTCATCAGGACAAATAGATACATCCAACAAAATCCTACGGAACACCTAAAGCATATCAGTCCGGTTTTTACACAGCCCATTCCAAGAGAAGTCCAGCATTTCACAGATGATTTGGAGTGCATTCATTCTCTAAGAACACATTTATCTACCTCTTTTAATAAACCAGGTTTCTGTTGAGTGAATGCGGTATCTCCCCTAGAGCAGTAAAGTCAATACTTGGTGCCTTTTCAGATAGAAAAATCTTTCCAAATCCCCTGACATTTAAAACACCACAAGTTAATATGTAGAGAGATTAGCGGCCTGAACCTATGAGGTGCTGAGCATAACCAGCTCTAGTGAGAGCTAGAGGAAATGGAAGGCCTCACCACCTCACAGAAGGAGTATGGCCCTATACTCAATGGGACTCTTTGACTGGCAGCTCGGCTAGCTGATTGAGCAAAAGAGGCTGGATGGTGGGAACTCCTGAATTTTAAACTGGACTTTGCCACTGACTCTCTGTGATTATGGGAAAGTCACAGTTCCTCAGTTTCCCCATAATAAAATGGAGATAAGACTTCCCTACTGTGGGAAAATTAATGGTTGTGCAGGGCTTTAATACTCTGCTACTGTCCATGCTCTCACTAGTATTCAGCATACTTTCTGTGTCAATATGTGATGTCTATTTTTATTACAGACCAATGCAGTCTTTCCTTTCCAGGTGCTGCTCGCCCTTTCTTTCAACTACTTATTCTCAGTTGTTGCTCCTTTTCTTCCTGCTACTGGTGAAGGGCTAGTGTCTTGAAATATCTCTTTGTACTGTAGCGCCTTGTGCCACCTGATACAGTGTAGGTCTGCTTTTCCACTTTCAGTACCTGTAGAAGAAAATGTGGCAGTCATGGATTACATGTGATATTAATCTAGGAACCAGAGCTCGAATACTGGTGTAAGTCAATAAAAATGGAAGTTTGAGTGAATAAATGAGTTACCTGATAGGAAAAGTAAGCTGTACAAGCCAATCTGTGACCTTACTTAGGGAACGTTTACACAGCAACATTATTTCAGAATAGCTAGCATTATTTTGAAATAATGTCGAAATACTGTCAAGCTGGAGGATTTCTTACTCCAACTCCTGTAACCCTCATTGTACAAGGAATAAGGGAAGTCGGAAGAAGAGTGCTCTATTTTGAAATAGGTGCTGTGTAGATGCTCCCAATTTCAAAATTAGCTATGCAAGTGACACAGTTCAATTTGCATAGCTTATTTCGAGTTAAGCCCTGCTGTGTAGACACACCCGTACTGTGTAATTGCTCTTTACTCATTCTTTTCCCATCCACAGCCATCTGTTTATTTCATCCATTTGTTACGTCTTCTCATAAACATGACTAAGATCTCTGGGGCTGGGCATGTCTGTGCTCCCGGTATCTAGAGCACCTTGCATAAGGGCCCCGAACCCTCATTGAGGACTCTAGAATGGCTGTCAGTTTTTGTCCATTGTTTGAAACTCTAACCAACCTTTTTGTGAGATACAAAAAAGCTCCTGTATTGTGTCTGCTCTAGCAGTTCAAATAGTTTGTGTAAGTCTTGAAACTCTAGATACTAATCTGAGACCAACTCTGAACTAGTCTGTAGCATTAGAAAAATATGTGGAATGAAGTCACCTGCCTACAGGCTAAAAACCTTCTTATTACTTCTCTGTCAGACTCTGGATCCCTTCAAGAAGTCATAATAGTTATGTTTTTATCAGACCGAAACTGCTTTTTTTTGTGTGTTGTTGCCCATCTGTTATGCCAATGAATCCTGGAATTACCCACTGGTACAAATGCAACTATCATCATATTATCTGATATTATCATTATCCGATACAGGCACATTTCTACTTTAACATAACGTCTTCATTAAGCATGCTAAGGAGAAGACAAAATTAGACTGTTGTACAAGTTAGACTGTTCTCAGCTTCACTTTCTTCCTTCACTGAATGAAAAGTAAGTTCTTACAGCATGTCAGAAAATTAGCCTGTAAATACTATAGCATCAAGGTTTTTTTTCCACTTGTTACTAGGAGTGGGAATTCTAGTGGTATGTCCACAGCCCTGTCACAGCCCTCAGCTAATTAATTCCCCAGTTTGTTTCAACACCTCCATATAGTGGTATCATCTTATATGTTACCAACACTACTTCCTCACAAAAAATTTTTCCTTCTTTTTCGTCTTTACCCTCACATGTACTATTTGGGCTTCCCTATTACTCCTCCTGTTTACTGATGCCTGAACCAACTCTTGAGGCAATGCCTCCTCCGTCTTGCTGTCACAGATACAATTTCTTTAAAGAATGGTGTTTCTTTATGTCTTCATCCTTCCCTTTCCCATCTGTTTTGCTTCTTTTCTCTTCTCTATGCTTTTCTTCCTCTCTCTCCTCTAGCTCTTCATTTTTCTTCTCTCTCACAGCCCTGTCCACTTCTCACTAAAGGGACTCATTGCAGTGAAAGGAAGCCCACATAAACAAAATCTTGGTTCTCGCTCTTCCCTCCACCCAACATGCCTTTAGTTTCCCAGAATCCAAAAAGTCTTATATAATCAAAACAATTTAAAAATTAAAAAAGGGAGAATTAAACATAAAATAAACCCAAGCACTTAATACCTGATCCCATAGACACACATTGCTGCCTCGTTTCAACATTTATATTTTGATCTGCCTCTGGACTGTGGAAAGTTGTTTTTCGTATCCATCTCATACATCATTTTTATTAAAATTCTCCATTTTCAGTCTTTCAGGATCACAGCTTTATTCTGCAAAGGTGTCTCTACTGCAAAAGCATTCCTCTTTCTTTCAGGGCTGTCATAGCCAACCTGTTATGCAAGTCAGGCAATATGCATTGTTCTTGCTTGAGATTAAAACAAACAAATTAATTTTGTTTTGCAAGCCACACTACAGTTAAAGAGTAATATTCTCTGCTTCCTGTCGATATCCATGCTTTGCTCTGTGAAACAGACTGAGCCTTTCTTCACACACTTGTCTGCCCCATCCTCAGTTTGGTGAAAATCCATTATTTACATATAAAGTGGGTGTCAATAAGCCAGAGCTACTCTGCTTTTACATGATTTTCATGCATTTTATACCTATGGTGAGCTCAGTTCTGCCCTAACTTATACCAGGTATCTTCAATGATATCCAGATGGCTTCATCGGATGTATGTCAGTGCAGCATTTTCCTATCATAAATCAAGAGAAAATCAGTTGTAAAAAAGGAACATTTTAATTAAAAGCAACATGTTTGGAAAGGTAAAATTTCCAAAACCACAAGGCCAATTAAAATATAAATGTTGAAAACAGTAATGACAAAAAAAGCTACCTAAAAAGGAGGTAGTGCTACATAGAGCTCTATATATAGTCTGTGAATGTGTTCTGTTTTATAGTGGATCATTTCTAAACTGGCTGTCACCCATTCATGAGTTACTAAATCAAGCTCAATAGGTTGTAGAAACAGACAGGGATTACACACATATATACCACATGCACACACAATTATTTTTTTTGCACTGCTAAACAGAGGCAGAAGAGATAAAGAAAGATGTGACTCATGTTGCATTTAAATTAAAAATCAGAAGAGGAAAATTCTACTCCCACCCTAAAATAACTAAATGGCTAATCAAATCATTATTTACATACACTGGGGGAGGGGAGGGAACACGACTCTCTTTATGCCTTAAACAGCAGCGATTCCATGTATTGAAAAAGAATGTGTGCTTTGTCTTTATATGTACTCTTAGACTACTGAATTATAGATTTTAAATATGCAGAAACAGTATAGAAAACTGCAGGGAAGAGCAGAAATATATCTCTCTGAAGGCTCAGTTGAATTACCTTGGAAAGATTAATTAAAACTGAATTTTCTTTTCATAAAAAAATCTACTTCCTTGTTATTGGTACATCATTACCTATTTTCCACTATGAGATACTATACGCTGCAGTGATATAAAGTTCACTGATCCTAGGGGATTAAACAACAAGTTTAATCTATTCTGGTAGACCAGAGGAGAAGTTATGATGAAAGTTATCCATTCTTTATCAAAAAGGGTTACAACTTATTATTCTACAGTTATCAATATTTTATGCTTTCTTCAGTACAAAAAGCTAAGATAATATAGTATTCTATTTATTAGAGAGGGCTTCAGTTTTGAAATTCTGATCTACATTTAGCTCCTAATGTGGACTCCTCAGAATCCACGTGTCATTTTGATCCACTGCACCACTTTAGATCCAGATACATAGTGTCATAAAGGGTACGTCTAGACTACATGCCTCTGTCGCCAGAGGCATGTAGATTAGGCTACCAGACATAGGAAAATGAAGCGGCGATTTAAATAATCGCCGCTTCATTTAAATTTACATGGCTGCCGCGCTGAGCCGACAAACAGCTGATCAGCTGTTTGTCGGCTCAGCGCGATAGTCTGGATGCGCGGGTGTCGACATCAAAGGTATTTGTCGACCACCCTGGTATGCCTCCTGGGATGAGGTTTACCTGGGTGATCGACAAATACCTTTGATGTCGACACCCGCGCGTCCAGACTATCGCGCTGAGCCGACAAACAGCTGATCAGCTGTTTGTCGGCTCAGCGCGGCAGCCATGTAAATTTAAATGAAGCGGAGATTATTTAAATTGCCGCTTCATTTTCCTATGTCTGGTAGCCTAATCTACATGCCTCTGGCGACAGAGGCATGTAGTCTAGACGTACCCAAAGAGTCATCTTGTTATTAGCATATTCAGTGATCTATTTTCCTGATTGACACTAGATGAAGAAGTGCAGTAGAATTCATAGTGGAAATGACATACTAAAAGTAATGTCTTCACTCTTTTGAGAGAGTAAACCAAGATCATCACTGAAGCAGAGTTATGAGGGAAAGTTACTAGAAAGTTGTGAGATTAAATGGTAGAAACCCATTATGCATTTGTAAAGGGCTTAATTCTCTCTCCCTAACTCAAACTGAGTAGCACCTTACTAGGCTTACTCTGAGATTAACGGATCTTATGGCACGGTGAGATCCTACTCAACATGAGCAAAGGAGGCAGAATCAGTCTGTGTGTGACAGAATTGTTAGCCCAAAACATATTTAAAGTGTTGTCTTCTGAAGCTGCTTAGAATATGGGCTAATCTGCAGGCCCTTCCCCCTCCTATATCTATCACCAAGGTAGTTAAGAATGAAACCAACAGGGTAAGGTGCAAATATAACTAGATTTATTAGACTAATGTGGACTTAAAAGCAGAATACTTTTTACAAAGCAAAATAACTTAAGCCCAAGTAATAACAAATGGCTTAGAAATGAACTTGAAGTCCAGAACCCACAAACCTGACACACTGGGGTAACCAAAAGACAATAAAAGGCAACTAGAGTACCATCTCTTTCCTTATTCTGGGCATGAACCCCAACTGTCCAAGGGAATGGGTCCCCAATGGTCCCATGGAATGAACCACAACACGCAACAAAGATAGTTTTGTAATCCTGGACAGAGGCAATAATCACTGGAAATGCTAGACCATGGGAAAAAGACACAACGATCATCCAAGTAAGTAATCTCTCTCTTTTTTTTTTGTTATTTTTTTGTTCCCTGTGTTGTCCTGAGTGGTAATATGCAGACTCACTGGTGGAAATGGAAATAGATTCATGCTGATTATAACAGATGGAACCTGTTACCATATATTACAATCCTGGCATAGCTAGGACTCCTTCCACAGGCTAGAAGCATGGGAGACACTGGCTGCCACTAAGATGGAGAACCCTGAGCAGCAGCGAGCCTACCAAATAGTCAGGGTATGTCTACACTACAGAGTTTGTCAGAAAAATGACCGTTTTTCTGACAAAACTTGAGAAATGTCCACATTGCAACTGAGTTCTTCCGCAAGAAAACTGAACAAAGAGGGGTTTTTCCAACACTGGTAAGCCTCATTCTACGAGGAAGAAGCCTTTTTGCGAAAGAGCTCTTTCACAAAAAGATGTGTGTAGACGGGGAAGAGGGAGTTCTTTCGGAAGAAAGAGGAAAAAGCACAGGTGCCCTGGTGGCCGTTCCATCCATAGCATTCATAGCTTACAATGAAGAGAGCATCCATTCAGTCAGGACGCTCTTTTTCAAAAAAGCTCTGCTTTTTCAATGCACTTTTGCAGTGTGGACGCTCTCTTTTGGAAGAAGTTTTTCCGGAAGATCTCTTCTGAAAAAAGTTTCATCCAAAAGAAGCCTATAGTCTAGATGTAGCCTCAGTGGTTGCTGTGCAAACTACACACGGTCATGATTCTAACAGCTCCCTGCCTATTCTTGCCATAACAGGGAAAAAGCAAGCGGGAGAGAGGTGGGAAGCTGTCTATGAAGGAGGGCATCCAACATAGAATCCTACCTGTTGTTTATTAAAACAAGATGGAGTCTAGAGGAGAAATATGTCAAAATAAGATTATACCTCAACAGTATGAGGAGTTTCCGTGCAATGTTATATTTATACACTTTCACCTTGAAAGGGGCCACTGATCACTTTAACTCAATGAAGGAGAAATATATTGAAGTATCAGACAGAAGTTATTTGCCTCATAGAATCATAGGGCTGGAAGAGACCTCTTTTATTCCTGAATATGCCCCTCTTCTGAAAGGGTCAGAACAAGATAAATTCACATTGGCAAATACATTAGCAGAGAAGCTTTTGTTTATTTATTTTTTAATTCTCTTGTCCTAGGGTGACCATCCATCCAGTTTTTTATTTAAGCCCTCTTGCACGTGCCCTGATTTTATTAAAAACAGGTAAATTGTCCTGTATTTTGTGCTCTGGCATCAGCGCAGCCACAGCAGCTTCCTGTTTGTGGCTGCTGAGAGAATGTGGGCAGGCGGAGGCCATCAGATGATGCTCTCAGGCAGGTTCAGAGGCAGAAAGATGGGAAGCAATAGGAGGAGAACCAGCCTGTGTGTGAGAGAAGCAAGGGTTTATGGAGGTGAAAGGTGTGTGCCACTCCATTCCATGTGCAACCCAAAGCATTGTTTCTCAATGGGGGTGGGGGAATCATCTGCCACCCCTTTCAGGGTGTGGGGCTGAAGACCCAATCCCTGGCACCACCCCCAGAATTCCCAGCATCTCCCTCAGGCTGAAGCCCTGATCTGCAGAGCCCTTTGAATTCCCAGCAACAACCAAGCCAAATCCCCCACCCCCAGCACACTGAAGCCCTGATCCCTGGCATGCCCCTGCCCCCCCACAGGCTGTAGCCCTGATCTCTGGTGTTCCCCTTCCCTCTCACCAATGAAGCCAGGGATTGTGGGGGGCTGAATGCCCAAGTCCTGGCAATCCCTGTGGTGCTGAAAGCAGGAGTCAAGAGAGCTGAATCCCGGATCTCCGGTGCTCCCCATGCAGCAGAAGAGCCCTGAGCCCATCAGCATAGCTGGGAGGTACTAGGGATATTGTCTCCCCCCAAAAAATTTCAGTGGAATTGCAGGGCAGTCCTAGGGACAGATTCACTCCTCCGGTCTTCCTGCCCCCAGCTGGTTTGGAGATGGGAAGCCAGAGCCAGCCGGTGTGAGGATGCTGCTCCTTTGGCTGGTGCGTTGGTGCAGGCAGTGGTGGTGTTCTCCCCTCTCCTCCTGATGCAGAGGTTGCAGCTGCCCCTCAGTTCCAAACATGTCCTCCTCCCCCCCCACACACACAGCTGGTAAGAGCCACAGGGAAGAATGGCCTGGCTCTCTGGCTAGCAGAGACCTCAGGAAACAGGGGCCACAGGGAAGCATTTCTAGCACACAGCCTCTAGCTATCCCCAGCCACACACCGCCTCTACTTATCCTGTCCCTGCCCCTGAATTATCCCCTGTCCACACACAGCCTCTATGTACCTCCTGCTTGCTTGCCCCTTTGGCTATGCCCCTGCTCACACACAGCCCCTAAGTATCCCGTGCCTGCCCCCTGAGCTATCCCCTTGCTCAGACACGATGACTAGGTTCCCCCTAAATGCCCCCTTAGCCCACAGTCATCTCTGAACTACCCCATCCCTGCTACCCCTACATCACTTCCCATAGCTCCTTTTGGCTATATGCCTATGGACACTTAGATAAACAAAGCATCTCGCAGCCCACCTGTGTCTTAATCAAGTGGTCCAGTGGCCCACTTTTAAAAACCCCATGAGCTAGTAAATGTTTGTTCCCCAAAACAGCATTTACTCATGAGTCTACTCACATGAGTAAGGGTTGGCAAGGTGGGCCCTAAGAGATCTAAGAATCTTTTATCATCTCAGGCAGGTTAAAAAAAACCAAACCCTAATACAACAAAACTAGGTCTGTGAGACTGACTTTGTTCTGTGAATCTGAGAGGCTGCTATCCTTTGTTTAAAAAAAAAAAAAATCAGGATTCAGTCTTGAGCTTTTCCTTTTCAACACTGTAAAAGGGTTCATTCCTTTGTCATATGGATAGTTGTTCACAAAGGACTTGACTGATACCTCCTTGCTCATTTAGTCCAGATGGTCAAAAGTGATGAAAATCCAAAGGTATTCCAAGAAATGACCTTGGAATTGAGGACAGAACATAAGCATGATTCTGAAAGCATCACTGCTTTAGCACTAATGAAAACCGTGCTCTTAGGCAGCATTTGGTTTTTAAAATGACAACAGCACCCTCTTTCCCAGTTGATGAGACACCTGGTACAGATTTTCACAATCCCTAATTTAACAGAAACAGAGCTAGCTTGCATGGCATATGTCTATACGTATGATTTTTGCCTTTTTATTCATATTTCATTATATTTCATGCTGCTAAATGGCAATGATTTATTAGAACTGAAAACTGTGAGGAAACAGAGGCCACACTTAGACAGTGAGAATCTGTAATGCTGAATGTCCATGGCCACGCTGTATGGCCATTCCAGACACCTAAAAGCTCTACCGAACTATTCCTGATCTGATGCAAACAGGTTGATCATTAATTACCATGTGGTTATGTGCCCTCCTGACCTTAAATCTGATCTTCTGTGCTTGATGTGTGGGGACTTTATCTCTGAGGCAGATATAGGACCAAGAAGTGTGAGCTGGCAGTGATTAATGAGGACCTCAATCCTATCAAGGCCAGTTCTTCCTATTACTGATAATAATCACTCTTTCTTAGGTCCAAAAGTCACCATAGGCAATGCATATGGAATGTCCCCAACCCCTTTATGTCTTGTTTAAGCAATGTCCATTTTTCAGATCCATATGACAGGATTGGAAATACATAGGGTTGATAAATCCATACTATGACATGTAATTTCACCTTCTTTGGGGCTCCATACCCTATGCCAGGCCCTCATTGCTGAAGCTCTGTGTCTATTTGATGACAATGCCTAGATAGATACATGCCTTGATAGATGAAATCATCCACTACTCCCCTCACTTGCCCAGCAGACCAGGTATCTTGTATCACAACTTTTGCACAGACACTTTAGATTTTTGTTTGTACGCAATAAACCCTTAGCTCTGGGGCAGGTGCCATGTGCTGCAAGCTTTCTAATATGTTTTTAAGGTCATTTGAATCCTGGCTGAAGAAAATGACATTTTGCATAATCCAGATTGCTAAAAAGTCAAAGCAACAATGATACTACTGTCATTTAACCAGGAGATCTTGCATGATCTAAAAATAAAAAAGGAGTCATATAAAAAATGGAAACTAGGACAAATTACAAAGGATGAATGTAGGCAAATAATATAGGAATGCAGGGGCAAGATTAGAAAGGCAAAGGCACAAAATGAGCTCAAACTAGCCACAGGCATAAAAGGGAAACAAGAAGACATTCTATAAATATATTAGAAGCAAGAGGAAGACCAAGGACAGGGTAGGCCCATTGCTCAGTGAGGAGGGAGAAACAGTAACAGGAAACTTGGAAATGGCAGAGGTGCTTAATGACTTCTTTGTTTCGGTCTTCACCAAGAAGTCTAATGAAGGGATGCCTAACATAGTGAATGCTAGTGGGAAGAGGGTAGGTTTAGAAGATAAAATAAAAAAACAAACAAGTTAAAAATCACTTTGAAAAGTTAGATGTCTGCAAGTCATCAGGGCCTGATGAAATGCAGCCTAGGATACTCAAGGAGCTGATAGAGGAGGTATCTGAGCCTTTAGCTATCATCTTTGGAAAATCATGAAAGATGGGAGAGATTCCAGAAGACTGGAAATGTCTATAGTAGTGCCCATCTATAAAAAGGGAAATAAGAACAACCCAGGAAACTACAGATCAGTCAGTTTAACTTCTGTGCCAGGAAAGATAATGGAGCAAGTAATTAAGGAAATCATATGCAAACACTTGGATAATAAGGTGATGGGGAACAGCCAGCATGGATTTGTAAAGAACAAATAATGTCAAACCAATCTAATAGCTTTCTTTGATAGGATAACAAGTCTTGTGGATAAGGGAGAAGCATGGATGTGGTATACCTAGACTTTAGTAAGGCATTTGATACGGTCTCGCATGATATTCTTATCAATAAATTAGGCAAATATAACTTAGATGGGGCTACTATAAGGTGGGTGCATAACTGGCTGGATAACTGTTCTCAGAGAGTAGTTATTAATGGTTCACAATCCTGCTGGAAAGATATAGCAAGTGGGGTACAGGAGGGGTCTGTTTTAGGACCGGTTCTGTTCAATATCTTCATCAATGATTTAGATATCAGCGTAGAGAGTATCCTTATTAAGTTTTCAGTTGATACCAAGCTGGGAGGGGTTGCAACTGCTTTGGAGGATAGGGTCAGAATTCAAAATGATCTGGACAAATTAGAGAAATGGTCTGAGGTAAACAGAATGAAGTTTAATAAGGACAAATGCAAAGTGCTCCACTTAAGAAGGGCAATAAGTTTCACACATACAGAATGGGAAGTCACTGTCTAGGAAGGAGTACTGCAGAAAAGGATCTAGGGGTTATAGTGGATGACAAGCTAAATATGAGTCAACAGTGTGACACTGTTGCAAAAAAAGCAAACATGCTTCTTGGATGCATTAACAGGTGTGTTGTGAGCAAGACACGAGAAGTCATTGAAGACTGAAAGAATTGTGCTTGTTCAGTTTGAAAAAGAGATTGAGAGGGGACATGATACTAGTTTTCAGGTATCTAAAAGGGTGTCACAAGGAGGAGTGAGAAAAATTGTTCTTCCTGGCCTCTGAGGATAGAACAAGAAGCAATGGGCTTAAACTGCAGCAAGGGAGGGTTAGGCTGGATATTAGGAAAAACTTCCTAACTGTCAGGGTAGTTAAACACTGGAATAAATTGCCTAGGGAGGTTGTAGAATCTCCATCTCTGGAGATATTTAAGAGTAGGTTAGATAAATGTCTATCATGGATGGTCTAGACAGTACTGGGTCCTGCGTTGAGGGCAGGGGAGTGGACTCAATGACCTTTCATAGTCCCTTCCAATTCTAGTATTCTATGATTCTATGATGTTGATATGTTTGAGGAGCCAATCCAGGGCATGACATAACATTGCTGGGGCCAGGACACATTCTTTCTTCACCCTAGAGCTAGGATAAAACCTGTAGGACCCATGGATCTCCATTGTATCCTTGTCCCCAAATCATGTAGATATTGAAATAACTTCATAAGGATGTCAGGAACATCAATTCCTTGTAGAGCTTCTCATGGGGCAGCTTCTGATTCTGTTGCTAAAATTGCCTTTAAATGTATACGTGCTGCTGTCAAAGGACACTGAATTTGCAGTGGATCATAGATAAAAGGCAAAGATCCAGTGTAGCATTCTTTCCATCTAAGGAAAGGATAGGGAAAATATTAAAGGCCATGTCTAGTTTCCTCTTTAAATTTTGTTGACTTGATCGTCTTTCTTGTAGAGGCAGGCCAAACTGAAATTGTATATCTGAACTCTCCTCAATTTATGCGTGCTTGGATACATGGTACCCTCACTGAAACTACACCTGCCTTTGCAAAACAAAAACATTGAAGTTTTGCAACAGCAAACACAATTTTTTTCTCATTATTATATGAACTAGAGATGGATCATAATCTGAACCATTTCTCTCTGTTGCATGTGTGCACAAATATCCCATCTTTACAGGAGGATATAAAGAAATGAGTCCTAAATCTCAATCACCTTTGGATTTGCAGAAATAAAACTCAAATGAATAAATCTTTGTAAAACCAGAACAAAATCCAGACTTTATTGTTCTCATCACAGTGTTTTACATAAGGGAAGAGTATTGGTGCAAAATAACAACAAAATAAAAAAAGTAAAAGTCATAAAACATTTGTATTATCTGTAGAGAGATATTATATAATTCTCATTCCTTACACTTGACATGCAAGTATATGGAGTAGGTAAAAACCCAATTAGTTATAATATTTGTATTTATTTTGTTTGTTGAAAACATGGGAAACACAGAAAGATAGTAAAATAAAACAAGGAAAATTTGCTCCTTTAAAGATTCAGTCCCTTCCTCTGTAAGCCATTTACATTATTCACATGATATGCAAAATAAAAGTTGGACTAGTAATGCTCACATAAAAGGGATAAGAAAGAGGAGGCAAATTAAAAAGGAGGGGAGGTGATGGAACAGAGGCACTGCTCAGTGGAGTATGCATTCCACAAAATAAATAGTTCTTTGCGATAGAATACAGAGACGCAGCTTGGTCCCCCGTATGTAAGAGATTCATTCCAACTTCCCTTTCTCTTCTACTGAAGGTCTGCCCAAAAAGGAAAAAGGGGCGAAGCAAGGAATAAACCTGGGAAAAGGTAATATTATGTCTGGCCCAGGCAAGGCAGAGGAATTTTTATTGTGACTCTCTTTGCTTAAGTTGCTTTGTTTGGTTTCTCTCAGGCTGTCTACACCACAATTCTGTTTTGGAAAAAGGTACACAAAATCAAACCACAAGTTGCGTACCTTCTTCCGATTCTTTTTTCAGGAGAGGCTTTTTCAACATTTGGCCCATCTACATAGGGCCAAATGTGGGAAAGTCCCCTTTCAGAAGAGCTCTTATTCCTCATTTTATGGCTTCTGCAAGAATGCACCCGCTTTTTTTGGAAACTGAGCTGAAAAGCGAATGAGTTCCCTGGACATGGCAGAGTTTTTCCGGGATATCAGAGGTAGTGTAGACATAGCCTCAATGAGCAGCTTTATTGCCTAATTTGAATTTTCTTTCTGCTCAGTCATTCAAGCAGATTACAATGCCTGTGTCTAGGCTGGCCAGTTTTTCTGGATAATCAGCCGCTTTTCCTGAAAAATTTGCCAGCTGTCTACACTGGCGGCTTGAATTGCTGCAAAAGCACTGACTTCCTATTGTAAGAAATCAGTGCTTTTTGCGGAAATACTATGCTGCTCCCGTTCGGGCAAAAGTCCCTTTTGCGCAAAAGTTTTGTGCAAAAGGGCCAGTGTAGACAGCTGAGATTTGTTTTGCGCAAAAAAGCCCCGATGGCAAAAACGGCGATCGGGGCTTTCTTGTGCAAAACCGCGTCTAGATTGGTACGGACGCTTTTCCGCAAAAAGTGCTTTTGCAGAAAAGCGTCCATGCCAATTTAGATGCTCTTTTCCGAAAACGCTTTTAAAGGAAAACTTTTCCGTTAAAAGCATTTGCGGAAAATCATGCCAGTCTAGACGTAGCCAACGAGTTTCAAATACTATAAAACTAAGGAGGGGGTTCTAAATATCACACTATCTATCCAGATTCCCTCGTACCTACGAGAATTTGTCTCTATGTGGCAGCATATGGAAGAATTGTGACCCCATTTCTTTAAAGCTGGAGCTATCCTTTCAGTAGAAGAGAATCACATTTTTTTTTACTAACATTATGCATATTTTATCCAAAGTACTTTCCCTGTGAGGAGGTAAGTGCAACAAGTCCTTTTAAATAACTAACAAATAAATGTATTTTGAGTTATCTGAATGGCCTAATGATAATGTGCTATGCTTCAGAACAGAGCATCTGGATTCCCTGTCCTCTCCAAACACATACACACAAATATAACATGACTCATACAAGTAGTTTTCATGAAGCTTTAACATCACTAGACTTTCCAAACTCAGGCTAGTCATATGATTCCTAAACAGGCCTAGCTCCAGTGACCAGAGAATGGGGTCCTAGTTTACAGGGCCTGCAATCATCAGTGGAGCCCTAGAAAATAGATTTGGTATAACTTGCAACAAAATAATATTTTAAAAAGGCATTCTCTCATAAAAACTAGATTCAACCTTCTAAAGAATTTTTTAAATAATCAGATGCAGACCAGCATCCACTTACCATGGATAATACAGCTGTAGGAAGGAAACATCAATATTGATGCAAAAATGGTTATTAGTAAGAGTATTATAATTTATTCTTATGTTAGGTCATCACAAGTTTGTCTGCACATTGGCTAAATTTAAGAGATAATCTCATTTATACCCACAATGCCTGGACAATATAATAACATATGCTTATGGTTGATTATTTTATTAACTGTGATATGCAAGGTAATTACCAAAATTCCATGTTTCTGCTTTCTGTCACTCATGGACTGGTCTCATGTCTAAGGAGAAAACACCTAACTGTTTTTATTCAGAATCTAACATTAAGCTTTTAGAACTTCTGCCTTGATTGAACTTTCTATAATACTTTATTTTATGCTATGTTTTGAAAATGTGAGCAAGCATTGGTTATCATGTCTTGTATAAAATATTTAACAGAAATCAAGTTGTAAACATACTGCAAATGGCAAATCATAAATCCAAGGACCATTTTGGTCAAAAAGCAAACAAACCAGAAGGAGGTTTTGTCAAAGAACAGGACATTTATACTCAGTATAAGTTACCACTTGGTACTGATATGGTCTTACTTAAGTGGTGGGGTGAGGAGGTCTTTGTAAGATATATATATTCTAGAAAGAGCCCTGACTCTAAAAGAACAAACTGTTTAGGAGCAAAGAAGAATGTAGGGATATGTTATCAGGGTTATAAACTAAGTTATAAATGTAAGGTTTTCTCCCTCTGCTGCTTCCTTTTTCATAGAAGAAAACCTCAGTTATACCTCTGCAAAACTCTGACTGAAAGCATTATCTTCTATAAGTATTCTAAAGCCTTCACACTTTAAGAAAAACATGGATGGCTAGAAAATGTTTTATAGAAGATGTTGGTTACTTCTATCTAACTCATGTTTCCTGTCAGTGGAGTTTATGTATTAAATGCTTGAAGATAGCACCAGCTTTTCATGAGATGTATATTTGGTACTATTGGCAGTCCCCGGGTTACATGGATCCGACTTACATCGGATCCCTACTTACAAACGGGGTGAGGCAACCCCGCACTAGCTGCTTCCCCCCAGCAGACCAGGGAGATGCGAAGCTAGCGCCCCCCACAGCAGACCAGGGAGATGCGGAGCAGCTTTTCTCAGCAGACACCTCAGCTTGAGAATAAAGGACTGAGGGAAGTGAGGTGTGGGAGAATAGAACTGAGCTCTGGAGAAATGTTTGGCTAGAGTTTCCCCTACAATATGTACCAGTTCCGACTTACATACAAATTCAACTTAAGAACAAACCTACAGTCCCTATCTTGTACGTAACCCGGGGACTGCCTGTATATCATCAAAATGCAAAGCTGCTAATGTAAGAATTTCCTATTATCATTGCTGTGTAAACCATAAGATTCTTCATGTACCAACATGGAATCCAATGACCTTGTTAGATTGGTTACTAATATAAGAACTCATCTGCGTATACAAATATTACTATCCATTGGGGTTTAATTAGTTATCTGGCAATCCTCAAGCAACTTCTTTATCAAAAAATCAGAAAAACAAGAGCCACCTCTCTAAAGATTATTAAGAGATATTACCTTCTCTAACTGCTATTTAAATGTAGACACTCTAAGAAATAAGCTTTAAAAAGTCTTTTTTCTCTAAACAATAAAGGTGTTTGGAGACATTTGAAAACAATTTCACAATTTCAACTCCTATTATACCCTAATGAAACTAGAGGGTTATCTCAGAAAATTTGTTGAATAAAAGAAAAAAAGTTAGAAGTCTAATTGTTAAAGATGTTCTGAGAATTTCCCCATGCAAAGCTGCAGGCAGTGCAATCATCAAGTCAACAAAAATTACAACCCTACGGCATACACTGACGCTGATCACCTATTCATAACCTGAAACTGCTCATAAGACAAACCCACAAAAAATGCTAATCAATGTTCCCCCTAATTTTTTCTATCCATATGCAGAATAAACATATATGCACTAAGGCATGTGGGAATGTGCACCACCGGAAGAAACAAAACCTCACAGTGGATACTCTACTAATTAGCAGGGCAGCATATAAATCTCTTATATGCTTATATAAAGCCACACAAGCATAGCTTACAGGGAATACTGGTGCTAAGACAAAGAAAGAATAAAAGCTGCTAACTTCGAATCCAGCCCAACCTGAAAGACGCCGGTTTCTTCCTTTTATAAAGCTATGGAAAGAGGTGGTTATAAAGCCCTTGGAATTGTCGCTTGAGTAGAGTTTCTCAGTAGTTCCAGGATATGCCTGCCACACCCAATCTTTTTCAAGCAGGGTTATTTTCTGAATGGAAGCATGTTAAGAAACAGCTGGCTTAGGCTCAATTCTGCTCTGAAGAACTGCTTGTCTAGATCTTCAGGCTAAGGCACCAGCCTGAACTTGAGCATTTATGCAGCAATTTTTTCTGCTCTGAAATCTGAGCCCAAGCAAGCTCACCAGGGCCAGCTGTGGCCATGGCACAGATCTTTTATCCCTGTGTAGATGTATCCTCAGAGGAGTCTGGCATCTTTCCATTTCTTCTCAGTGCTACCCTGGGGCTGAGACAGCTGGCTGTGACCCAGAGTCAGTGGCCTCTTGCTCCACTCTACTTCAGGGGAGCTTTCCAGGGGAGAGTTAGCTCCACTCCCCTGTGGCTCTTCCCTCCCTCACAGGTACGGTGTCCCAATAAAGAACCTTCTTCCTGCCCACCAGCAATAAGGCGTAGCCCAGGTCCCTTTAACTGGATGGATTAGATTCCTGGCTCTGATCCAGGTTTATCTGCAGGGATGGATACACTGAAACAGAAATCTCCATTAATTTTGGAAAAAGTTACCTTGATCCCCTCCAGTGGTACACAAAGCCTAAAAGAGACAATCTCTGGTGAAAACTCTCCTCAGAGAGACTTACAGAAGAGATCGTAACTGAAATAACTGGTTTTTACTGTTGGTGTTCTGATGATTTTTGTTAACAATAAAATAAGCATAGTTAACAATAGTGATTATTGTGCTTATTTTTAATCATGGTGTCCCCTAAGGCACTGCATAAAGCTCAATATGATTAAAACAGAGGAAGTCACATCTCTGAATTGGCAATAAGGGAGGCAATTATTAAGATTTAGCCTACCTAATAATTTTTTGTGGTTTTTGGGATAAAGTTATTTGGTACTCAACAACATGAAGCATCCCTTTCTATTGCACACTGCAATAGTAAAGTACATGAAACAACTTTGGAGGACAAAGTCTGTCCCTAGCCATTCTCACATGGTAGATCTTGATTCCAGCAACGCATTTTGATAAATATCTAGTATATGTCAAAGCTGAATAAAGATGACACACCGGAACATTAAATCACCCCGTAACACCACTGAAGTTGTCATTTTCAATAAGTAGTTTTAAAGATTTTGTTTGTTTGTTTACCAAGAGTGGAAGATCTAGTAGCTGCCTTTCTTTTTAGACTGAATGTAACAGTGTGGTGCTCACCTCTCACAAGTAGTCCTGGCTGTCACAGCTGTGGTCTTTAAGTAGTTCCAGCCCTGGTATCTAACTTCATCCCCGGGCTTCTTCCCTGGAGGCAATGGCTTCATCCTTTTGGTCTAATTCTGGCCCCAGCTCTCCAGCTGAGCCACTAAGTAGTTCAGTTCCCCTTCTGGGGGTTTAACACTGTCTGTAGGTTAGCTCCTCAGTGACATATGGTGAGGAGAGCAGACTCAGGCCCACTCACTATTCTGGGTCCCAGCTCCAGGACCCTATGAATAATAGCCACATATAGCTGTGTCCTCTTAACTAGATTGCTTTCAGTTCCCTGGGTTACTTCTCCATAGTGCCAGCTTTTGCCAAAGCTTCACCCTTACATCAGGCTCATCTAAATTTGTGTCCAGCAGCCAGCCAGCCAGCCAGAAGCACTTTCTCACTCCCCAATCCCTGTTAACTGTGAGCTGTCCATGGTGCTGTAATTCCCTTTAGTTGAACTGGAACACCTATTACACTCTTCTAGTTCCGTCAAGGAAATGACTGCCTCTGGCACTGTGGCTCCTTTTATATGGCTCTCCTGAGCCCTGATTGGCTGTTCCCCCGGTAGCCATGCTAGACTACTAGGAGGACTCCTTTACTGCACTTTTCCTGTGAGGGGTGTGGAAGAATACTGAGGTCTTCAGCAAAGGGCCTCTGGTATCGAATACCCGGTGAAATTGAATTAGAAGCTTCTACAGCTTTACATCTGTAAGAAGGCTCCTATTGGCTTTTTGGCTATGATCTGTTCCATAACTAATGTTCTCTCCCTAGGGTATTATATTCTGCATCTTCAGAAGGAGGAGCCTAACGATCTTATAGTCCTCTTCCATTTCTCTCATCTAAGATTTCTATGATTAATCCAGACACTATATTCACAGAAGCAATTTTTCCAGTCAGAATCCATAGAGATGCTCAGGATTTCTAACTCTTCCCAGCTCTCTGAGGATTTTCTCTTTCAGTCTGAGTGATAATACTCCTCATATTCATATTCCTACTATGTCATATTTCAAAATCCAGGTACTTTTCATTCTGGCATGGATTCTGCCTATCTGTCTATTCAGATAATCTGCCATGTTCCCCTTCATTTGCAGCCTACTGTACATGTATTTTAGAGAGAATGTTCTTAGGAGGACGGTTTGTTTAGTCAGTTCTGGGTACCAGAAAACAAAACAAGGAAACAATATCAGGAAATTTATCTGGGATGTTGATATTGGTGGAAGATATTTTACTCCAATTCGGGCATTATTATGATTCCAGCTGGTTGTTCAAACAACAGCATTCAAAACCGGTTTTATTAATCACCTTGTGTGCATCTATTTCAGACAGATCGCTAAATAAAGTAGGCTTGCAATGAATAGCCTATTGCCTCCAAGAGTATTCACAGGGCACAATTCCAAATACATTAGCATCCTATTTTGTTTTGTTTTGATTTTGAGCAAAGAATAAGGCTGTCAGATGATTAAAGACCTAGGAGATAAACTGGCCTTCGTTTGCTTTTGAATTTTGCGTGCAGGTCTTCAATATTTTGTTTTGTTTTGTTGTGGGTAGACCACAAGGAGTACATTTTCACAGGTTCTACTTTTGTGCCTTCAATGGATTTAAGAGAGAGAGAGAAAACTGGATTTCAGCTTTTTCAGATGCCTGAGGATTTACCTTCAGAGAACTCTTGATCTCAAGAAACCTAGCAAGTCACGGGTATTAATTTCTTTCATAAACCTCAACAGCCTCTGCTGCTTCAGTAGCAGGTTAGTTTTTGAAATATCCCTTTCCAAAGCTGGGATACACGTTTCCAGTATTGGATTTTATTAAGTTCCTGCGGTAGCTATCTCCAAGGCCATTTTCTCATCTATTTCTTTGCAAGAAACTAAGAATGACAGAGGCTTTGCAGATAAGGTTTGGATTGCAACCTTTCCACTAGCAATTGTAATAGGAGCAACAGGGAATTAAATAAAATTATACTTTCCCTCTAGATGTCTGCTTACAAGGAAATTCAGAGTTTTATGGATGCCCCAGAGACAAACTATTATAATCCATTCCTCACAGTTCTTATTTGAGTTTTGTCTGTATGAGCACCTCAAACAGTACAGAATCATGCATAAAGAATGGGCAAGAGACACTGTGGATATGTCTACATTACAGAGTTTTGTCAGAAAAACAGCCGTTTTTCTGATAAAACTCGAGGACCATCCACACAGCAATTGCATTCTTCCACAAGAAAATTGAAAGAACAGAGGGGTTTTCCTGACATTGGTAATCCTCATTCTATGAGGAAGAAGCCTTTTTGCAAAAGAGCTCTTTCACAAAAAGGCGTGTGTGGACAGGGAAGAGGGAGTTCTTTTGGAAGAAGAGGAAAAAGCACAGGAGTCCTGGTGGCCATTCTGTCCATAGCAATCACAGCTTACATGCGAGATAGCATCCATTTAGTGTGGACGTTCGCTTTCGAAAAAGCAGATCGCTTTTTTGATGCACTTCGGCAGTGTGGACGCTCTCTTCCGGAAGAAGTTTTTTTGGAAGATCTCTTCCAAAAAAAGCTTCTTCTGAAAGAAGCCTATAGTCTAGACGTAGCCTGTGTCCCATCAATATTTCAGGCTTTGTCATCAAATCAAGACAAATTCATATGTTCTTGCTCCAGTCCTACACTTGCCAGCTTGACATTATTGTTTGACAGTTAAGGTCTTTTCTCTGCAGTCTCATGAATGCCTTAATAATTTATTACATCTACCACTTGATGGTTGTTTTAATATTTATTAATTTTTATTTTGATGCACTAACCATTTTTCTTCTCTCTTTCAGCAGAAAAACATTCACACTCATTTGCTATTTGTGGGGTATTGACATAGCTGAAGAAACAGTAATGATGACTGATAGAAGGCACCATATGTTCTGTTCATTTGTCTCTGCTGTTTTCTGAGAAATGAATAAAGATACGCTAGAAAAAGATTCTCTACGTCATTCATTAAAAAGAAAAACAGACTTTGGCTTTATGCAACAGGGGAACCTATAACTTACAGATGTACTCAGCACAACAGATATTATTAATATGGAAAAGGTTAGCCTCCCAAGCCTTGGAAAAAATAACATGTACATGTTTTCAACTGAAATGTTTTAAGGATTTCAAAGCACCTTCACAATTAATTTCCTGTATGTTTATTGTTTTAAAAAAACTTGTTTCTCCACAACAAAAAATTTAAGGTTTATATATTTGCCTATACATAAACATGTTAATTTCTACTAGTTTCAATGAAAATAGGATTAAAAATAGGATTATAGGTGACAATTTGTGATATAAAACAGTCAAGAAGCTTCAGGCCATTGTCACACATTATGGCTACATCTAGACTGCAGGCTTTTTGCACAAGAAGCTTTTGTCGGAAGAGATCTTCTGCAAAAACTTCTTGCACAAGCGTCCACACTGCAAAAGTGCATCGAAAAAGTGATGCGCTTTTGCGAAAGAGAGCGTCCAGACTGCTTGGATGCTCTCTCGCAAGTAAGCAGTAATTGCTCTGGAATGGCCAGCAGGGCACTTGTGCTTTTTCCTCTTCCCTCTTCTTGAGCAAAAAACTTCTCTTCCCTGTCCACACACGCCTTTTTGCACAAGAGATCTTGCGCAAAAAGGCGTTCTTCTTCATAGAATGAGGATTACCAATTGTGCAAAAACCCCTTTGATCTTTCGATTTACTTGCACAAAAATGTGCTTGAGGTGTGAACACTTTGCGAGTTTTTGCAGAAAAACAGCTGTAGTGTAGACATAGCCCATAATGTGTACTCTTGCTCACTCCATATATTTAAATATAGTAGTATATAATATTAGTATACAAACTATAACAATCAAATTCTGACATATACAAAAGATCCCTAAAAAAGTAAACATTCAATATATACTGCACTCATTTAAAAATGTTTCCTCCTCACACTAACAAAGACTGTGCTTACTATATAGAAAGAGCTGGATCAAACTTTTTGTTGCTGTTATTGCTGCCTATCAACCATATTCTCCGTTCTAAGTGAAAAAGTCTAACCAGTTTTGATTATTTTTGCTTTCTTTTGCTCTGTCATTTCAAAAATGTTTTGTGTTCTTGTGCTGCTGCTTCCTCTGGCTTAGCAGTAGCAATTAACCAAAAAAAAAAAAAAAAACCCACTGGTTCCCAGAGTCATGCACATGTCTGCCAACATCATTAAGCATTCAGGTGCAGAAACAAGGAAGTAAACCAAGGAGGTCTATGTTGCCTTGTATATCATTAAAGACATGGGAAAAAAAATCAATTTTCCAACTGGAAAAAATAAGTCCCAAAAAATCAGTAGTGAAAGATATTTTATTTTCAAGCTTCTAAGAACACATTGCAAACAATAGAGATTAAATTTAATTCCTCGTTAAGTTAAAGTAGTTGACAGCTCCTGTAAATGTGACCAACAATAGGACACATAGCTGATGTCAATCAGTAGCTAGTAATAGAATGGTTTTCTGTCCTTTGTTCTCATTGGAATCGTCTATTAAAAAGGTTTTCAGAGTACATATTCATAAATGACCCAAGGCCAAAACCTGCTCATCTTACTCACATGGGTACTTCTTGGCTTCAATGGGACAACTTGCATGAATGAAGTAAGTATGATTTAATCCTTCAGAGTATCATAATCTCCAAGGTCATCCACAATAGTAATAGACATCAAATAATGCTTTTATGTGTATATAATCCATACACTTTCACCGGTTGGATTTATTTATTCTTGCTGTTAAAATCTATGCCGCCTGCTGCACAAAGGAATACGGATGGGGGTTGCTGAGGAAAAGCACTGAATGTATAGATTTCTTATGAGAAATGTATTTGTATTGGCTTTCTTAACACCATATAAACTCTGTGCCCCCCCCCAGAAATCTTGACTATATGTGCTTTATTTACCTAATGTAATTGCATCACATGAAATCTGATCCTACAGTACTTAGTAAGCCAAATCTCTCATTTTTATGAGAGTATTGCCTGAAAAAGATGGCACAATATCCTTAGTCAATATTTGAATAAATAACACCTATTTAATGCAAACAATTGATTGCCACAGAACAGATTTGATGCTATGTATGTATTTAAGTAATTCTAAACAATGGCCAAATAACATACATAGTTCTTTTATTAGACATTATCTGGAATTAGAAGTTTCTTCTTAGCTATCAGGTGTGAGCTGGTCTTGATATACATTTTTCATTGTAAAGCACTTTAATAGAGATGTTACATGAGACAGTTCAATATAGCTTTAAGAAAAATCTTTATTTTGTACCATGCTTATTTCTTAATACATCAATAAATCCCACTATACTGAACATCTGATAGTAGGAAAAGCAGTTGAGACTTTTGTTTCTCTGGGATTAAAGCATAAATTAAGAAAGATGTAATATATGGATATAAATGGCATTAATGGAATTCTCTACAGTTCTAATTTTACAGATGTTTCCTCAACTAACCCTCTTTTACCTTGCCCATTTATTTTGCTTGGAGGGGCGACTTGCAAAAGTTCCAGTGCCTCACAATCCTGCTGCCACTCTCTCTATGTCTGTGGGGGTCTACATGCCACGCTGCGGCATGGCCAACCAAATATAAAGGTTTGCTCTTGCTTTCCTTCAATTCTGCATGCTGAGGAAAGGGTCAGGAGTGCAGAATGCCATCTAGCTGATGCAGTGCTTTGGGGGTATCATTTAGCCTGACTGTTTCTGATTACAATTTCATCCAGGTGGCCACACTTTATTAGCCCAAGCAACTGGAACGTATGCCACAGAGAGCATTCCTGTGTAGAATGGGATTTTGCTCATTATTAGATTGTTTATTTTGCAGGGCAATTGTGCAGGAAAAAAAGCTGTCATTTTCTTGGATAGGAAAGTAGCATCTGCCAGTAGAGAGTGCAAGAGCTACCTTCTATTCTTTGCAGACCTAACATTCTGGCTTGCAGACAAAGCTCCTTGGTTCACATACATAGGTCATAACATATTTAGTTCTGTTGTATTGTTCAAAATTGACATTTCAGTTTTCTTCCAGTTACTTCTAGCACTAATCCCCTTTGGATTATTACTCATGATCAGAATCTTTTGGAGGGCAAACTTGGACCATGCATCTTTTTAACTGTCCAAGATTGAATTTCCGCTATAAAATATATATGCACACACACACACACACACAAAATCCTCTCCTGCCCTCCCTCCCCCCAGAAATTTCTCCCTTCTGGGAGACCCAAGAAATCTTGCAGCTGGTTGGGATTTCCCTTTTGTGCAACTTTCCCTTTAGGATTTGAAATGTCCAGTCAAATATTCAGAACGATCAGGGTTATTATGCAGCTTAGTGGCAAACAATATGTTGATATATATTTTTCAAACAAACTCCCCTGTTTTGATCAAAATTAATTCCCCCTGCAGACAATGCATAATTCAGCAGCTTTGTGGTATTGTGTGTGTGTAGAGGATGGGGGGGACGCATTTAAAACTTTAAAGGGAAATACCACCCGTGGAAATGTGAAGGCATTGAAATGTCTCCGCATGTACTTCCATCCTTCGGAAATTGAGAGTGATTAGACACTTAGAAGAAAATAAATAACCGTGCCTCCACATTAATTTCCCTGCCTGAAACAAACCAGCACCTGCTTCCCCGTACCCCAGGGAGCTCTGACTTTACTTCATTAGATTTGCATTAATAAGCGTGTGAGCAAGTCCCCTTGTTCAGGCAAATCGCAGAGCCCTGAGCCCACTGGAGCCGCGGTGATACCTCAACCCCCCCCCCCCCCCGACTCCCGCCCCCGGCCAAGAGGCAAGTGACAAAGCAGGGGTCTGTCTCCCAGCGCTGGGGACGCCGTGGCAGCGCAGGGCAAGGGGCTGGCAGGCTGCCTCGCCTCCCGTGTTGCCATGGCGGAGGAGGAGGCGGAGGAGAGGAGAGGCGAGGGGAGCCCGGCTTTCCGCTCAGCCCTCCAGAGCCCGCGCTGCCCAGCCTTGCCGGGAGGCAGGAGCAGCCCTTCCCCGGGCGCGGCGGCAGGAGGCGGCGACGGGGAGCGGGGGGCGGCAGCCGCCTGCCAGCTCCGGGCTGATTGTCCCACTTTTCTCCTCCCAGCGCGCTGCCGGCGGGGAGGCGCCGAAGTGCCCGGACCGAGCCGGCCACGGGAGCCAGCGAGCCGGCGGGAGGATGCGCTGAGCCGCCCCCACCAGCGGGGGCGCCGCTGCCGCTCGGCCAGGTCAGTGCGCAGGGGCGGCCCCGGGGAGGGGTCACAGCGGGCGGCCCGGGGCTCCCCGCGCGTCGCCCGGCCACGCCCCGACGGCGGCAAAGTCCCGCTCGCCAGCCGCGCGGGAAACTTTCGCGGGACTTGGCGGCGGCCCCGCAGCAGGCGCGGGTGAGGGGCGGTTCGGAAATAAGAAGCCGAACTTGGGCCGCGCGCCGGTTGTCAGCAGCCACCCCCCGGGGGGCGCGAGCTGGCACCTGCTCCTCACGCTGCCAGGCTGCTCGCGGGTCCAGCCGCCGAGTCCTGCCCGGGCTGCTCAGGCCCCGAGTCTGAACTTCCCGGGAGTTTTGACTGAGTAACTGCTAGAGCGTGCCCCCGAATGTCCCCTCCCGCCCAGCACACGCTTCCGCGCCGAGCCCTTCGGCCGACCCGGGCTTTTGGCTCTTTGATTCCTGTTCTCGCTGCAGCTGTATTTTGGCAAGGCAGCTTCTTGCATATGTGCATCATCCCGCCCCCCGGAGAACAGTGTAGGGATTTTTAGCAGGCAACTGTACTTCACATTGCTCTGCAGCTGGGAGATTTGTGGGGTTGAGCATTCTTAAAGGCTCATTGTGGTGACAGACCATAGCAACTCTGAAGGAGCTGCTACAGTCTAGCCAGCCAAAAAATTAGCAGGGGACAATTGCAATTTACAAATACATACTGATGGGATAATACAAAACTCCACTGTCGTGGCAGGAGCATGTGTTTCAAAAGATGCTCATAAATCCGTATTCACCAAAACTTCTAGGGGTTAATGCATGCTTTAAACTAAGTTTCAGATAGATGAATGGCTCTTTTACAAGATATATTTTTCTTCCTTAAAAATATTTCAGTACAAAATCCTTTGACTGTACATTGGTTAAAAACCCCCACAATAGGCTGAAATTGTATCCCCATTTTCAACTCACCCTTTACGTTCAGGGCTCAAACTCTAAAAACAATAACACGGGGCCCTAACTCACTCTCTAATTTTCTCATTTGGTACATAGAATTATATTTAACCAGGGAAATTCCTTTCTTCTATATTAGTCCTGAGTTTTATGTATCTCCTAATAGATCATCCTGTCTGTGCAATACTCTACCATGCGCTTTGAAACATTTAAAACTTGACCAAACCAAGAATATTAATATTGCATTAGCAGGTGAAGGGGATAAATGTCTATCAGCCATTTTCCATCTCTAATGTCTAGGATTCTTTGATATTAGTAGTGAAACAACTAGGCACAATAGAGTGAATAAAAAAGCAAAGCCTCAAGGCCAATTTTTTGGCTTTTGGGGGTTTAGGAGCCCCAAGAAGTCAGTTTAATGTAGCTTGCTTCCTATAACTAGGTTGTCTTAAGATGGAAACGTGTACAGTTTAACTGTAACATGCTTATAAAAAGCAGAGATGCACATTAGCACATTATTTGTGTCAGAAGAATACTATGATGTATTTTGTTTCAAGATTTACATGTTACAGCTTTAAAGGACTTAGGTTATAGACTTTTCCAGTTAGGAGGTTGAATAGTAAATACTATGGTCTCATAAAAAGAACTCTCACAAATTAGAAATGTAATCATTAAATCTAATTTGTTTATTAATATTCTTACCATTGGACAAAAAGTCATCCCTTGTTTATCCTGTCATTTTGTCAGATGACTGGCATCTCAAATTCCTTTCATATTCATGGGATTTGCTCTTTTCCGGGAGTAGGCCACAGAAGCTCTCAGTGTTGGGGATAACAGTTAAGCTCCTCTTTGGAATTCACGAGCTTCCAAATTAAACTTTTGCTGACACCTGCTACCTAGCCCTATTGAACCCTGGTATTGGAGTGCTGCTACTGAGCAAAGTGAATAAATAAAAAAAAATTTACCCCAAACATATGGGGGAACACTGTGAAATGTGGGAGACTAATCCAAGTTTTGTTCTTATGGAGCAAATTTTGTACAGAAATCAAACATAATTCAATCCATATTGTTGACTGCTATAGAGACTAATAACTCAATATACCTGGTAGAATCAAATGTTGAAGCAATACGTGAAAATGAACTGCACACTCTCCACCCACTCTTGAAAATCCTTGTTTATATGGTGTGAAGGATATTTTCTGAGCACTAGCTTCAAGTACTAAAAATTAGAAAGTGTCGTAACAGGAGGTCAGGACTTAATTATTTGTAGAGAGCTATCAATAAGCAAGTGTTGGTGATTTATTTCTATATCACCCAGAGCTGTAAAATGAAACAGTGAATTATGATTGTCTTTAGCTACTTACTAAAAAGAGATACAAAAGGTGCAAGCTGCAACTGACTGATCTTTGGAATCTGAAAGTTTTATCTGGGCTACATCTGGTGGAGGATTTTGATATGCCTTTTAAATATTGTAGCCAAAATGTCTGGTGGGAAATGTCATGCATATTTGCTGCATCTGTAATGAACATGTATGGATTATGGAATATCAGGAGAATGTGGCTTTTTAACATTCAAATTTTTATGTATATGAAAGCTAAGAAGTCTGGAAAAAAAAACCTCTAACTACTTTTTTGATCTGTGGTATTTGAAAAGGGCGTCTATTGGGCATGTTTGAGTATCTTCCAAAATCATTTAAAAAAACAAAAATTGAATTTTCCTGCTTGAAAAATTTGTGTACTTGATGCACTGCTTCTACCTCACAATTAATGTCAAAAATCAATTGGCTAATATGCTTTTTATGTTTCTGCTGATCAAACAGGATGGGACTGTAAAAGCTTTTATTGCTATCTGGTGATTAGGACATAGTAGTGGTAAGTAAATAGCTTGTAATAAGATGGCTTCAATGTGCTAGTATTTAATGTGTTGTATGTAGACAGGGCCATGGGCTGCCTTATAATAGCCAATCCTGCTCCCACAGATATCCAAAGGAATTTTACCAATTGCATCATTGGGAGCAACAGTGAGTTCTCAGGTTTTTAGGTGACCGGAAGTAAAGCAGTAATGATTCACTTTAGATAATCCTGAATATTCTCTTTCTGGTTTCTGATAGATTAAATTACAGAAAGAAATTCAGATTTGCTCTCCCTCTTGCCAGTAGTAATGCTTCTGATCTTCACTAGCTTGTTGAATGCATTTCAAACAGGACACAATTAATTTAAATGAGGAAGAGTATGAAATTAGGAAGAGAACAGAAGCAGGGAGCTGAGAAAGAAATATAAGGGTCACGAGTCTTAAGGACAAATTCTGGACCTAGAAATGTCAGTGGCTGAATTCCACTTTGGTGGGTGCAGCCAATAAACTCTACTATGCTCCATTATACAATTCTTACTGATCTTAAAAACAAAACAATGTATCATTGTTTTCGGTGACAGAAATACTGGTGTATTAGATTTGTTAGAGGCCGTGAATTACATAGGATGTGTGAACAGTATGGATAACACGATGGAGTCATCTCATGAACAAACAATTAATGTATTAGGAAACTGTAAACATCAGTGACGCTTTAACCAAGCCACTGAAAAAGTCAGAATTTAGGGCCCCGCCCTTAGTGGGATTTCCTCTAACGGAGTGCACATATTCTAAACAATATGCTATGTGAAAAACAAAATATTAATACTATTGATTGTACAAGAAATCAATACTGCCAGAATATTTAGTGTATATATAGAGAATAAACTTAATTGTTATGATTATTGATTATATTTTAAACTGGTGGTAAAACAGAGTGTATGTTGTGAAATCTGCTTTTCTGTTTCCACGCTTTGTGGGAGAAATATATTAAGATGGTAAATGCAGTGTAAAGGGGTTGGTAAATGCAGTGTAAAGATGGGTAAACATTAATTTCACCATAATCACACACACACAAACAGGTAGGCAAAATAATAAAAATGAAGTTATTAGCGTTTGATTTAAGGTCATATACTTGATATATTTTGACATGTGACCTTGACAACTTTGTGTTATAATGGTTTAAAACTTTATCTTTTTGATTCTTAACAGCTATTATTAAATAATTGTTGTCTGACTGCTCCATAATTTCCCACAACTGGGAACCTTTAAATTGATAACATTGGAGAAATGTTTTAAAATAAACAGTGTATTATATGTCAATTATCAAATACAAATTAATTTCTCCCAAGACTAAATATGTATCCAAATTTGCTTTCATGAAACCAGTGTAAAAGTGTCCACTGACTTCCACAATAGCAGGAGTGAACTCAATATGCACATCAAGCTGAAGTGGAAGAGCAAACGGTAAAGCACAATGTGTGCAAATCCATACACAGCTGGCTTGAAGTAATTTTTCATTAGTCACAAAAGATAAAAGTGACTATAGAATTGCACCTTTTAAATGAACATTGAGGACAGAAGAGAAAGTTTTAACTATAGAAAACAAACCATGGATTTTTCTAATCAACATAACATTTAACTAGTCTCAGAGGGGTAGCCTTATTAGACTGTAACTTTAAAAACAAGAAGTGGTTCTGTAGCACCTTAAAAGCTAACAAATATATAGTATCATGAGTTTTCATGGGTGAGGATGTTTAACTAGGGCACAGTTCGAACTGCAAAGGAAGGTGACAGATTTCACAAATTAGTCACAGTTCTGGGTGAATTCATCTTATGGGAAACAGCACAAAGTGATTAAGTGGGTTCTAATCCATAGAAATCTTAAACATGTGAACCTACATAATCAGATAGAAGCTGATATTTCTTTCTGAATTCAGATGAGCCAAAGAAACAACTTTGTTTCTATCCACTTTTGTTCTTAAATTCTCACAGGACTTTTGGTTATGTTGGTCACAGGTGCATTCCTTGAGCCCACCATACCCACACAGACATCTTTGCAAGTTTTGAGAATGAGTTAGATTATCAACCCAAACTCATTTTACAGGAAGAAACAAAGAGGCTGGGCCTCCTTGCAGCTGCAGAGATACTTATTAGTACTCTTGAAACCCAGATCCATGGCTTCAGCTGAGGTGCATGTAGCACAAGAAAGGGGGCATGTAATGTATTAAGGCCACCTTTCCACTTTCTTGATCATGGGCTGATAGTTCGTTAACATGGTCCCAAGCATAAATCCTCTCAACTACAAGGGAGAATGAGGTAGCTGGGAAGGGATGGTATCAGAGGTGCCACATTGACACTCTTGCACCAGGAGGTCCCCTTATACTGGGGATGAGCCTTCTGGAGCTAGCTATATGGTTTTACAGACAGTTTTTATTGGGGGGATAGCTCACAAAGCTGCTTCATCACAGAATTAATCCCATAATTATAAGTAACCATTAAACAGCCCATTCAGATACACTCCCTCCCCCTCAAAAAAAAAAAACCCCTACATGTGATTTTCATTGCTTGAAGGGAGAGGGCTCTAGTTCATGAACTCCTGTGTCCTGAGCTCATAGATAAAAAAGTCGTGGCAGGGCACTTGGGTAACTGTTATAGCTCATTTTAAACAAAAAATTCAGAAATCGGGTGAAGTTACATTATTCCTCACTTGTATTTCTATGTAGAGTAAGATAAATTCAACATTATGCAGAAAAATATCAGCATTTTGTCTCATTTATTTTGCTTCAGGTTGCCCTGCTTCTGTCTATAGCTCTGGGTGCTGTCAAGAATGAAAAATTATAGTTAAAAATCAATATAGTAAAATGTAATCAACCAAGTGAAACCAACCATGAACATAAAACCTGAAGTAATCCCTCCTCTTCTCAGATTAACCTTGGCCAGATACCACCCACTGAATTCCACCTGTTCACCAACCTCACCCTTCCCTAAGTAGAAGTTCTGCAGAAAAGGATGTGGAGTTTACAGTGGATGAGAAGCTGGATATGAGTCAACACTGTGCCCTTGTTGCCAAGAAGGCTAATGGCACATTAGGTTGCTTTAGGAGGATCATTGCCAACAGATCTAGAGAAGTGATTATTCCCCTTTAATCAGCTGTGGTGAGGCCTCATCTGGAGTACTGTGTCTAGTTCTGAGTCCCCTCCCCCCTCTCCCCCCCCCCACTATAGAAAGGATGTGGACGCATTGGAGAGGGTCCAGCGGTGGGCAACCAAAATGATTAGGGGGCTGGAGCACATGACCTATGAGGAGAGACTGAGGGGTTTGGGTTTGTTTAGTCTGCAGAAGAGAAGAGTGAAGGGTGATTTGATAGCAGTCTTCAACTTCCTGAAGAGAGGTTCCAAAGAGGATGGAGAAAGGCTGTGACGGATGGCAGAACAAGGAGCAATGGTCTTAAGTTACAGTGGGGGCGGTTTAGGTTGGATATTAGGAAAAACTATTTCACTAGTAGGGTGGTAAAGCACCAGAATGGGTTACCTAGGGAGGTGGTGTAATCTCCACCCCTAGAGGTTTTTAAGTCTCAGCTTGACAAAGCCCTGGCTGGGTTGATTTAGGTGGGATTGGTCCTGTCTTGGGCAGGGGGCTGGACTTGATTACCTCCTGAGATATGTTCCAGCTCTATGGTTCTATGATAGGAAGCCCAAGAAAGGTGTTGACTTTACAATATACCAAGAAGGTAACCAAGCTAGTTTTTTTTCAGAGTACAGTGGAACAGGAGCAGGTTTCATAGTCATGAATCCTTCACAGAACATGCTCTGCTGTCAGCCTTCTTGTAGAAATTAGAGAAGTTTGAACTTTATTGCTTCTGTTAATCGCAGCAGTATTAGTATTACTCAGGAAGATGTGCCATCTCTTAGGCAGCGAGCACATAAAGTTACCCAAAACCATTTACAACTTTATGGGTCAAAGCCAGTTCCTTACATTCCACCTGTAAGCTATTATGCACCCTGCAGAGGCTACCAAGCACCAGCATTCTGATGTGTTCAGTATGTGCTCTCTACACATAGCCATGCTAAATGAGTATCTATGCTCATTTGTAGTGTCTGACTTTGTGACCTCAAAGACAGAAAGGCTTTAAAACTGCACATAGAAAGAAGAAAAATATTAAAACGGAATTGATTATTATTGAATGAGGATGGGGGGGGAAAACAACCATTCAAAAGAATTAGCATTTCAAAAGCAAAAGATTGGAAAGATCTGCAGTCTCATGATAGGCAATTTGAAAAGTTTATATCAAACTTCAAAAACCGTCCCAAGCTCTTTTCTCCAGAATTGATTTGAAAAGTTGGCAGACTTAAGAAACCTTTCAGAAACATTTTTTAGATCGATGCTAATTTGATGCATAGGAGCTCATCACAGTGCCAATTTACTGTCAAACTGATATTAACTAGGTACTTTTCTTAGAATGTTTATAGCCAAATGTCTGTTAAATATGCAAACTCAACAACTACACCACATCCTTTAAAATACTTCATTTGAAATGTATATCAAACCCCCCAGAAATGGCTTTTCACTCAATCACAAAGAAACAATGCTTACCATAAGGTCCAAGTCCTTGTTCTGGGAGAAAGGGATGAAGGATACTCCTGTGATTAAGACACAAGGCTGTTAGCCAGGAAAAATGCTTTCAGTTTTCAATGTTGCCAAAAGACCTCCATGATCTTGGTAAAATCTCTTAGGGCTAAATCTTTCAATTCATGTTCACACAACAACCAATCTCATAGAAATAAGTTAATTTAAGTAAATGAGATTACTTGAGACAGTAGTAATGATTCATAGGAGTAGGGGTTGCAGTATCAGGTAGGTACATACTTTCTGAGCACGATTTTCAAACTTGGGTGCCTATGGTTAGACATTTAAATCTGCATTTAAGTGCCTAAATAAATAATGCCTGTTTTCCGGCTCTCATTAACTCAGTGTGAGCCACAGATGGTCTAAATCCATCAAAATCAGGCTACTTTTGATCCTGCAGATACTTACCTGAGTAATTAGATGTATGTTAGTCATTTTGTTCATTGTGACTTTTCACACACAAAGTTACCAACGTATGAATTTGCAGATTAATGGTCACAGTTAGATACCTATCATGAGGCATCAAAATTTGAGCCAATGTGTCTTAGTTTTGGTATTGGTAAAATGCCAATAATACTTTTTCACGTAATTTGACTAAACTAAATTCAGCATTTTTACTATGTTTAGATCTTCTGATGGAAGATATAAACAAATGCAAATCACCATCTTTTACTATATTCTTTAATTATAATTTTTCATCAACTAGCCGTAGACCTATCATGCAGTATGAGCTACATTAGCAAAATAATAATTCTAGAAACCCAAAATATACCAATAAAAGAAAGTTAAACCAATGCATAAAATGGAGCCGTCTGTGAAATCAAAGTGACGCTTGCATTTATTTCATTTGGCAAGAAAATAATGAGCTTTGGACTCTGAAACTTTGAATAACTTATTTTTCAGGCTTCACAAATTCATCTTGGAAACAATAATAATCCATAACACAGTGGAAGAAATTGCAAAGTAGAGGCCAGGCTATCAAATTATGAGACTCTCTAGGCACATAAAGGTCTTTGTGTTGCAGTTGCAATTATTTCCTTCATTTAGCCCATGCCCCCACCAAAACCAAACCATTTCAGAATTTTAAATTGCTAGGTAGTGAATATATAATTTTCAGTTTTTCAAATTAGAGTGATTGACTATTCCATTCCAGTCTGCAGTTATTGAAACCTACTTACTTCAGCAGGTTATCAAGTGACCACAAGTATATTTAGATTACTTCACATAAAGCTCTTATGTTTATCACTCCAGACTGCAAGTGATCATTCATCCAACACAGGTTTCAACATCCAGCAGAACTAGGCACAAGTTCATTTCTATGCTGTGGAAACATTCTTTTCCACATTTGTCAAAAAGCAATTATTAAATTAAAAGTATAGGAAAAACATCTCCTACAACAGCAGCTGATCTGCAACCCTCTCTTTCTGAACAGCAATTCTGATATACACCCTTACTGAATTAGGATTGTCTGATAATATTAGTTTCCATCGTCACAAAATGCTAATGGACAGTGTTTCAGGTGATTACTTATAACTTCCTAGCAAAGTGGTCCACACCTACTTACTAGTTACAGATGTAAGAGCAATCGGACTCAATTACTGCCCAATAAACTACTTCTTTTGTTTCCTCCCTCCCCTCCCGAAATTCACTTGCATTTATTCAGTTGCTTTCCCTCACCTTTTTTTTCTTGCCAAAATGAAAGGACAGCAGCTGTCTCAGCACTTGATGCCAATGCTGTTCTTTTACAGGCAGGGGGTGAGGACCTGCTTTCAAACTGACTCTTTTCCCCACAGAGACTGACAATATTGTCTCATGTCTTTAAATATGGGTCTGTGAGTTAATGGAACAGTTTGTCAGGGCTGCCTACAGGCAGAGCATTTACATGCAAGCCAAAAAGAAAAGTAGCACAGATTGGTGTGGGTTTTATTTATTTATTTGGCTAAGAAAGAAGTAATGAAAGGGGAGGTGTCCTTAAGTATAGTATAACTTTCTCATCCATTAAAGCAGCTATTGTTTTCCCCCATAAAAAGATTAAAATTACATAAGTTTTTATTTTATTATTTTTATTGTTACTTACATTGTGGTAGCTCTTATGAGCTCCAATCCGGGATCAGAGCCCCCTGTGCTAGGCTTTGTATACTCACACAAAATTATAGCCCTTTTCTCAAAGAGCTTACACTCCAATTAAGTCCCATTGTATGAAAGTATAACACCTACTACAATCCTGTCTGTGGCCACTCTGCACTAGTGTCATACAAATTGTAAATAATAATCACATTATTCACTTTGCTTTAATTATCTTGGTACCAATAACCTGTGCAGGGATTTTTACTTAGAAAGAGATATGGCAAGTTGTTGTTCAGCCTTTGGTTCATGTTGGGAGAAATTGGGGCTTAGACTAATGTCAGGAGTTGATCTGAAGTCTCTTTTATAACATCAGTATGTTGTTAGCACAGAGGTTTGCCTGGTTTTCATAAATATTTTATGGGGTTATATCATCATTGTCATCATCATTTCAGGATGGTTGACAAGGCTGTCCTCTCTCTCTCTCTACATGTGATTGCAATCTGTTTCAGAGTTGTCTTGGAAAGTCAATTGATGATATTTCAATCAAAATGTTCTTATAACAAATTCTATTCAAATTCTGTCTGAAAGGGGGTTAAGGTTTGATCCTGCTGCTTAGAGAATGACATGCTAAATGTAGCTTCCTATGGGTTTGGCTGCAGTCCAGTGCTTTGTAATTTATAGTTCTCCTTCCTGGTTCTGGATGTGACCTTGGAACGTTAACGCTGGGTAGATTTCTTAAGTTCATACATGGGCTTATCCTTTGTAAAACTGCCATCATGGAATCCTCTCCAGTTTCTCTGTCTTGCAAATCATAATAAAAGGACTTTTCCCAATAAACGGACCAAATCAGATTAATACAGCTGTATGGGCTGGTGGATAACAGGTTGCTTGAAGATAATTCATTTTCTTTGACTTTTTCACTAAAGTAAATGTTAGTAAGTTAATAACATTGCTGTTAAATGACCAAAAATGATTAGCTAACTTCAAGAGAGAAACTGCAATTAAAAAGATTTCAAATTTGACTAGTCAATGGCATTTTCTGCAGAAATACGTATAAAACAGCTATCATTGCAGATCTCCAATCAGCCGCTCTTACTGATGTATATAATGCCTTTTATATTGAGAAATCACTTGAAAGAAAGATTATGTAATTTTAAAAAATGGTTAAATTATATTGTAACTATTATAATTTTAGTGTGCTATAGGTGTACAAGATGCTTTACAAAGTAATGAAAGAGTTAGCTATAAGTCCCTCTGGCATGGACTAAGACAGCAACATATATTTCTGAATAGAAAAATCATGTCTCTGAGAAGTTATGTCTACTGGAAAATTGCATTAATTATAGGTGCTAATAGATGTTTGTCTTTAGAATAACTATGATTACTCAGTGAAATAGGTATTCTGAAATACGATTTGAGTTGTTGCATGTAACCATAGATTGTTTTAACAAAGTGACTTAAGGCAAGTAACAATTTCTGTAAACGTGGAATAGATCCATGGTGCTTTTAATGAATTCCAGATTCTCAAGAACATAATTTCTGGAAGTACTTGATGTGATTCCTCCACACACAGGATATTTTAAAGCAAAGTAGACAAAAGGTATTTTTAAAAATGCATCACTTTTTTTCTAAGTGTTGTGTATTGGGCAAGAGAATTATCAGTGATTTCCAGCACCAGCCATTACAAAGATCAATTTAAGGCCATGAGAAGTCAATATTTGCCATCAGCTTTTTTAAAAAAAGAGTAGGTTTTTCAAAACACTCAGCCTTATCCTAACCCTGTGTCCACTGAACTCTATATGAGTTTTTACCAGTGATTCAATTGGAACGCTTTTGAAAATACTACCTGCATCATGTATGTGATGATATCAAAGCATTGCTATACAGGCAGTCCCCGAGTTACACGGATCCGACTTATGTCGGATCCGCAGTTACGAACGGGGCCCTCTCCCTGGTCTCCAGCAGACCAGGGAGAGGAAGCAAAGCGGCGGAGCACGTGGGCAGCGGACAGCCCAGACGCGTCTGGGCTCTCCACTGCCAGCGTGCTCCTTGGCTTTGCTCTGCTTTGCTTTGCTCCCCGTCTCCCTGGTCTGCAGACCAGGGGGACAGGGAGCAAAGCGGTGGAACACGCGGGCAGCGGACAGCCCAGACGCGTGCTCCGCGGCTTTGCTCTGCTTTGCTCCCCGTCCCCCTGGTCTGCAGACCAGGGAGAGGGTGAGCAAAGCAGAGCAAAGCCGCGGAGCCCGAGGGCAGCAGGACAGCCACGGCATGTCTGGGCTATCCCGCTGCCCCCGTGCTCTGCGGCTTTGCTCCGGGCGCCTGTGGTACAGCAGCTGGGGTGCTGCCGGTTGGTCCCGTAGCGCCGCTCTGGGCGCTACGGGACCAACCCGGCAGCACCCCAGCTGCTCTGCCCCAGGCGTCCTGATTCAGCCACTGCTGGTCAGTTTCAGCAGCGGCTGAAGCAGGACGCCTGGGACAGAGCAGCTTGGGTGCTGCTGGGTTGGTCCAGTAGCGCCGAGGAGCGGCAGCGCTACTGGACCAACCCAGCAGCACTCCAGCTGCTCTGCCCCAGGCGTCCCCAAGTCAGCTGCTGCTGAAACTGACCAGCGACTGACTACAGGAAGCTCCTGCCCCGGGCTTCCTGGAATCAGCCGCTGATCAGTTTCAGCAGCAGCTGACTTGGGGATGCCTGGGGTTCTTAAGTTGAATCTGTATGTAAGTCAGAACTGGTGTCCAGATTCAGCCGCTGTTGAAACTGATCAGTTTCAGCAGCGGCTGAATCTGGACGCCAGTTCTGACTTACATACAGATTCAACTTAAGAACAAACCTACAGTCCCTATCTTGTACGTAAGCCGGGGACTGCCTGTATTAAGAATGTCTTTATCAACAAATTAGATGCTTAAAATCATATTGTGCAAGATGTCAATTTAAGAACCTTTCAGTGAGTGCTCCAACCTCTTAAGATGAGACACAATAAGTCCAAGTCGCAGCTGGTGCTAATCAGCACAACTCCACTGGGCTTTTTCATATCATTACTTTCTAATTTGATTATGAATGTAACTTGTGTAAGGGCGATAAATTTAACGTCATAATTTAGTTACACAAAGATGCTACTTCAATTAATTTTCCTTAATTTTAAAGATATAGAAGAATCACATTTAAAATCTCCTGAATTTCCCATTTTAAAACATGTTGTAAAGAAATAAACTGGTAGAATTCATAAAATAATATGAAGTAGCAATGGTGAAGCTCAGTTCACTACTGCGATGTGCAAGTCTGCACATTCCTAGAGGAAATTGGAAAGACACTACTTCCATACATGTTTCCTTGAGTAACTTAGAAGAAGTCATCGAGTCCAACCCCCTACCCAAAGTAGGACCAACCCCAACTAAATCATCCTAGCCAAGGCTTTGTCAAGCCAGGACTTAAAAACCTCTGGGGATGGAGATTCCACCATCTCCCTAGGTAACCCATTCCCGTGCTTCACCACCCTTCTAGTAAAATAGTTTTCCTTAGTATACAACCTGGACCTCTCCCACTGCAACTTGAAACCACAGCTCCTCATTCTGCCATCTGTCACTACTGAAAACAGCCTCTCTCCATTCTCTTTGCAACTCCCCTTTAGGTAGTTGAAAGCTGCTTTCAAATCCCCTCTCATTCTTCTCTTCTGTTGATTAAATGAACCCATATCCCTCAGTTTCTCCTCCTAAGTCAGGTGCTCCAGCCTCCTAATCATTTTGGTTGCCCTCCACTGGACTGTCTCCAATGCAGCCACATCCTTTCTGTAATGGGTCCCCCAGAATTGGACACAATACTCCAGATGTGGCTTCACCAGTGCCAAATAAAGGGAAATAATCTCTTCTCTAGATCTTCTGGTAAAGGACCTTCTAATGCAATGTTGGCCTTCTTGGCTACAAGGGCACACTGTTGACTCATATCCAGCTTCTCATCCACTATAATTCCCAGATTTTTTTCTGCTGAACTGCTGCTTAGCTCGTCAGTCCCCTGCCTGTAACTTATGATATGGCTCTTCCTATGCAGTTCCAACACATCTGCATGCATAAGAGTTTGTGGGCTAGATGGGAATAGTGGGCATGTTCTTTCTTCTAGGCCAAGAAGCTTCCAGACCTCAAAAGTTGGTCAGCAGGCTAACAAGTCACTCTAGCTTTAGGGCAGGAATAATGCAATATTCATCTCTGCAGAAACCCTTTTCAGGGAAGGGCCAGTAAAGGAGTTTGTGAGAAACCAGTCACATGTCTCTTCTCCTCTGGTGTGCCAGGAGCACTGCCCAAAGTGAAATAGGAAAAAAAGCACTACTCTACAAACTGTGCCATCAGTCATACAGCTGGAGTGTATAATCAACCTTGGGCCAGGTGTGTAGCTATTCTACTGGGCTAAGTAGCAGTGAAAGACATGTTTGTATGTTGTATGCTAGGCATTTGCTTTGACACTCACTCTGTAACTGTGCTATAAATGATTCTGGTTATTGGCTACAGTGTACACAAGAGTTTGGCTAGATGCCTGTGAGAGAGGTATCTGTGATTGGTTATCTGAGTATCATTGTGCCCCAGGAGTTGGATACTTCCACTAGTAGCAACACTCACCTAATTCCTTCCTCAGTAGCTTAAGCAACCCAATACTGCCTCTTGGGTATGTATGGAATATGAAGTTACTATTTGCATAACTCACAGTGTACTAAGCATGTTTCATGAGTTTGCTAGCATATCTATCTGAGAGTCAATCTAGCTGTTCCCTAGATCTGGCTGAATGGATTCCTCTTCCTTTCTAAGAACTGAACAGAGTTATCAAGGAAAATTTGTGAAATGAAGACTCTGAATTTGAGTTTGAAAGATGCTGCTTACTTTCTCTAAATAAAAAGTTTTCTCCAAAAGAAATTCAGAATATTCCCTATTCCTTGAATTAGGATATGTAGGAGGAGTTGGCTTCTAAGGTGTTATACTAAAAGTAGGTCTCTTCAGCTTCTTCAGTATTTCAACATTTTTTAAATTTACTCAAATAAATGCCCATTTACACTGGTAGTGATTTTGAGACTGAGTCCTATAGTTCTCTGCATCAGCTATTCCCTTGGCTCAGCTAACTATGTGGTAACAACCATTCCCATACTAGCTCTTCTGATTCACCCAACATCTCTTTCTAATGAATAAGCAAAGCGGAGTGAAACATGACAATTTAGGAGATTGGAGGTGGATGGGAGACTCAGAGTGTAAATGGATAAGAGAGGAGTTGATCTGATTTTGAAAAGTGGATCTGATTTCTGATTCCAGTTAGTAACACCTGTGTGGCACCTTTTGGCTTATAGACTGTAAGGCCAGAAAAAGCTACTTGATTAATCCAACCTGGACCTTCTGTATTTTACTAGACTACTCACTACCTCATTCTCAGAGATCTCATACTTAGCTGTTTATATAAGAGTGAATATGGTGCACTGACCAATTCCTCTGATAGCCTATTAAAATACTCTGTTGCTCTTTTTTTGTTAAGAACTTTGTTCTAATATCTAGCAAAACTTTTTCTTTCCTAGCTTCAGGTCATTGTTCCCTGTCCTACAATTTTCTGAGACTGAATAAATCCCTTCCTTCATTTCTGTTGTTACCTTGAAGGTGTTTATAGACTGTGACCATGTTACCTTTTCTCTTTCCCCAAACTCTATGAATTTAGCTTCTTCAGCCTCTTTGTATGTTCCTTGTTCTCTATTCCATCCATCACTATTGCCCTCTTTTTTCATGTTCTTTTTCTGAACTATAGGGACTAAAAATAAATACAGTATTTCCAAATGGGTTTGGAATGTGTATGGCAGAGTTACTTCTTCAGATGTCTATGCAGTTCTCTTTTTCTGCAGTCTCTTATCATAAGACATTATTTTTGTTTTTGACTGGTTACTTTGTGACACCTCTTTTCTTTCAACTAAACATTATGAATGAACATATATTAGAATGTGCTCCAAATTGTTACCACTGTACAAACAGAAGGACGTGAAGGTAGACCATGAAATTAAGACTCTTTGGTTTTCTATTTTCAGCTTGCTATGCAAACCTTGTCTGAGTAGGATAGGGCTCCTTTCATATCTCAGGTTCCCCTTCCGGAGAAGGAGGAGGAAGAATCAGCATCAGTCTTTCTACTCTATCCCTAAAACAAAAGAGAGGACTATGCAGCACTTTAAAGACTAACAGGATGGTTTATTAGGTGAGGGGCTTTCGTGGGCCAGACCCACCTCCTCAGATCAAATTCTGGAAGAGAATTGGCATGACCATATATATCAAAGGAATACAATGAAAAAAAAGTGAATACATTATAAAACTGACAAATCAGAACAAAAGGAGGGTGAGGGGAAGGGCTAGTATCTATGAGATAATGATCCCTCCCCCACTTCTGTTCTGATCTGTCAGTTTTATAATGTGTTCACTTTTTTTTCATTGTATTCCTTTGATATATATGGTCATGCCAATTCTCTTCCAGAATTTGATCTGAGGAGGTGGGTCTGGCCCACGAAAGCCCCTCACCTAATAAACCATCCTGTTAGTCTTTAAAGTGCTGCATAGTCCTCTCTTTTGTTTCAGCTAGATCAGACTAACACGGCTATATCTCTATTACTACTCTATCCCTAGGCATTACCTTGTACCAGGAATACAAGCCAAGGAATGGAACACCACTTGCACTGGTACTTGAGAATGTGTAACCAACACCTCCCCCCCCCCCCCCAACATATCTGCTTAGTATGGATTGGTGACATTTGTATAATAACAATAATAATGATAATTAATAATAATATAATATCTGATGGGGAAATTCCAATATTTGTTTTTATCCCAGTTCAAGATGAAAAGTTAAATTATTTAAACTATTTTATGAACCACAAAGTTTTGAAAAATTTCAGTTTGGGAATGTTGAAATATTCCACATCATCGACAAACAAAACATTATGATTTTCCAAAATGGTAACCTTTTGTCTTGGAATCTCTCCCTTTGCCTAAACCAGCATGGGTATGTCTATACTATGGGACAAGGCCAAATTAAGATATGCAACTTCAGCTACATTAATTGTGTAGCTGAAGTCGAAGTACCTTAACTCAACTTTTGGCACTGTCCACACTGCAGGAAGTGGAAGGGAGAACATTCTTCCTTTGACTTGCCTTACTCCTTGTGGGAACAGGACTGTCAGCATTGACCAGAGCACCCCTCTCAGCTTGAATTAGCTGTCGTCACAAGACCCGCTAATTCAAACTGTGGAAAATGGACAGCAGCTGCTTCAATTGTTATCTGTAGTGTAGATGTAATCTATGCACGTTAAGGGAGTTGAAATTCCTGTCATCGTGCTGCCCAGGTAGACTCTGTCTCTTATGCTACATAGTAAAGTCCCTGTGGTTAAGCTACTGCAGTGCCTCATGAGACTTCCTGTCTCATACTGTTTTTTTTCTTCAAAATCTACAATTCCGATCATGGAAGCATAGCCAGGTCAAGGAGACACCATAGTGCATCATGGTAGAGGCAGTCCGTCCAAGGAGCATGGACTGGAGGAAAGAATGGGACCAGGAAAGACAAACTCCCATGAAGAGTCAGGGTGTCTCAAGTGAAGGGAGAAATTCTGAGATTAAATGTATTGATTTGGGTAGGATCAATATTTATAACCAGAAAACAATGCTTCAATTAGATTTTCCCAATGGAAAAAAATCCACCAAAATAGATTTTTTTTTCTCTGTGGACATTGTTGATATTCACAAAAATCCCATTCTGATGGAAAGATTTTCTTTAAATCTTTGGACTAGTAATTATTATCTGTTCTTTAGTACCTTGGTACAGAACTGGTTCTTTTAAAATTTTGGAAAATAGAAAAAATAAATCCTACAATGCTGCATACTCTCCTGAGATATTAACCCTGGTCATATTGCAATAAAACTCTCCTTTACCATGACCCCTGCAAAAAAACCCGACAGCTGTCAGACCGCTCGTGTGCTGAGACGACTGCCTGCTGACCAATTTTGTCTCACTGTCTTCTTGTCTTCCTGCATCAGCCTATCTGTATACATCTGCTCCCTTGTCTTCTAGTTAGACTGTAAGATCTTTCAGTCAGGGGCTGTCTTTTTTTGTTCTGTGTTTGTACAACACCTTGCAAACTGAGGTACAAGTTAATGACTAGGGTTTTTAGGTGCTATCACAATACAAATAGTGGTACTAAATAATAAAAGTAACACACATAATTTCCTTTCGTTATTTTTAATCCTTCACCCAGGACCATTTTGCATAATTCTCAATCTTCATTGTATCTGCTGGAACCCAAAGTACTTGTAATAATAACAGTAACAATCAGTGTTACAACTAGTCAGTGTGAAACAAAATATTCATGCGTAGTAACATGGTCTTCTTTACAACTTTTTCACCTCACTATTCTTGAAGCACATACATGGAAGATGTGGGAAGCCAATATGAAACAGGCTACAAACATCTCCTGTGGTTGTCACTGCAAGATGAACAATGCCAAATTCTCATACTGTCCTGTCTCTCAAACAAGTAGTTGTTTTTAATGTCTAAATCTTACCATGGAAATAGATTACTAATACCTCTTCCAATATACGCTTCCAAATGACTGTCCTTTAATTTCCACAGCCACAAAACCAGCAGCTACTGGATGCACATTGAACTCTGACCCTTTTCCTTTTAATCATCATTGATCCTTACAAATTTGTCAGTTTCTAAGCAGCAGTTTATTACTGTCATTGCTGGTAGGATCTCTGTCGAGGGCTTAATAGGGCAAAAAATGTTCCCCTCTCTCTCTGGCTCTTTCCTGTGGTGTTTTCTGCATTCTGCATATGACTTGCATTCTATTTTTAATTGTGTGTCTAAATACAAAGGCATTTGAAACAGAAGATGCTTTTATCACAATATACAGTATGGATAATATATAGAAAAGAAAGACATAGCATAATACTAGATGATAAAGAAAGAGCTGTAAAGAAAGCAAGAAAAATAATCCCTAGCACACAATTTATATTCATTATTTTTCTGACTTTGAATTGACCATTATTTCCTCTTTTTAATTGTTATTTAAAATTATGTGCCAAAGATTTTCAGTGAATAATTAATTTTTTATTGTAGCTCATGTTCAAGTAGTTCATTGGGTTAACAGACCCCTCATTGGTTTGAATCTAAAAGGCTTCTACCAGACAAGCATGAATATAAACAAACATAGGGTATGTATACACTACCACCCTAGTTCGAACTAGGGTGGTTAATGTAGGCAACTGGAGTTGCAAATGAAACCCGGGATTTGAATTTCCCGGGCTTCATTTGCATGTTGCCGGGCGCCGCCATTTTTAAATGTCCGCTAGTTCGGACTCCGTGCCCCGCAGCTACACGCGGCATGAACTAGGTAGTTCAGACTAGGCTTCCTATTCCGAACTACCTAGTTCGTGCCGCGTGTAGCCGTGGGTCATGGAGTCCGAACGAGTGGACATTTAAAAATGGCGGCGCCTGGCAACATGCAAATGAAGCCCAGGAAATTCAAATCCCGGGCTTCATTTGCAACTCCGGTTGCCTACATTAACCACCCTAGTTCGAACTAAGGTGGTAGTGTAGACATACCTATAGGCACCCTCTTTGGCAATGTCAGAGAAGGACTGAAGACAATGGGGATGAGCTACTTCACGGGTGATCTCTCCAGAAGGGGTTAAGGCATTGCAAGAATGCAGGACAGGGACAGATGCTTTACCAAGTTGTTGTGCTTTACCAGTGATTAATCAGAAACTATCAAATCCTAGGGTTTTCAGTTCAATATCTTTCACCAGCACTAAACTTTTGTCACCACTTTTTAAAAAAATCACAAAACAAGATACTCAGAAGAAGATGGCACAATCCACAACTACTCTGGGGAAAAAAGAGGTAACATTAGTGCTATGCTGAAGGGGGAAAAAAGAGTTTTAGATTAAGTAAAAGTCTGATATATAAGGAAAAGGGAAAGAGAGGCCTGGGTAAGATAAGAGAGGGGAAAATGCAAATATTGGAGGAAGAGTTCAAGAGTACAGTAGAAAAAAAATAATGCAGGGGAACTGCATGCCTGTGTCATTAGGAAACGTGAAAGAAGAGAAGAAAAGATGGCCATCAGAGAAACACTTCATAGAATGGAGTCCAGGGAAAGAAGGGAAGGAGGTGAACAGAGAAAGTGTATGCAAAGGACAAATGTATGAAATTACAGGTTGAACCTCTGAAATTCGGGACTCCCTGGCCCTGCTGGACCACGGATGTTGCTGGATTAGAGGCCTGGCACCTGGGAGTACGATACCTGTCCCTGGGTTGTCCTGGCCAGGCAGGGCAGCAGTGGGACCAGCGAGCCCCGTCCCCACAGATTCCCGGTTGGGTGGGAGAGAAGTGGGGCTGTTACAGCTGGGGAGCTCTGTCCCCAGGGAACCCCCATAGGTCGGAGCCCAAATCCAAGCCCTGCCAGGTAGAGCCCTGTGGCAGTGGGGTCAAAGTGAAGCCAGCCGCAGAGATGGGGAGTACCTTGGGAGGCTGAAGGCAGGGACCTCCCCGATCCAGCAAATTCCCTCCTTTGGGATGGGTCAGGTTCTGAGGGTGCTGGACAAGGGAGGTCCAACCTGTAATTTGGCCTAAGAAACAGAATAGAAGGCAGGATGAGAGAACAGGGAAGAATGTGGGTGATTTGCAAATCAGAAAACCTATCTGAATGAAAGCCTCTGGTATCCAAACTGGGGAATAAAAATTAAAATCCCATGCAAAACTAACACCCGCAATGCAGAGCTATGTATCATCATGTACAGATCCAAATCCTGGGCAACTCACTGAACTTTGTTCAATACCAGAGCATCACAGGGGTTAGTTACAGAATCCTCAGGCCCAACCAGCTGAGGCATCTGTGCTGCTAGATACTGATAGAGATCACAGTGGGAGTAACAGTTGCAGCCTGGTCACCCTCTGACTCATGCAGCATTTTTGTTCAGAGGATACAAAATATGCACAGGCTATGCTCTAGCTCGCCTACAGTCTGCCCAACAAGGTGCTGCTCTCTATACCATCAAAGAATGGAGAGGGCAGAGTATTTTCCCAATCATCCACGGCCTGGCCGGTGCATTGTTGAAGCAGGGAGAGGACTTGCCTATGTTAAATGCCCAAGATTTTTGGTATACCACCAGCCTCATTATTATAAAAATAAATGCACAATGAAGTGAGAAAAAGCTAAAAACAAACAAACAAGAGTGGTCTTGTAGCATCTTAGAGTATGTCTACACTACAGCACTAATTCGAACTAACTTAATTCGAATTAGTTAATTCGAACTAAGCTAATTCGAAGTAGTGCATCTAGACCTATTGAGTGGACCCTGAACCGGGGTTAAGGATGGCCGGAAGCAGTGCCGGCAGGGCATCAGGTTAGGACTTAGAGCGTGGAGCTGCTGTCTCAGGCTAGCCGAGGGCTGTGCTTAAATGGACCTGACCCTCACTCCGGACAGACAGTTCTCAGGGGTTCCCCGCTTGCAAAGCAGTCCTGGCTTGGAGTGCTCTGAGTGCCCACACTGGGCACATCACAGCACTCAGCCATCAGACCGGCTGCACTTGCCGCAGGCTGCCATCTGGAGGGGGGGTCAATCAAGGGGCTTCAGGAGAGCTTCCACCCCGAGAAGCCCACAGAGCCACCCCAGTCCTCCCCATCGGGGGCTCGTACCCCATTCCTCCCTCACCTCCTTCCACTTACCCCTCCCTAGCCCCTCTTCCTGATGTACAAAATAAAGGACACGTGTGTTCAAAAATAGAAACTCTCTTTATTGAACAAAACTCAGGGAAACTGGGAAAAGGAGGTGGGAGAGGGGAAGAGAGAGGGTGGGAGAGGGGAGGGCAACTAAAATGATCAGGGGTTTGGAACAGGTCCCATATGAAGAGAGGCTAAAGAGACTGGGACTTCTCAGCTTAGAAAAGAGGAGACTGAGGGGGGATATGATAGAGGTCTATAAAAGCATGAGTGGTGTGGAGAGGGTGCATAAAGAAAAGTTCTTCATTAGTTCCCATAATAGAAGGACTAGAGGACACCAAATGAAATGAATGGGTAGCAGGCTTCAAACTAATAACAGAAAGTTCTTCTTCACAAATCAAATAGTCAACCTGTGGAACTCCTTGCTGCATGAGGCTGTGAAGGCTAGAACTATAACAGAGTTTAAAGAGATGTTAGATAAAGTCATGGAGGTTGGGTCCATGGAGTGGTATTAGCCAGGGGGTAGAAATGGTGTCCCTGGCCTCTGTTTGTGGAAGGCTGGAGATGGATGGCACAAGACAAATGGCTTGGTCATTGTTTCGGTCCATCCCCTCTAGGGTCCCTAGTGGTGGCCACTGTCGGCAGACAGGCTACTGGGCTAGATGGACCTTTGATCTGACCCAGTACGGACATTCTAAGCTCAGGGTCGGGGGTCTCAGTGGACCACCTTGATTTTCAAGCAAACCTGCTCCCGGGTGGCCAGGCTGGCAGCTATCCTGCCCTAGACGGCCACTTTCCTGTGCCTAGTGCGGAGGTTGTGGATGAGGTCCACGATCTCCACACTAGACCAGGCGGGTGCCCGCATCTTGCGGACCCGGGCAGGCTCCCGGGAGCCGCCAGCCTGGTCCCAAGAAGAGGCGGAGGGCTGGGTGACAGCGGGTAGCTGGTTCGTGCCGTGCCAGGTGCAGGGTCTGCTGGCTGGGTGCTGGCAGGCTTGCACCTGGCACGGGCATCGTAGCCAGCCCGTGCCCCTTTAAGGGCTCCGGGGCTGGGAGTGGGGCAGAAGAGTTTCCCTGGTGGTGCCCAGAGCGGCCACCAGGGCAAGCTGGGAAGGGCTAGCCTCCCATTAGTTCGAATTAAGTCGCTACACAGCCCTTATTTCAAATTGCTTAATTCGAACTAGGCGTTAGTCCTCGTAGAATGAGGTTTACCTAGTTCGAATTAAGCGCTCCGCGGTTTGTATGTGTAGCACCTATCAAAGTTAATTCAAACTAACGGCTGTTAGTTCGAATTAACTTTGTAGTGTAGACATACCCTTAGAGACTAACAAATTCTTTATTTGTGGTGTGTGTGTGCGCGTGCGTGCACGTGTATCATGAGTTTGCATGGGCACGGCCCACATCTTCAGATGAATGGAGCAAAAGGAACAAATTTAATGCAGAAAAAGAAGGGAGGGGGGAGAGAAAAAGAAGGGAGAGGAGGAGTGCCCATGCTAAATGAGACTAATAGAGTGGGGCTGTAAGTGTCCTATGCGTAGCTTTGGTGTCATTTGGGTGTTGAACATAACAACCCATCCAGTTCATGTCTTTGTTCAGTCCCTGGGAGAAAGTGTGCAATTTGCATATGAAGGCCAATTTTGCTGTCTTTCTCTGTAATTGGTTCCTGAAATTACTTTGTAAAAGAACGATCACTTTTAAATCCATTAATGAGTGCCCAGGTAGGTTAAAATGTCTCCCCCACAGGATATTCTGTATGTTGCCATTTTGAATATCTGATTTGTGTCCATTAATCCTTTGTCATAGAGACTATCCAGTTTGGCCAATACACATCGCAGAAGGGAATTGCTGGCACTTGACTGCATATATCCCATTAGAGGATGTGCAGTTCTATGAGCCTCTGATATAGTGGCTTGTGTGGTTAGGTCTAGTAATGATGTTGTTTGTGTTGATGTGTGGACAGAGTTTATTGCAGGGGTAGGTTCCTGGGTGAGTATGTTTGAGATGTGATGTGTGGTTGCTGGAAAGAATTTGCTTCAGGTTCTGGGATTGTCTGTAGGCGAGGACTGACCTGTCTCCCAAGGCCTGTGAGAGTGAGGGATCATTTTCCAGGATAGTTTGTAGATAGTTAGTGATGCGATGGAGGCGTTTAAATTGGGGGCTGTAGGTGATGACTAGTGATATTCTGTTACTTTGCTTGTTGGGCCTGTTTTGAAGAAGCAGATGGCTGGGTATTTGTCTGGCTCTGTCAGTCTGTTTTTTCACTTCCCCAGGTCAGTATTTAAGTTTTAAGAATGCCTGAGGGTAAGGATACTCAACATGTGGCCCATAGCCAATTTGTTGGTGACCCGCGGTGCAGTTTGGGTTTACGCAGGACTCAACATGCGGCCTGCGGGTGGGATCCTTTGAACATGGCTTCCACTGGGAACATGCTCCACAATGGCGAGTCAATATAGTGGTCTTCTGTTGGTATACGTTTTAGTAGTTAAATTCCTGGACTGTCATTGCTCATTAATGTGCTGTCATCTGGGTGGAAATCGAGTAAATATTGCATTTTATTAATATCAGCAGAACTGACTTAAATGGGGCCTGTGTGTTCTGTAGTCTTGTATTCATGCCTGTCCATATGAAAGAAGCTATTTGCATATATATGTATATATATGCAACCACACTTAAGTTGTGGCCCTCAGCATGTGGGCTTCCAAAGTTGTGTAGGTCTGAAGTAGATGTTTCTCACTGTCTGTGGGATTGGAGCAAATCTGGTTGTATTTTCGGGCCTGGCTGTAAACAATTGATAATGTGATGTGTCCTAGATAGAACCTAGAGGCATGTAGGTCAGAATAACTGTTAGTATGTTTCCAGTATAAAGTGGTTGAAATCTGGCCATCATTTAATTGTACTGTAGTGTCAAGGAAGTGGCTCTTTTGTGTGGAGTGCTCTAGGCTAAGGTTGATGGTGGGATAGAACCTATTGATATCCATGTGGAATTCTTCAAGAGTCTCCTTCCTGTGGATCCATATGATGAAGATGTCATCAATGTAGCAAAGTAAGAGTGCTAGGAGGCAAGAGCTGAGGAAACATTGTTTGAGGTCAGCCATAAAGATGTTGGCATATATTGGGGCCATGTGGGTGCCCATAGCTGTGCCGCTGACTTGAAGATATAAATTGTTCCCAAATTGGAAATAGTTGTGGGCGAGGACAAAGTCACATAGCTCAGTTACCAGGTGTGCTGTGAGACCATTGGGGATAGTTATCCTGATAGCTAGTAATCCATCATCACGTGGAATGTAGGTGAAAAGAAAGTCTATATCCATGGACCAGGATGGTGTTTTCAGGAAGATTACTGATGTTCTGTAGTTTCCTCAGGAAGTTAGTGGTGTCTCAAAGGTAGCTAGAAGAGCTGGTAGTATAGTGCCTGAGGAGAGAGTCAACATCACCGGATAATCCTGGTGAAAGTGTGAACATAAGAATGGCCGTACTGGGTCAGACCAAAGGTCCATCTAGCCCAGTAGCCTGTCTGCCGACAGTGGCCAGCTCCAGGTGCCCCAGAGGGGGTGGACCGAAGACAATGATCAAGCTATTTGTCTCCTGCCATCCTTCTCCAGCCTCTGACAAACAGAGGCCAGGGACACCATTTCTATCCCCTGGCTAATAGCCTTTTATGGACCTAACCTCCATGAAATTATCTAGCTTCTCTTTAAATTCTGTTATAGTCCTAGCCTTCACAGCCTCCTCTTGCAAGGAGTTTCACAGGTTGACTACATGCTGTGTGAAGAACTGTGTGCCGATGCCTGAGAATGATGGGACATTCAGGCTATGTCTAGACTGCAAGCCTCTTTCGAAAGAGCCTCTTTCGAAAGAGAGCGTCTAGACTGCACACGGAACTTTCGAAAGAGCAAGCCGCTTTTTCGAAAGAAAGCACCCAGTGAGTCTGGATGCTCTCTTTCGAAGAAGCCCTATTTACATTCAAGAACGCCTTCTTTCGAAAGAAGCACTTTCGAAAGAAGGCGTTCTTCCTCGTGAAATGAGGTTTACCACCGTCGAAAGAAAAGCCGCGTTCTTTCGATTTAATTTCGAAAGAACTCGGCTGCAGTCTAGACGCAGGTGAAGTTTTTTCGGAAAAAGGCTACTTTTCCCGAAAAAACCCCTGAGTCTGGACACAGCCTCAGGGTTTCCAGGTTTATGGATCTTGGGTTGCAAATAGAAGAATCCTGGTTAGGGATTTGGTGGGGTGTTTGTATAGATTTGGTCCCGAGTTGTATCAGGGAGTTTCTTAAGCCGATGGTGTAGGTTTTTTTTTTTTTTTTTTTTTTTTTTTTTTTTTTTTTTTGTATTCTTCTGTGGGATCAGAGGAAAGAGGCCTGTAGAATGTGGTGTTGGTGAGTTGTCTGGCAGCCTCCTGTTCATAATCTTTCCTGTTCATGGTGATTACAGCTCCCCTTTTGTTAGCCTCTTTGATTATAATGTTTGAATTGTTTTGAGGTGGTGTATAGCATTGCGTTCTGCATGGCTGAGGATCTATCTTGCATGTTGTTGTTTGTTTAGAATGTCAATCCATCCACGATTACAGAAGCAATCATTATATAGAGCTCCATAAGGAAGGGGAATGAGAAGACTAAGACTCCTAATTCCCTTCCACTGACTGGTCTCAGAATAAAGAAGAGAAGATTTCTCCAACTCTAGTTAGAGACCCACTAGCACTCCCTTTGTCTCAAAGTGGTGAGGAGTGCATATTACAGTGATGAGTATAGCAAGTGTTAGAGCATCCCAGCACTTCTCCCAGATAACCTCCCTCTAGGCAGCCAGCCACTCAATAGGCTTTGTCTTCCCCTGGTGCCTCTTCTCGCCTGCAACAGTATTCTGCAGGGAGAGAGGCACTTAGCATTGCCTCTTCCCTCGTCATCTTCAGGAGTACCTGGCAGTTCCCTCCTCCAGGAGTCTTTGACACCTATGGCAAGGTCTCGCAGACAAATCCTGGGACAGGACTAGTAATTTTGGATAAGATATTGTCTGTAAAGGCCCCAAATACAATGGATAAACAATCGCAAAGGAGAAGGTTATGGTCGATCACCCACATGATTTTTTTCAATGAGTAGTAACTGTGTCTATTAAGGAATAAATCTTGGAACAAGGAGAAAGATTTAATGCTTATTACTGACGTGATGGATGCTATAGAAACATCTGTGTTAGACCAATACTTCAGTACCTTACGATGGACAGTATGTCATGTCTATTAAAAGGGCTTTATTTATGGCTTGTATACAGGTGACTATAGAGCATAAAGCATTGCCCATGAAGGACATCATCCTAGAGTGTGAGGTCCTGGGATTGTATAGCCAAAGAGAAGAGTTTCAAAACTTTCAGTGAATTGTGAAGGAGGATTGTGTTTGGAGTTCTGAGACTGTATTCCAGGCTTTTTACTTATCTGAAATGTTTGGCAGAGATAATTAACGCTGACATTGAGTTCTTTACACCTACTGTTCTGTGAGTGCAACCATTACCAGCACTAAAGGCCCGAGTGAGGAGAGATGTTTGAGGAAATCTATAGAACTACATTATTTATGGTCACTATAAACCTGAGGAATACTGGAATCCTAGGAAGAATTACAGTTTTTAGGAAAGAAAATAAGCGAAGGAAGTTCCTTGTGGTTGAGTTGGAATTTCTCTGTCTGACAGTTCTTTATTAAAACGCCTGCCACAACTTGCTCAAGATCTCATGATGTAGTCTATTCTACCATTTTTAAGCAACAATGCTACTGACCACATATCTGGGATTATTATCTACAAGCTGGAAACACTAACTACCAGTCCTCTGTAGTCACACTTCAAGATAAAACTCATCAGAACACCTATTTGAATGGGGTGAACAAAAGGAGCTGAATACAATCAGTTTTAGTTTAAACTAGAAGGCTTACCTGGCATTGCTTGGGTCCTTCAGGACAAGGGGCTGGTGGTGTGGGGCTGCAGGAGTCAGGGCAGGGATTGGGGGCTCAGGGCAGGTAGTGGGTGGGGTGCAGGATTCAGGATAGGGGATTGGGTTCATGGTATGGTGGGGGTTCAGGGCAGGGGGTAGGGGTACAGGAATCAGGGCAAAGGGTGGAGGGCAAGATTCAGGGCAGGGGATGAGGATCTCAGGGCAGGGGACTGGGAGGCCTGGGGAGGCTCACCAGGGCTGCCTGTGGTAGCAAGGATGACACTGCAGCTGCCAACCTCCACTGGCTTCTTCTGGGGGAAGGGTTAGTTCCTTCAAGGTGGCAGTGGGCTGAGGCTGCACGGCTCAGCCCCAGCAGGTCCTTGGGGAGGGGAAGAGGCTTCATGGCCCTGCAGCTCCGGGGGTTGTGGGGTGGGGGCGAGGCTGAGTAGTCCGGCTCTGACCCTGGCAGGTTCTGGGGTGGGGGATGAAGCTGGGTGGGTCAGCCCTGGCTGTTCCTCCGAGGGGGGTGAGGTGCCGGGGTTGCACAGGCCGCCTCAGCCCTGGCAGCTTCTGGGCGGTGGAGGCTGTGCTGGCTGGCCCTGGCAATGCTCCCAGCAGGATTGTAGCAGTGGAGCCTCTGTCCAGCAGGTCTCCCACTCTCCTCCCTTCTTCCTCCCTTCCCCCCTTCGCCCCGCATCTGGCACTGGGACCACAGCAAGTGGAAGGAATTAGGGACAGAGGGGCCACTTACCTGTGGCCAGTGGCAGTGGTTGGCAATATGGAGAGCTCTGGAACCAGCTGGCCTTTCTCTTCCTGGTGTGGACAACCCCCTGTGGTTACTCTGAAGTATACCTGTTTTTCATAACACAGCTAGGGAGGAGTCTGAGAGCAGGGACAGCTATGCTCCTCGACCACTCGTGGCAGTGAGCGTAGGGGACAATCAAATTCCAGGCAAAGCCCATTTTCCTAGCACAATCAAACCCTGATCTTGCTTTGAGTTAGGATAAGAGGAAGCTGCATATCAAATGTGGTGGTTCTAGCTCTTACCATTTAGGAGTTCTTGAACAAATGGACTTGTGGATGGATGGACTCATGGACAGACAGAGAGATGCACAAATGCTCTAAATATCTAGAGATATATAATCCTGAGGTCTGATGGAGATTGGTGGTTGTTTAGACTGTCTGGATAGAAAAGTTTTATGCTATTAAATGTAGTTAAAAGGGCTGGGATTTTGTGATACCACGTCCCCAGGAAGCTTTTGGGACAATGAGCAAAGACAGTGGGCGTAATCCTACAGAATGGAAACTGTAGAGTAAAATAGATCTTAGAGTTTCTAAAGTCTTTGGCCCTGCTACCTCTTGCATTTAAAAAAAAAGCAACCTCCTTTTCTATGTGTTTGAGACACACAGACTATGGGTCCAATCTATGGCCCACCCAAAGTCAATAGGAGTCTTTCCATTGATTTCAACAGGCTTTGAATCAGATTACATATCTCTTATGATTTAGATTTCTGCTAATTATGTGATGATTGCATCATTCTAAATGTTGCAATGCTTTGTATGTACATCACAAAATGCTGATTGCTTCACTACCATTCATATAGTATCCTTTTTGTACTTACATACACACACACACACAACATGAAAATTGAAATTTTGGGGTAGGAGAATCTGAATTGAGAAGTTTAAAATAAGGGCCTCACTGCTATGCTGCAAGGAACTGGAGGAGGGGAACTAAACTCTCTAACTATCTCCATGCAAGATGAAAAGAAGGAAAGCTTTGAGTTGCAATTTTTAGCCAGAGGTAAAACTGCAACAGTGGAGTGCTGCAGGAAGGGAAATGGAAGCTATTGCCAGTTGTACATTTGGCTTTATTGACATAACCCTTTCCACAGAGATCTACTGACTGAAAGAGGGAATTTGAGGATTAATAGTTGACTTTCCCATATCACTCCTGGAGGAAAATTATTTAGTTTATATTTAGAGGCACCATGAGTGCAGGAGTTTGAGACTGTGGCTCTCTGCAGGGGCCTGTCATGGGAGAAAGAGGAGACAATGTTAGCTGTATTCAGAGGCTACGTCTACACTGGCATGATTTTCCGGAAATACTTTCCATTAAAAGCATTTTCAGAAAAGTGCGTCTAGATTGGCAGGACGCCTTTCCTCAAAAGCACTTTTTGCGGAAAAGCATCCATGGCCAATCTAGACATGCTTTTCCGCAAAAAAACCCTGATCGCCATTTTCGCGATCGGTGCTTTTTTGCGGAAAACAAATCTCTGCTATCTACACTGGCCCTTTTGCACAAAAGTTTTTCCGAAAAAGACTTTTGCCCGAACGGGAGCAGCATAGTATTTCCACAAAAGCACTGACAATCTTACGTGAGATCGTCAGTGCTTTTGCAGAAATTCAAGCGGCCAGTGTAGACAGCTGGCAAGTTTTTCTGGAAAAGCAGCTGCTTTTCCGGAAAAAGTGGCCAGTCTAGACACAGCCAGAGTGTATATAGGAAGAAAAATGTGTTACAGAGTAGGATTCTGATTAGAGGACTTGGAAGCTGAATAATTGCTGCAGCGTTAGTAAGCCCAAGTTTTTTAGTTATGTTCATCTAACATGCAAAGGATCCCCAGTTCAAATCAAGGCAAAAGCACTGTGGGATGGAACTCCAGGAACATGTGGGATCTTGTTTCTACTCGGCCAACTGATATCTGTGATCTCTAGTGTAAGACACTGAACCTTGCCTGTTTCCTCATCTGTAAAACAAATGTTCTATTAACCACTTCCATCACATACATGTTAAAAAGACTTCCTTCATTAACGTTTATAAAATGCTCTGAGAGCCTCACATGGATTGTGCTTCATAGTTACACTATAAGCAAAAGGATGGATAAGGCATTGTACTGGGACTCAATTCTTGGCTCTGGCCTTTGGGCCATTATCTTGGGCTCCAGCTGAGGAAGATAATTATTGACCTATGTAATGGTAAGCACTGTAATAGTCCCATTGTAGACAATGGATCTCAGTCCTTCAGCTTCCTCTCTGTAAAATGGGAATAATAATACTTCCATTCTCTTATGCACTGTCTGCATTATTTGTTTAGATTGTAAGTGCTTCAGGCATGGACTTTCTCTTAACGGAAGTATGCAACGTGCCTAAGGACAGTGGAGCCTCATTCTCAAATTAGGGGCTGAAATCATTGTAATCATAAGGTGCTGAGTCTGTGGGTGTTCCAGGGCTGGAGCATCCATGGACAAAAATAGTGGGTGCTCAGCAGCCATTGGAAGCCCCCCCAATCAGCTTTTCCTCTCTCTCCCAGAGCCTACCACCAGCTGCGGACCAGCTGTTCAGTGGCATGCAGAAGATGTAGGAGGGGTGAGGGCAGGCTGCACTTGGGGTGGGGTGGAGAAGAGTGGGACAGGATAAGGTTAGAGCAGAGGCAGGAAGAGGTGGGGTGGGAAGAAGCCGGACAGGGATGAGGGCTTGGGAACAGGGGCTTGAACACCCCTCCGGCGACTCATAATTGTAATACAAATATATAATAATAAAAAACACAAAGTATTGTCAATTATCAGTGTTAGGATTTCCATATTTACGTATATCTTTAATAAACACATATATAGAGTCTATAGGGGCATCTGAGTATATGCACACAGTGCTTCTATGGGTGTGCAGATCTGTCTGCATATGCTGTGGTAGACAGACCTTGACATTATCTTGCTGAAAATGTAATCTTCTAATAGAACAGATACACAATAGATGCTGCACTTGTTGAAGTATTTGGAAGTGTATTCATTATATTTAGCCTAGAGAGAGATCCGTTGAATATATATAATAGAAGCAAGCAGGAATAAATATGACATCCACAAGTGTAAATACACATGCCCGTGTGTGCACACACACACAAAGAGACTCTATAGAACCAGTTGATGAAAACTGAAATAATATAAACTGGGTCTCTATTTTTAAATCAATCTCCGTGGTCTGATCCTGTGCTCAGACTTCAGTTGGAGTCTGGCCATGAGTCATAAGTACAGGATTGGGCCTTAATGATCAGTTTCATAACATTCTTTATTTTTTTTTCATACACACTAAACTTGTTTTATTCACATAAGAGGTCTCTGGGGTCAGCATGTGCTTCACCATACTTCAGCTAACATTATTAACACCTTCAGAAACTGCAGTCATTTCTGTATTTTCTTCTTGCTGTGGCTGCATTTTCTACTAGAAAAACATTCAGTTCTTGCAATCAGTGCTCATTTTTGTAAATTAAAGAATATAGTGTGCCAAATTGTTCCCTCTTTCAGGATTACTTGCAGTGCGATTTATGCTGCTCTCCCTATATCTGTTGCGTGCTTTACAGGAAAATGAAATCATTACACACAACACAAATTACTAGACCTCTTTCATAATCACACACTCTTAATTGGCATGTAAGAGCTCCGATCACTGTAATACATGCAGTCAAATGTCTCCAGCTCATTTTTTTTCTCTCAAGTTTAAAGGTCAACAAGAATATTTTTCTTTAATTTGACAGGCACACAAGAAGTAATGCAAGACTCATTTATGGTCAGGTAATGCACAAAGAAATCTATAAATCAAGCTAAGGGGAATATTAGATCATGCTCATATCTGAACCCATCTGGCTTAGTTCACGAAAGAATCAATATGAGGCAGAGAGCTCAGTATTACCAGTGATTTATGCTCTTGCATCTAGGAGGAGAAACATTTGCAATTTTTTAAGTCCCTTCATCTCACCCTAAAAAAAACAAACAAGAAACTACAATGGGATTTTACAACATATGCATTCCATACATAATTTGATGGTAGGTATTTTTATTATAGCTGCTGGAGGAAGAATGATTTTATGTCTCATTCATATTCATGACTCAGCATTTTTCTAGTATTTTGATATTCTCCCCCCCCCCCCCCCCCCAAGATATTATTTCTATGGAGCTGTTGAAGAATAAAATTATCCCAATTTCCGTGTTCCTGATTTTTGCAAAGGAGTTGGGGTTAACTATTTTTGGGCACTGTGCTAGCAGCAAAATAGAAAATATGATAGTCCTGCTTTTCTTTGCAGCCTCTTTCTGTTACTTTCCTTAATTCCCATATCTAAAAAATGGACAGTCCAAATTTTATCCCACCCCATGTCATATCCAACATTAAAGCTTTTGATCAGTCTCTGAACATACAGGATTTATTTGAAAGCTTTCTATGTATACAGTACATCTCTCAACTTAATAAAATTTCCAGTTGGCCTCAAGTTCAGCCTCCCCAAGAGGCAGAACGAAAAGTGTCAGATTGTATTGCTGTACTCTGTATGCACAGGAGTGGGAGATGGGAATAGGCTGACGTAGAGGAAGAGATTTCACAAAGCAATTAGAGTATGAAGAACAGATACTACAGAGACAGGGCTATAAAAATACCTGGATAGACGGGATAAATAAAATGTCTATTTCAGCTACAATTATTTGCTTTCCATATAGTGCAGATATCCCTCAGAGAAGTACAGAATGCAGCTTAATTTAAATTTGGAAAGCCTACAAGTTGAATTCACTGTATAATTTTTTCCAGCAAGCATGCACAAGTAAAATCAATAACCTTCTCACTGTATACTGATAAATTATTACATCAGGTATCATTGATCTAGCCAAAGTAAAAGGAGGTGAAAATAATGGAAATCTGGTGGTTGTGATTAGAAATACTTGGGATATTCCTTTGGAAAAACTTGATAAGTAAAATGATCCATGTACTTACGTGTATTGATTTTAATACATAGAAGAAACCTATCTAAACAAAAATATGTTGCTTGTACAGGTAGTTTAGGGGCTATACTGGGAATCTGTCTGTAAGTCTTCTGTCAAGAGTATAGATTATATTTTAGTTCAGTGCACTGAAAACATTTATTTAAAACGAGTGTTTTTATAATCCAAAATAAACTACTACATTTTACCTGTACTTGGCCTTTAGTCTGTTAGAAGGTTTATCAGGTATTTATTTAAAGGCTTTACCATATTTCTGTGTAATTAATAATAATGAATTCATTCACCAATTTAAACATGCTTTATAAACATAGAGCATGATCCCATGGATTTTACATGCATAAAGACTGATACAGGGGGTCCATTGCTAACACTTTCCTCTACTCTGAAGGCTTGGCGGATGGTATTGATTCTTTCAGAGATCTGTCCTTTTAACAGATAATAATATATCAGCCATTTGTTGTAGCATGTTACATCCCAAAGGATCCCAAAGAGCTTTCCAAACTGAAGAGACTGGTATACAAACTATCAGGAATCATTTCATCCATCACTGGAATGCAGTCACATTTGAGGAGAAATATGGCAACTGTCTGACAACCCACTACAGTACAGAACTGTCTCGGACAGGATGTAAAAAATACAATATTCCATCAATTTAAGGAGAGTGTGGGGGAGAATTAGAACATGGGATATGTTTTACCCAGATGGAACCTGGCAAGTATACCAAACTGTGACCTGGCAGTAAAAGTCCTGTCTGCAGGGCCTCCTTCCCCACAGTACTGGGGATCTGCCCTCCCGGGCGTAAGAGTGTCATAGAATCATAGAATCATAGGACTGGAAGGGACCTCAAGAGGTCATCGAGTCCAGCCCCCCACCCTCAAGGCAGGACCAAGCTCCGTCTACACCATCCCTGACAGATGTCTATCTAACCTGTTCTTAAATATATCCAGAGAGGGAGATTCCACCACCTCCCTTGGCAATTTATTCCAATATTTGACCACCCTGACAGTTAGGAATTTTTTCCTAATGTCCAATCTAAACCTCCCCTGCTGCACTTTAAGCCCATTACTCCTTGTCCTGTCCTCAGTAACCAAGAGGAACAAATTTTCTCCTTCCTCCTTGTGACACCCTTTTAGATATTTGAAAACCGCTATCATGTCCCCCCTTAATCTTCTTTTTTCCAAACTAAACAAGCCCAGTTCATGAAGCCTGGCTTCATAGGTCATGTTCTCTAGACCTTTAATCATTCTTGTCGCTCTTCTCTGTACCCTTTCCAATTTCTCCACATCTTTCTTGAAATGTGGCGCCCAGAACTGGACACAGTACTCCAGCTGAGGCCTAACTAGTGCAGAGTAGAGCGGCAGAATGACTTCACGAGTTTTGCTTACAACACACCTGTTGATACAACCTAGAATCATATTTGCTTTTTTTGCAACAGCATCACACTGTTGACTCATATTCAACTTGTGGTCCACTATGACCCCTAGATCCCTTTCCGCCATGCTCCTTCCTAGACAGTCGCTTCCCATCTTGTATGTATGGAACTGATTGTTCCTTCCTAAGTGGAGCACTTTGCATTTCTCTTTATTAAACCTCATCCTGTTTACCTCTGACCATTTCTCTAACTTGCTAAGGTCATTTTGAATTATGTCCCTATCCTCCAAAGAAGTTGCAACCCCACCCAGTTTGGTATCATCTGCAAACTTAATAAGCGTACTCTCTTTCCCAATATCTACATCATTGATGAAGATATTGAACAGTACGGGTCCCAAAACAGACCCTTGCGGAACTCCACTTGTCAATCACTCCTTTGTGAGTCGTACCCCACCGTGTGGGCTTAGACCTTTGGCTTCCCACTGAGCAAAGCTCTGGACCACCACTTGTTAGGCGTATCGGACGCCGAGGAGAACAGGGGGGGCCTGGGCCCACCCCCGCTTCAAGTCCTGACCCAGGGCCCTAAGAACCGGGGGAAATTCGTTCGGTTGGTTGGGGTTACCACCCGTAATGCACCAATCCATGGGCTTTCCTAAGAGCCGGGCCCTGGGTCACTTCCTACCTCCCTCGGTCATCTGCTCCTTTTCACTCCGGGGAGTTCCCTTCTCGCCCCCCCCCCCATCCTTTGCCGGTGATGCCCTTTTAAAGCGTCTCGCCAGCTCAACGTCTGATGGAGTGGGGCAGGGCGTTCCGCAGTCAGCCTTGGATGGCTTCGGCGCATGCGCAGCCGAGCCGGGGCTGATGCGGGCAAGCCGCTTTTCCCCCTTCCCTATGCCAGCAGTGCCCTTTCAAAGCATCCCGCCGACTCAGCGTTTGACAGAGGGGGTGGGGCGTTCTGCGCTCCGCTTCAAGCAGCCTCAGCACATGTGCGGCAGAGCCGAGGCCAAGGCGAAGGCGAAGAGAGCTGCTTCATCCCATAATGCCGGGACAGCACAGCTTTGGTGCAGGGTGCCGGAGCGTCCCTGTTACATATCCCCACCCCTAGTTCCAGCTCCGTCCCATTGTCTTTGTGGTCATTTGTCCATGAAAAAAAAATCTGCATTCGCATGCGTCTTACCCGGTCGGTGCGCAATCTCAAATTGATAGGGCTGCAGTGAAAGATACAACTTCATCACTCTTGGATTGGAGTCTTTCATCAAGTTCATCCATCTCAACGGAGTGTGGTCGGTCACTAGCGTGAATGGATTTCCTAAAAGTTAATACTTTAGCGAATTAATTGCCCATTTTACTTCCAGGGCCTCTTTCTCGATCGTAGCGTAATTCTGTTCTCTAGGCAAAAGTTACCGGCTTAGGTAGAGGACGGGATGTTTGGCCTCCTCCACCTCTTGGGATAATACCACGCCCACACCCGTCTCCAAGGCATCAATCTGTACAATAAAAGGTTTCCCCCTTCCCTATGCCATCGGTGCCCTTTCAAAGCGTCTTGCCGGCTCAGCTTCTGACGGAGGGGGCGGGGCATTCTGCGCGCTGCTTCGAATGGCCTTGGCACATGCGCGGCAGAGCCGGGGCCGAGGTGAGAGAGCCGCTCACCCCATAAATCCGGGGATGGCTGGAGCGTCCACGTTACACAAACCCATAGCTTTCTCTCCCCTGCATCTCACTGCTTTCTCCCCTCTTTCTTCTACCTTGGAGTCTTTTCTTTCTGCTCTGAGGTGTCTCTTTTCTTCTGTTTTTCTCTCCAGGGATAGGTCTCTCTGTTCCCCACCATTAGGGTTTCTGTCTCCCATGAATCTCCTCTTTTCACCTCGCATTGGGATGTCTCTCATCAGTGGTGTGGGAATATTTTAAAAAGTGGGGGTGCTGAAATCCAGTCCCTTCCGTCCCCCCCAACTGAAGCCAGGAGCAAAGCCCTGGTGTGCAAGGCCAGCAGTCTGGACTGCAGTGCATGGGGCTGGCAGTAGAGCCCCCGATGCATGCGATGGCAGCTGGGAGCCTGGGGGTGCTGCATCACCCCTAGTTCCCATGCCTATGGTCCTCATCTTCCCTTTGCAATCTTAGCCTTTTCCTTCCATGTCCCCACCACTACTGCAGTTTTGGTCCCCAATGGACTTTCCCAGGTGATGCCTCCCCCCCATCTTAGGTGGAAACTGAATGCAGGATTCCTCCCTTTCACCTATGAACCTACAGCCACCTCTGTCCCGCTTCCCAAGCACTTCTGTCTGGATAGGGCTCTTCTGTAGTGCTCCTCACCCATCCGGAAGGTGTTTCTTTCATTATCCCATTCTGCTTTTTTTCATACTGTGTATTTCCAGTACCAAGCCAGCCAAACACCAGTAGACGGAGAATGAGAGAAGCCTGCTGCAGCATGTGCAGTGAAAGGACAATCGTCCTTACAGATATGCAAGGATTTTGGATGCTCACTGATGGGAACAGAGTTAGGCCTGGGGGACCGAGGGCTGTGAGGAGTGAATGGAAAGAGAGTGCACCCAACTGCATCCTGTAGTGAGGGGCTTGTAGCCTGCCAAGATTAATTAGCACCCCCAACTCCTACAGAAGTTTTAATGGGATTCTTAATGGCCATAAAAGGCCAGGATTTCTGTTTTCCATATAACCCCAAAGATGGCATCTTCAACATCACAGCCATAGAACCAGGCTAGAAAATTGCTTCTGGGCTTTGTGGCATGCAACTTACATAACAAAGCATAAGCTATAATGTGAACATCAGTCTTGTAATGGTAATATAGAAAGAACTGCAGCTACAATCTCTCTGAGAAATTAGGGGAAAGGTTGTTATGCCTTACCAGTTTCAGAAGTCTTTTTTAAATATGGAAACAGGAAATGTGTATGTGCAGATATGCCTCATTGAAAGACTAAGTTTCTTATCCCATTTTCCTTCCACTATTGGGATTCTTCCCAAGTTTCTCTCAAGCATGAAAAATAAAAGATGCTTTCTTACAGCTCTTAAGAAATTTCTTATTCTGTGTCTGGTGCAATGAATACAAAACTGATTGTTGAACTGACACTAGTTATAAAGCCTGAGCCACATGGGATACCAGTATAGTATGAAAAATGAAAACATCCGTATGTACTTTTCATTCAGTAGGAAGAGAAGTTGATCCTGCACATGAATTCTATATTTCTTCCCAATTATCCTTCACCATACTCAGTACCTAAAACCTGTGTTTTCCCTCCTGCTAATACCAAGTGTAGCAATCATAGGTGTTATTTAGCAATGGTGATACAGGTCATTTCTCAGACAAACAAAAGAGAAGGCAAATATAATGAAGTTTATCATTGCTGGTGTCTCCATTATTTCTTGTTTCTGCAGCATACATGTATCATGACTGACTACACTACAGGGTTTTTGCGCAAAAACTTGTGGAGTGTCCACACCTCAAGTGCATTTTTGCACAAAAAAATCTACAATTGACAGAACAGAAGGCTTTTTGTGGTGTAGGTATACTTCCTTCTACGAGGCATAACTCCTTTTTGCATAGGAATTCTTTCGCAAAAAGGTGTGTGTGTGGACGCTCGAGGTTTCTTGCGCAAAAAGAGCCTATCTGAAAAAGCACAGATGCTCTGATGGCCATTCTCTGAATGGCCATCAGAACTTTCTTGCACAAGAGTGTACATGCAGTGTGGATGCTCTCTTGTGCAAAAGCACAGCACTTTTGCAATGTGTTTTTGGGGTGTGGACGTGCTTTTGTGTAAGAAGTTTTTGCGGAAGATCTCTTCTGCAAAAAGCTTCTTGCGCAAAAACCTTGCAATGTAGACAAAGCCTTAGTGTTTTACTGGTCAGCTCAGTATATGTTGCTCATTTATTAACGTGCTTGGTTTATTGCTGCAGATCTCTTATATGCAACTGTTTCTTGTGACTATGACCTTTATACTTATTATATATTTTCTAATATAATCATAGAATTTAAATAGTGAATGTAGACAGGTTGTGTAGTTTGCTTCCATCTTCACCACTTCTATCATCCAACACCTGATCAAAAGATAAGATGATGATGATCTGGGTTGGGGCAAAAGAAGACAAAAATGCTAGGTTCCCACATTCCCTCTGAATAACTTGCTCCAAAACACTTCATACTCCCAGAATCAAAACAGTGAGAGGTAGTCCAGCGATGGCAACCAAGGCTAGTGAGCAGGCCGCACGAATGGACCTCCTGCATCTCAGTGGGTTGCAAGATTATCATAACCAACATGGTCTCCCAGGATAAGGTAGTTTTGCAAACTACACTTGCATACCTAGAATTTGTTAGATGTGCCAATTTGCACCATAGAAGCGCTTTGTTTGGATGCAGAGAGAGCACAAGGCTCTCACAGTCAGTGATGTGTGCAATCAGCACACCTCTCACTTCACATGATCTTGTTTTATGTGCATGCCACTTAGTAATATCAGTAGGAAAAAAATGACACGGACACAAATGAGCAGAATCTGACAATCTTGTGCATGGGATTACAATCCTGTAAACAAAATGACTCGCAGACCATATAGAACTCTGATGGGCTGCATGTGGCCCTCAGGCTGCAGCTTGCCTACCACTGATCTAGTCCATTTGGCAGTGCAAAAACTGCAGCTACATGGGGCATGCAGGTGAAAGGACCTCCATAGATAGGAAAGAAGACTGTCTGGAGAAGGCCAAGCATGGAGAAGAGGTCTGAGCAGATTAAGGGACCAGCCTTTCAATTCTGGAGACTTAGACTCATGTCCTAATGAAGATACAAATATAACCAAGTGAGAGAAATTTGGTTTTTCTCAGATGCAAAGTGATGCTATTTCCCCAGTGGCGGGACCACTCTTTCCATCACGTTCAGGTGACACTATTTATAGGTCTTAGACAGACTGTCATGTTCTTCTGCAGTGGTGAGATCTTTCTGTCCATGAGGTAAGCATTATTATTTCTTATTCATGCAGCTTTTCTGCAAAAATATACTTGCTTAATGCTTGCTATTTATAAAACTTTGTGCTTTGTAAATAAAGCTCTGGCCTTTGCCTCTCCAACAATGCTTTGAAACTAAGTGAATGTAAAGTGCAAGAAGAGAATGGGAGCAAGGCCAAGGTTAAAGTGCATTTTAAAATCACATTTTCGCACTTGTAATTTATTCTTCTTACCACTAGCATTTTACAACGTTTATAAATATAGGTGTTTATGCACTAGATATCAGAGTTTATTTTGGACCGTTACTGCAAATTTACACTGCTCAAACAGCAGTCAGAGCTGATAATTCCATTTGCAACAAAATGTTTTAGAGAAGGTGTTATTACTGTTGTTGAAAATGTTAATGATGATAGAGTTTAAAGATAACTTATTTGGCAACCAAACCTGCATCAGTGGAAACTTCAGCAAGTTTTTTTCTCACACACTTGTCACCCCACTTCTAAACCCACCCCAAATATTTTGGAATTACCCATATCCTAAAGAGATGATATTGTTCCTCAAAACATAAGTAGCAAGATCCTGATTGTGGGATGTGATAAACACATCATGGAAGACGCCTTGTTTCATCACATCACATTGATTGCAATGGTATCAGGCCATTAGAGAAAATGAACATACAGGCAGTCCCCGGGTTACGTACAAGATAGGGACTGTAGGTTTGTTCTTAAGTTGAATCTGTATGTAAGTCGGAACTGGCGTCCAGATTCAGCCGCTGCTGAAACTGACCGCCAGTTCTGACTTACATACAGAATCAACTTAAGAACCCCAGGCGTCCCCAAGTCAGCTGCTGCTGAAACTGATCAGCAGCTGATTCCAGGAAGCCCGGGGCAGAGCAACTCTGCCTCGGGCTTCCTGTAGTCAGTGCTGGTCAGTTTCAGTAGAAGCTGACTTGGGGACGCCTGGGGCAGAGCAGCTGGGGTGCTGCTGGGTTGCTCCAGTAGCGCCGCTCCTCGGTGCTACTGGACCAACCCAGCAGCACCCCATCTGCTCTGCCCCAGGCGTCCTGATTCAGCCGCTGCTGAAACTGACCAGCAGCGGCTGAATCAGGACCTGGGGCAGAGCAGCTGGGGTGCTGCCGGGTTGGTCCAGTAGTGCCCAGAGCGGCGCTGCAGGACCAATCGGCAGCGCCCCAGCTGCTCTGCCCCAGGGTCCAAAACAAAAGCCTGGTCTGCTGGGGGGGGGGCACACTAGCTGCGCCCCCCCCAGCAGACCAGGGACACGGGGAGCAGAGCCGCAGCAGCAGCGGGGTGCCGCGCCTCTGAGGCTTTGCTTTGGCAAAGTCTCAGAGGCGCAGGAACCCGCCGCGGCTGCGGCTTCAGTCCCGGTGCCTGTGGTCTGCTGGGGACGGTCCCCAGCAGACCACAGGCACCAGGACTGAAGCGGCAGCAGCGGCGGTTCCTCGCGCTTCTGAGGCTTTGCTCCGGCAAAGCCTCAGAAGCGCGGGAACCCGCCCGGTGCCCCTGGTCTGCTGGAGACGGTCTCCAGCAGACCAGGGCACCGGAGCAGCTTACGAACGGGGCTTTCTCGCCCCGGAGCTCGCAGGTAACAATCCGCCACCTCGACCTCCGGGGCGAGAAAGCCGCGTTCGTAAGTGCGGATCCGACATAAGTCGGATCCGCGTAAGTCGGGGACTGCCTGTATAAACCCGATGGTTCTTATTTTCAACTACTGCTGAAGAGGGGAACAGGAGAGGCCTGCAGGGCAAACTTCTCTTTACACCCAGTTTTACACTCCTCACTTATGGTTCTCACTGTATCTTCAAAGTACAGGTTTTTCAATTGAGGTACTGTATATGTGCATGTGCATACAAATCAGAGGGGATATCCATGCATCATAATGTGCAGACATGACTCAGTGAACTTATGCCTCTGTGACACCTTCCCCTCACATGTACACAAATGCTTAGTCAGTGACCTCTGAAATTTGGCAGTCTCTGTTCAGTTCCTCATTAGTCTGTATCATCAAATACGCCATCAGAACTCATACTTTTGTAGGCAACCTTAATAGAGAGGAAGACTGAAAAAGTATGGAGCATGAACTTGGTTCTCACCTCAAAACTAGTTGTTTCTTATAGGGATGAGGGGCCTAGGAGAAGAAACTTGAAAACTATCATTTCTCACGCTATCCTTTTTCAATGGCTAAACATAGGACTTCAGGTCTGTCAATCCAGCACCTTTTCATTAACAATGAAGTGCCTCATGCAGTTTAGATCTACGTATATTATATCAGGAGTCCTGAAGGATAAACAAGTCCCATGTGATTCCTTTCTTTTCCTTTTCTCTGGCTTTACTTTGTCAGTAGGAAGAGATGAGGGTTGTGTTAATGATCCACTTATAGGCTGAAAATCACTAATGTACATTGTATCTAGTGAAAAACAATTGTGTAGCTAAAGTTCTCAATGGCAGATTTACATGTCTGTTGTGTATTTTTTTAAAAATCTGCTTCCTATTTCTGACCTGCACATCCAGTTTCACATATAAGCATGTTGCTACACTCTTGTATTAGATAGATACTGCCATATTACTAAGATTGGGAGAGGGATAGTTCAGTGGTTAGAGCACAAGTCTATGCTGTGGAAAACCCAGGTTCAATTTCTTCTCTGCCATACTTCCTGTGTGACCTGGATGGTGCTAGCACACTAAAATTAGAAACTTAGCTATGGCAGCATGAGCCACCCCAAGAATGTGCTTAGCACCTCAGAGAGGATGTATTCAGGGTAATTAGCCTATCCCACTTCTTACACCACAGCTCTGCTCTTTTTAATGTGCTGACTTGAACAGAGTCAGATATGTGTGCCTGAGCTAGAAATTAGATCCAATATAAACTTTAAACTCTATGTGCCTCAGTTCCCCTTCTGTAGAATGGGGATAGTAGCATTGCCCATCATCAATTAATAAAGGCATTGAGAAGCTGAGATCCTACATTGATGGGGTCACATATGTACCTGACATACATCAATAAATTATATCACAGGATTAGAAAATTAGTTCTTTTTAAAAAACATAGCTAGATGCTGGACTGAATCTTACTGTTTTTGACTCTCCGGGTAGAGTTTTTTGACTCAGTCTCCGGAACAGTATCACACAACACAGTGGAAACTCATGCAGTTTTTGCATATGAATGTGACTCTGGATAAAGCATCCAAACAAACCACCTGCAAAGTCACACTCTCCTCAGTGACTGGTACAAACTGAATATCACTTACAGTATCCCCCACCTTGTTTTCTTAGACCTCGATGGTAATTAAATGTGCTTTTTCCCCCTCATGGGCACCAATTAAACATCTGCAAGCTATGCAGGTGAGGGTTATCATTTATGTGAAGAGAGAGAACTCAGATCTTTCTTCTTGGAGATAATTGCTTAGTTTAATGAGGAAGTTTTGCAGAATTTTTAACTATGGCTTCCATGGCTCGTTTAATTATTTGCATATGGCTACAGCAAGTTAAAAAGAGAATGAATATACTGCATTTCTTCTTATTCCTGTGTTAGGTTTTAATGAAAGGAAGCACAAGGGTAAGATTCTTACTAATGATGATGGGAAATTAGTTTCAGATCCCCAGAGGTCTCTCGAAAAATACACTAATGATAGAAAAAGGGCAATGAAAATAAATGCAGTACAAAGTATCACCTAGCCCTTTTGTGCTGTTTCCCAGAGATATACTGTTTCCATATAGTTTTCTATTTTTGTTTTCAGGTTAATATATTGCAATACACACAGCAAAGAAGGACTGATAAATGCTTTGCAGACTAGACAACTAGTGCTAGTATAGCATATACTGTAAAGGTTACGTGCCTAGAGACCCAGAGACAGATTCATCATGCTTTTTTATTTTTTGTCTCAAGCTAGTGAAAAGTTGTAAGTCTGGAGAGAAGGAAGCCATTATATATTAGTCATAACATTTTGAAAGGCAGCAACTCCACAGTCAACCACACAGAATATTATAAAAGCAGTTGTTAATTCTTTACCTCTCTCATTCTGTGAGAGGCACTTACTGGTTACCCTAAGGCATATCTCACATACAGCAATCCAGTTTGGAAGAAGATCATTCTTTAGTTACTCATACTCAGTGTTACCTTATGTTTTAGTAGCTCATTTGCAAAACTGTAAATTTTTCCTGCATCATAATGGTGAGGATTTTAATAGGTTTGGTGCTTTGTGGGAAGTGTTCTTGAAGATCAATCTTATTGTTTAGGTCAAATGGTGTAATGAGCATAGGGCAAGCCAGGACATGGCTACTGAGGAATTTGTTCACCTGGCATCACCAAAAGAGAGAGCAGTCTCCTGTGCTGCAGCTCAGTTAATAACAGTCGAGAAAGGAAAGTTTTGATGGCATTGCTAATGTGCAGTATCAGAAAAGCTTTTCATGCACAATCATCGTTCTTTCTCTTTCCACATCACCACATCTGCACCTTCCTCAACCTCCCGTCTTCTTAGAACATTAAAATACCACAATGAACTACTCATCACACGGCAGTGCAGGGGAAAAGGGGCAGCAAAGGCAAGATGATGAAAGTAGATGGGAGGAGGCAAGTAGTTACCATTGATATCACAACCCCTAATAACTATTTTTCATGGGTATCAGCCAATAGACCCCTAATATACAAATGCACCACATTGTTAACCATCAGGCACATGATTTGCGTATGCATTAATTATGTGGCAGAGGTGTGATAATAGTTATAGTGTACCTGGTATTGGATCTCTTCAATCCTCTTTCACATATTGTGACTTGTGAATCCATCTGAACTACACATTACAGTTTGTAGGGGCCTTAGGTTCCAAACCATGTTAATGACATTTACTGACATATTGGAACTATTACTGCAAAAAACCATTAATAATTCAACCACTTAAACAGTCATTTAATGGGATGGTCTGGTTCAAAGTTGGGAAGTTCAGCGCAAAGTCTGAAATGCTGCTCTTAACCCAAGCATTATATCTTGCTATTTTGGAGATCTCCCCACAGTGGTCCTGCTATGCCAAGGCATACCAGCAGGTTAACTTAAAGACAAAGGTAGTAATTTTCACAGCAGGGAATGTGTGTGAACTTCAGTTATTGTTACCCCCTAACGAAGGCTGCAGAGCTGAAACATTACCATCTAACACCACAGGAGTTAATTTAGTGGCTTCCACAGTTTGCTACATTAAACTTTTACAGCAACCTGTGACACCCAGCACAGTATAGCCAAGTTTCAGTCCCTCCACTGCATATTACTAATGGGAAATCCATGTTTTACTCACAGTAAGTGGGTCAGAAATCATCTGCAGAATGATTTGGGGTTTAAAAAATATTATTCTTAAATGTTAGCTCTTCGTTTGATTTATTGGATTCATATTGAAAATCAAAGCAAAATCTGTTAGTTGGAGGAAGACTGCATGCATACAAAGCCATCAATGAGTGCCAGATTTAGTGCCTAGAGAGAGTTCACTCATACTTGAATAAGAGGAGATGTATACAGACTGGAAGAAGAGAAACTGTTCCCAATGAACTTCAAATGAGGCATTTTGGTGGTAGCGGCAAGAGTCTTGGGACTGATACTAAGCAAAGAATGGCTCTGGAACATACTGGGACTCATAAACTTGTTCTTTAGGAGGATTTGTTTCTGTAATACAGGTAATGGCAGCAAAAGTATGGTCTTTAAGATCAGAGTTGTAAGTCTCACTGGCCAGCTATTTCCTTAGTGAGTGAGCCTGAAGTTTGTTCCAAGCCTATAGCCACTAGAAAGATGAGACTAATGGGACTGCACTGAGAAACAGAAAGCATTCAGGAAGGGTATGACACATTGCACTGTCTAGCTCTGTGTGTCCCTGATGACATACTGAAATAAAACCACTGATCCTGAGATCTTTATGATTTGTTTATTACCACATATGCTGTTTGATGTAGGAACCCAGAGTGAGCCCTCAGAGAGAAAAAGGAGTGAAACAGACATGGTATTCTCACCAAGGGTATGTCAACACCACACAGAGGTTTTTTTCGGAAAAACAACTATTTTTCAAAAAAAACTTCACTTACATCCATATTGCAAGCTCATTCTTTCAAAAAAAATCGAAAGAACAGAGGAGTAATCCAACATAGGTAATCCTCTTTCTACAAGGAAGAAGCCTTTTTCCAAAAGAGCTCTTTCGGAAAAGGCGTGTGTGGACGGGGAAGAGGGAGTTCTTTCAAAAGAAGAGGAGAGAGGAAAAAGCACAGATGCCTTGGTGGCCACTCCATCCATAGTAATCACAGCTTAAATGCTAGATGGCGTCCATTCAATGTGGACACTATCTTTCAAAAAAGCAGATCACTTTTTCAATGCACCTTTGCTGTGTAGATGCTCTCTTTCAGAAGAAATTTTTTTGGAAGATCTCTTCCAGAAAAGCTTCTTCCAAAAGAAGCCTACAGTCTAGACATAGCCCCAGCATCCACACTCAAGAATATTATCCTGAAAACACAGCTAGAATTTTGCATTTTGACAAGATAGACAGTCAGAAACAAACAATTTGCAGTTGCTTATCTGGGATTAATCTTGTTAAAGAGCATTTAGTTAACAAGAAGATTACTATGTCTCATCCACATGATTTGGATCAATCTAAAGAAAAAAGAGCAAGAACAATCCACTTCCTCCTTAAACAAGAGTTAGACTTTTATTTCTTATTTGATAAAAAAGGATGGGTCTAAGTCGTCAGCTGGTGAAAACTGGAATAGCTCCATGGACCTTAGTGGATCTATGCTGATTTACACCAATTGCGGATTTGGACCATTTAGCATTTGGGAATATACTGTATTCATTCCCCCATGTTTATTGAGTATGACAGGTGTTATTGTTGCTCTTAATAAAATATATAAAAATGAAAGCAAGTCAAGAAATGATTTTTTTCGCTGTGAAAATTTGACCAAAGCAGAGTGTTTTGTGAAAAATTCCTTTTTGTAATAAGCCATATTTTTATTAACAAGTTGTCAGCAAAATTGTTTGATCAGCTCTACCCAAAAATCAAGATAAATAATTGAGAGAAATGAGAATGAGAAACAAAATTCCCAGCCAACTGAAGAAATACATGGGTATAGCTCTTATACTGTGCTTTTCATCAGTAGATCTCAAAGCACTTTAAAAAGGAGGGCAATATCATTACCCCTATTTTGTATATTGAGAAACTGAAGTATAGTGCTGTGAAGTGACGGGACCACAGCTACCTATCAGGCAGATGGCAGAGCTAGGAACAGAACCTAAATATCTTAAGTCCCTGTTCAACATTCTTTTCAGTAGACCCTCCAGACCGCCTTGGCACTTACTACTGAATCCATAGAAAGATGAAGTTATATAAATACCAATGACCTATACACTTCATAGGAAAATTAAGTTTCATTTTATTCTGTTAGTTTACTAACTATGTAAAATGTCTGTACCCTTAAGCATTCACATATCATGAGTCCAACCCCACAACATCATGAGATTGATTTTAAAATCCACAAGATTTTAAAAATATAATTGTTTATTAAATGTCATATTTTCCTTCTGCCTTTTATTCTCATAAATTCAAAACTCCCAAGGGACCTTTGTGATTAATGTCAGACCTCCTGTATAACACACAGAAGCATCTCTTTTAGAAAAAAAATCTTTAAAAATTGTCAGTGACAGAGAATCTATGACAGCCCTTTAAAAATTGTTCCAAAGATTAATTACCTTTTCCAATATTAAGTCTATATAAAAAAAGACACCTATTCATGGCTCTTTGTGTACTAACATAATTAATAATGTCATAAATACAACTGAATTAATCCTCTTAACACCAAAATTACAGGAGCTTCGCCTTTCATCATTTAGGAAACATGACCTCACTTTCAAAGAAGTGCAGGAAAGCTCCCACTCTACCCAAAAAAGCACAGAACAGTGTTGTGGCATGAGTTGAGACCTTCTGCAGAGACCATATCAAACTATAGTCTTTCATAGACACCAAATAAACTATTGAAATTGCGCTGAACTGAGGGAGCAAATTCCAGAGTCTAGAAGCCTTGACAGCCTCCCCCTCTCTTTTATAATGAGGGTATCTAGCTTGAATACACCTACTGACCCAGAGTTTTGGCAGTATGGCAAATGGAGAGTGGCAAACCCTCCAGATAGGTCCATTGGTGTGATACAAGGACATACGAATAAACAATTAGCAAGAAGGCCCCAAGGTAACGATGGAGAATGAAAGACAAACTTGCAACACCTAAACCTATAAAACTATGAACTATTTGAAAATACAACAATAAAACAGAGACCTACACCATAATGGAATTTAAATAAATTGGCATATAACTACACTCTAGGATTCAAATCTGATCTGGACTGTACTTAGTATTAGGAAACTGGAATAATGATGGATTGAAATGTTTTATAATTGCATCTGATGCATGACCAAAATGCAGGTTTGTTGCAGAGGTTTGTACTGTAACTAAATTCTCAAATATTTTCTAGAAAATCAGCAGCAAAAGTTCAGCTGGTATGACATAGGGGCTACATATATATTGACTGCAATGTTACATTATTATGTTTCAGCTATGAACTTTTAAGATAATCTTATTTTCTTGAATGTATGGGTTTATCATTATCAGCATGAACACAACTAGCACTTCTCAAGGTTTCTTGCTGAAAAGAAATTGAGCATGCAAATACTCTTTCATCATAATCACTCTGGCTGTGCAGGATAATTCATAAAGGAGCTAGAAATATATTGAAATTCAATATTGTTTTAGTCTAAATCAATATTAATAATTGTTTGAATTTTAAAGTGCAATTTACAATTGAAAAATGTACAAAGATCAACCAGTAGTTGCTAGCATATCAAATTTTCCTATTAATGTTAAAGGCAGAATAATTTTACTAAAATTTTTCTTATAAAACAGGAGAAGGCATTGATCTAAGAAAATATCTATCAATTATTTATATGCACAACATTAGAACCTGTGTTAATTATACATGAGCTAAAAGGTCAGTAACTATTTTAGTTTCTAAGGTCCTGATTTTAAAATTGAATAGTTTAATACAAATATTAAGAGGTACCTGCCAATTTCTTTCAATTCTGGGAGTGTTCATAATGGCTAAGTTCATATATACATTAGTAAAGGTTAATTCTTGAGATTCAGTAGTAAGAGGGGTATCTCTCAGCACGTACAGCCGAAATTGCATAGTAGGTTACAAAAATGAATCTTTTGATTTGCTACACTGCAAAATACTTAACTTTGAAATGCTACTTTTAAAATGTATAAATGAAACCATAAAGTTCTACTGATAACCCAATAAGTTTCAATGATCAAAAGTCATGTGTTTGTTTGCTTTGTATTGTGGGTTTTTTCCCCCTGCTACTATTTGGGTAGGCAGGCATCAGTTTGTAAATTAACAGTAGAGCTGCTTTATGTGGAATCCTTGTGATGGATCAGAATGTATTTTTTTTAAATGTCAATTAACAGACCATACTTTATGCCAATTTCTGGGCCCACTGAACTCAGTGGCACAATTGAGATTAATGGGATCAAGTTATAACCCTATGCTCATTACAGCATTGATTTTATTGACATAATAATCAAAGGGGCAACAGTAATTTATTATTTATAAATAAATACTATACATAAATGCAATTTATTAATACATTATATTTATAAAAATGTATAAATAAATATTATAAATAAATTACAATAATGTCACCTACGAGCACCTGACTACTTTCACCAAGGACTGCACACAGCAATGCTGGGAGAAATGGGTGCAAATTTTATGTTCTTCAAAAAAAATTTTTTTGTTAAACCCTGAACATTTTTTATAAACATAGAATCCTTATGATAATTTCCATGAATTCAAAATGCCGTCAATTCTATTGTACAAGCTTATAACAGAAATAAGACCTGCCCAAGACATGCCAGAGCTTAATGCTGTTGGTAAAACCAAAGCTTCAGAGAGTTACATTTTTCCCATCAAAAACTGTGTGAACGAATGAAATCAAACAAAATGAATACTCAAAAACTACATAACAAGAACATTAGTAGCATTTCTATTCATTGAAATCCATGGGGTATCAATGGGCATAAGAAAATTCAGCAGATGGTCTTTACTTGTTCACCAGGGAACAAAAATACAAAAGAGATAGAAAATGTTAGTCAAGGAGGACCCCAAACTCTAGACTACATACAGTTACAAAAAATGAACCGCATCTTCTCCCAATGGGAGATAAAACAGAGGACAATTAGCATTTCTTCATTTCAGTGAGAACTGAAGGTGTTCAACTACTACAGCCCCTGTCTGGGACTGGCAAGAGACTCTGCCTGGCCCAGGGCAAGGTGGGTGAGGGGATTGGATTTAGAACTCCCAGAAGGGACAGGGCCTCAAGGGGTATATCTACATTGCATTCCTCTTTCGAGAGTGGAATGTAAATGCAGATGAATAAAATTGCAAATGAAGCGCGGGTTTTAATTTCCCGTGCTTCATTTGCATAATTGCATCTGGCCGCTTTTTCAAAATATCCTATTTCGAAAAAAACAAACGCTGTCTAGTCGCAGTTAATTTGAAAGAAAACCCTTCTTTCGAAATTACCCTTACTCCTTATAAAAAGATAGAAAGGGTGGGGCCAGAGCCAAGACTCCCCTATTCAGCCCTGAGTACTGACCACGCCACACAAGACTCCAAGAGTGAAAGGGCCTGGAACTCCGGATAATGCTGCTGCTTCTGCAGTAGTCACAGTGGTGGCCCAGAGCCCTGGGCCCTTTTAAAATGCCGGGTCCGAGGCAATTATCCACTTTGCTATCACAGTTCCCCATTATGCTTAGGACACTGAAATTAGCATCCCTGTATTTCATGTTTCCTCTTGAATAGCATTTGCTTGTTGGTTTGATACCACCCAGAAGGCATCTTTGAAATCCTGACTCCAGTGGAGTTAATGGGAGTTTGCCATTGACTTCAGTAGAGTTAGTTTTTCACACGGGTATGTTTTATTTTTATTTATTTATTTATTAAAGCAGACAAATTTTATGAGAGAGAATCAGATGATTTAAGGTTCATCTGAGGCTGATAATTAAGGAGAAAGATGGCTCAGTGGTTCAGGTATTAGTCTACGACTTTAAGGGTATTTCTCCACTGCAGTTAAATGCTTGCAGCTGACCTAGGTCACTGGACTCAGGCTTGGGCTGCAGATCTATAAAACTGCAGGGTAGACATTTGTGCTTGGGCTCCAGCCCCCCTCCAACATCCCTGCCCCTTGTGTTCCATACTCTGGGCTCCAGCCCAAGTCCAAATATCTATGCTGCAATTTCATAATCCCAGAGCCTGCACCCCACAAGCATGAGTCAGCTGATATTGGCCAGCCTGGATTTCTTATTGCAAAGTAGATATTCCCTCCGACACCCAGGTTCAATTTCTTTGCTCTACCACAGGCTTCCCACTGACTGTCTGCCTCAGTTACTCATCTGTAAAATGGAGATAATATTTCACTTTCTTAACAGGGAAAGATAACTACATTATTGATTGTGAGGCACTCAGATACTATGGGGATTGTGCTTATGGGAATGCCTAAGATAGATAATAAAATCAGCACTTTTGTGACTTTTTGTGATCCTCAAAAGCAGTATTTCTCAAAGTGGTCCATGAAACCACTCTGAGAATCCTGCTAACTGGCTGCTCCAGTGTGTTTATTTTCCAGCTCCATGGCCACGGAGCCTTGCGGCTCCCATTGGCTCCGGTTTACCATTTGCAGCTAAGGGGAGCCATGGGAAGCAGCAGCCTGGCACATGCCACTTGCCCCCAGGCTGTAAGTGGCAAATCGTAGCCAATGGGAGTCGCAAGGCTCCATGGCTCCCAAGTTGATTTCTCAGAGTCGTTTCGCGGACCACTTTGAGAAACACTGCTCAAAAGTATTTAGGCAACTCATTTACATTCATAGCTTTGCTTTTTTTAGCCTGATTCAGAGCCTACTGAATGGGAATTGTATAGAAAGGCTCCTATTGACTCATGAACATCAATGGGCCTGAATCAGACCCCAAATGTAACTGTTTGTATTTTAATAGTGATTTTAGATTTCATTCCTTGCAGCAACACGTCCCCACCCTCCTAGTAAACAACTGGATATGAATTCTTAACCAGCCTGAACTGTTTCAAGGTCTCTCTATGAATCATATGATTATTGTTCCCTAAACAAAGGTTATGTTTACCTTATTTTCCTTTTTCTGTCAAGATGAGTTCTTTTAGCTGTTGTTCTAATGAATTAATAGTATTCTGCTCTTGTAAAAATACTCAGCTACAAGTCAGGTGTTCTGTATTACAGCTGATAGGAATGTATAGAACACTCACACACGTATTGTTTGTAATTCACAAACGTAGCAGTATTAAAAATGAATATACTATTTTAGAATACAGCAAACGCTTAATTTAAACTTGAAAACAAGAAATATCAAAAATCTGTTGGGTTTTCTTTAAAATAGTTTCTCCTCATGTTATTTTTAGTAACTAAGTCCCTTGCTATCTAGTAACCTCAGTCATCCTACACATATAAGTGAAGATTACTCAAAGGGGCAAGGCTTTGCAGGACCAGGTTCAAGAATGTTAATTAAATAATATATATATTTTAAAAACACCACAGAAATAGATGCCTAAAGTAGTCCAGGTTCTGGCCAGGGAAGAATTCCTCTAGCACAGGAATTGTGGACAACACTCATAAGCTTGTTTACTTAGGACCCCTTAATGAATTTTGGAGCAGGGAGCAATTTGGTGGATGGATCAGGGAGGGAGGAGTGTGTCAAAGCAGCAGTGTTGCCCCCAGGCATTTTCAGTCCTGCTGACCCCGTTTGTTTGGCCAATCAGATCAGCAGAGCAAAAACCAAATTGCCAAGTATCACCATGATGTGGCGCCCCCTAGAAACTGATGTTCAGGGCAACTGCCTTGCTTGTGATTCCCTTAAAACTGGCCCTGCAGGGCTGGGCTGTAGTATTTAGGACAGTGGCGATTTATACACTGCTACATTTGGCAGCTTGAGGAGGCTGCTGTTATCAACAGCTCTTCAGTGCAGGTCTAGATTATGCCAGGGTTCTCCTCCAGTCCCAAAAGGAACAACGGAACCGTATTCCTCCATTCCCCCTGGGCTATGCCTTTGCAGTATATCATAGATTCCCCCCTTTTGTTTAGTGAACCTGAAAATGTCATGTTGTAAAGGTCAGCCATTTTGATTTGTCTGAGGGAGAACATCCCAGGCTCTGGAAAATGAATATGCTTTTTGACTTCTACACAACTCAAGAAGGGCAGACAAGACTTTGCTGAAACTTAAAAATGTTCACTTCAAAGCCAAGAGCTTGGATGGGACATGAGAAGAATCCTCTTTAAAATATTGACGTACATGTTAAAACAGAGGGTTATAATGAAACTCCAATTTTAAGTTACTTTAATGTTAGTATTTGCTGCAATTAAAGCTCTTATTAGCTCTGGTAAATATCCCACAACGTCACAGTCAATTTGTTGGTATAGGTGGAGGAAAAACAAATTTTATCCTTAGGTCTCTTTTCGCTCACTAGAAAGACTCTGTCACATCATTAGCTCCTTTGACAAAGTACAAGTCGCTCTTCTGAGAATCTCTACATGAGAATTTCTTAACCAACCTGTAGCTCAGCAGATACAGGTAGTCAGGAAGATCTGCAGTTACATAACAGGGTCTAATGTTGATTACATTGATTTAACTTAGGTTTTTACCCTGTATCAGTGTTATCCCACTCCTACATCAGTGTAATAAAGGAAACTTTGCAGGTTACGTGTAATGATCTCTCCAATATTATCAACACAAAAACAAGTATGTCTAGCTGTTGGTTGTATTTAATTTGCATGTGTTATTATTTAGTGTGATGAAACAGACTTGAAAAGAATTTTGTAACAACAAATCAAGTGATAAAATTCTCCTACTTTACCAATATTATAAAACACGTTTTAAAGAGAAAGATCCTAGGTATTTCAAGTAACTCATTATTCAGCCTGGAACAAGGCTTCTGCTCCAACCAACTTCTCAACAGAGGAACAATTGGGTGTAATCCCAATTCCATTCCTGCCAAGAGCAAAATGTCCGTGTCTCTAATGGTGTGGATATAATGTGCATGGTAGCTTTTTTATGTTGGGAAGATGCCACTGGATTTTCCAGCATCAGACCTGGCTGGTGCTTCAGTATTCTCATTAGGTGGTAAATTTTAGCTCTCTAGACTCCTCTTCCAGATTAAACAGGAAAAAACAGATAATTTTTTTAATAAATCACAACCAGTCCACAGATTCCTGGGACTACAAGTGTGTCATCAGGGGACCTTCTGTCCTTTCTCCAGTGGTTAGTCTTCTTTCACTCACAATGCCCAAATGGTTTTTGTATATGGCCTTTCCAAGACTTCCTCTTGGGTTTCTTTGTCAGGTTTCTTCCTTAAAGCTCTTCACCTGAGAAGGGTAGGTGTACTGATCTTTCCTGATGTCCTGCTTGGTAGAGGAACTCATTGCAGGGTCTACCCATCTCTCTGATCACCCCTAGACTGAGGAAATCAAGCTAGTTTTATATCCAGCATGATTTCTTATCTGGCTGGTTTCCAGAGTTGCTGGACTATAAGTCTCAGAGTATCTTTGTGTTGGGCAGGGACCATGTCATAGGAGAGAGCTGATCCCTCTGCACTGCAGCTGGGAGGTCGGATTCGCAGTATAGCCAAACACACTCACAGTGACCCAGATCCAGTTAGTGTACTAACATAGGCTTGTAGACACTGTGGCATATATAGTGGCTCAGACAAGCTGCCTGAGTCCAGGGCTGTCTAACCTAATGGGTCCAAGCACAGATGTCGGTCTGTCTGTACTGGGAATCATACCTCTAAGGTTCAGTGTAAATATAAAGGCCAGCTCCCTCTTGTAACTGGAGAATAGGGGAATACAGTTCAGGCAGAGGACCATCAACGGGCTCATCTGTACACAAAATTCAGATTGCACTCCTGCGCTGCACTTAGACCCCCAAGCATTCTCCAGAGTTTAGAAACTTGTTGGTTGCTGAATGACCAGTAAGGAAGTGACGAATAAAAACTACCGGTACATCTACACATTCCACATCAGCAAGTCTCCTGGCCTGGCTCAACAGAGTTCAGTTTGTGGGGTTTGCACTTGTGTGCTAAAAATAGCTGTGCCGACAGAGTTTTGGCAATATAGGCTCAGGCTATGAGACCTCCTTCCTTCCCCTCTCCCCACCCATCCCCATCTCTAGGCTTTAGAGCCTCAGCAACTGCCTATGCTGTAACTTCAAAGTGCTGTCTCCACCACTGTTTTCAGAGTGCTATTGTGAGCCCCCTATAATGCTGCTCTGTTAGCTAGGACTGATAAGCTCCTTGCCCCTGACTATGTCAACATACTCTAGGAGGGTGTGCTTCTTCCAGTGCTGTTATTATTAGAGTTGCTCAAATTTTTTCAACCAAAATTTTCTCCCCATCAGAAAATATACATTTTCTACATCAAAATAGACATTTTTCAGATGAAAAGATTGATTTACACTTATTTTTAAAATTTTTGATGGGAAAGTTAAGCAGTTTCTTATGAACAAAAATTATAAAACGAAAAAGACATTAGTTTAATTTTTTTAAATAAAACTTTTCAGTAGTTCATTTTTTCCCCCTTTCATTTCTCTTCTTTTTTTAGTCTACCTTTCTCCCCTTCTCCCTGCTCCCCACTGGATCCACTTTTCACACATTTTTAATTTTCCAAACTTAAAAAAAGTTGAGAAACAGCAAAGAAAGCAAGCAGAGGGAAAAATCCATAAATATCCAAAAATAAAAACGATCACCAATATTTTTCAGTCTAAGAAAAACAAACAAAATATATTGTGGGTCAAAACCAAAAAAAAATTTCATTTAATTGTATGGAACTTCAATACAAAATGAAAACGTTTATCTGAAATCTCCTATGAGAAACAAATATTTCAATTGAAATTTTTTAACAGGAAAAAATTTCCAACCAGATTTCAATATTATAATTGTCTTTTGAATTAGCTGCTTCATTTTGACTTCCCATATCAAGGGAAATAAGTTATCGCTAAGAAATATTTATAGTACCTTGAAAAAACAGATGGAGATCATCCTCATTAGGAAGGAAGTGTTTGAAATGTTTCACAAAGAAACAAATTAGTCATCATCGCTAGAAGGATTAAAAAGACCAGTATTAAGTGAAAACAGCCAGATGTACATTGTTGTGAAAGTTGTTTAGGTTAATAAAGAAAGCTATGCAACTGCCACAACACAATGCTCCCATTTCAAGGTTATGAAGGCTATTTTCTTTTTTTCCTGAAGTTACCATAGTAGCATCACAATGAACGAGAGCCAGAATGAGCCAGGGATAGTATTCCCTTTGCTTTCACAGAAGCTCTGATTTTGTGTTTTGTTTTCTCAAGTGCAGAATTAAAACCACCTCTGGTTTTGATAGGGGTTTTGGATTCACAGGAGCATGGAGCTTTTTACAGTTCCCATTTTTCACCTGCTTTTTTATGACTCACAAACAGAATTGTTATTCTCTGTTTTAAAATAATTTTTGCTTCTAGAACAAGGGGAATACTATTTAAGAAATGCAAACACTAGCTTATGGAGCAAAATTAAATAAGGGTATACAGCAAACCAGCATCATTGTAGCAAAACAAGCTATACACAAAAGCACTCAAATCTCACCCCAGTTGCAAAATCACTATTGAAAATACACAGGCAAAACCTAGGAGATTTGGAATTCAATTATGATATTAATCCATCAGTTAAGAGGAAAATATTTGAATCTACATGTATGAAGGACTTCAGCAGCCTTGTGGTCCTGTTTCATTTTCCTCCCCTCCCTTCAACAGTCCACAGAAAAATCCCATTCCTCCCTCTCTATGTAGACATCACTGACATCTTGAAGAGGAGGCACATTGGCCTCCTAAACCTTAGATGTCTTGGAAGGGTAGAGAACAGGTCCAGCCTCCTCTACCGCCAATGCTTATTTGCTGGGGACTTTTGAGTTGGAGCTTCCAGAGTTCATCAAGGAAGGCCTGAAGCACATTTAGGGGAATTGGTGAAGGGGGAGGAGTGTCATATTTTGCATGGCTGAAGAGGCAATTAGCAACATCCAAATAACCATGTCCAGATTAGTGAGCTAGAGAGTAGCTTTGGAAGTGACTTCTGTTAAGTCTAAGATGCCATCAACAAGGGATCAAAATGAGTGCTGATTTACAATATGGTCCATAGTTTGCAAACCATGTCTGGAGTCATAAGTTGTCCTTCATCTGCCAGAGACAAAAGAGATAACAGCACCTGCCCTGGGATTTCTGAAATGGTTCAGCGGTGACCATTGTTTCAGGGCAGGTTAAAGCCAAGAACTCCTTGGCTGCGTCTAGACTGGCAAGTTTTTCTGCAAAAGCATCTGCTTTTGCAGCAAAACTTGCCAGCTGTCTACACTGGCCGCTTGAATTTCCGCAAGAGCACTGACGATCTCATGTAAGATTGTCAGTGTTCTTGTGGAAATGCTATGCTGCTCCTATTCTGGCAAAAGCTCTCTTGCGCAAATGCTTTTGTGCAAGAGAGCCAGTGTAGACAACACGGTATTGTTTTGCGCAAAAAAGCCCCGATCGTGAAAATGGCGATCGGGGCTTTCTTGCGCAAAACCACTTCTAGATTGGCACAGACGCTTTTCCGCAAAAAGTGCTTTTGCGCAAAAGCGTCCGTGCCAATCTAGACGCTCTTTTCCGCAAATGCTTTTAACGGAAAAACTTTTCCGTTAAAAGCATTTGCGGAAAATCATGCCAGTCTAGACGTAGCCCTTGTGTGCAGCTGGCAATCTGATAAAGGAGATATCCCAGTGAAACACAATTCAGAGTGTGAGCTGGAATCATGGCCATGAGAATCCACAAAAAAGCACTCCTGAAAACTTGGCCTCAGTTTAAATATTTAACTGGGGAAAAGGGGCAGTGGTGTTCCAATCTGTAATTGGCTCTTTCTTACAAAGCCTCTCTCCCATTCTGGGTTTGGCAGCATAATTTAAAGGACAGCATGAGACAGAGGCTTTCCTTGGATCTAGTGGGTCTAAACATCAGAATTTTCATTATTTCTATTCTGGTGCTGAAGGAAGCCAGAAGGCTAAAAAATTTACTATGTACACTGTCACTACATGGCTCCAGTAAAATGTTCATTTGAAACAAAGAAAAGTTTTTAATTTCAAATGTAAAATGCTTCAGGGAGGTTTTGTTCTGTTTTGGTTTTTGGCCTACAAATGTTTTGTGAGAAAGTGTGCATGTTAACTTGTTAATGATTCAGTGTAGTTTTGAGGAGATAAGTAACATGTGGCTCCTGTAGTAATTTGCATTCAGAAACAGAGAAGTAATTCTGAAAAGATTATTTGGATTATTTACTGAGTGCTGTCCATTCTTTGCCTTTAATAGTATATGAAGGCAGAAATCAGAAGTGCCTGCTTCTTGTTGCAATATGTGATGGGAAATGGATAGGTGGCTGTTGTGTTTTTCACCCATTGACACCTTGTTTTTCACTTCCAATCCTGTAGAAAAATGTTATAGTCTTTGATAGTTATGTCAAACCTCAGCAGCGAGTTCAAACTTGGATGAATGCACCTGTTAGTAATATCAATGGACAGCTCTAAATTGATGGGAAGAGGCTACTCAGAATTTGTCTCATTGATCTTTGACAAACTCAGTGTTTCACAAAAGGGAAAATCAAAATAACTGCCATCAAGCACAGCTAGAATTTTTCATAGGTTGTTGTCTTTGTGGGATGTGGATTTGCCTTAATACAAGTTAAAATAAGCCCTTGTAACTCACAGAATCTTTGTAATGTTAGAAACACCCATTTTGAGACTGAAAATCAAGATGTCTAAGGGCATAAATGGCTGGAGAAGAAAGCAAGTAAAAGTCAATAGGTTCTTCATAATTTAAAATAAACACTGAAGTTGTGTTACTAGTGGCACATAACATAGATGGTCAGGTCAGCAATTTCCCTGTATAGGGAAATGGAAGCCAGATCATCAGGTACAGACAAGAGTTCCAATTCATTGGAACCTCAATTCCTGCCTGCTCAAGTGACTTTCAGCAAATCTCAGAGGTTAAAAGGAGAATGAATAAAATCATAAAACAGGTAAGACTCTCTCTCTCACTCCTTGAATTCTAACTGTTAGGCCGGTTCTGAAATCTGACAGTGCTGAGCTGGCCCATCAAAATGTCTATATCAAAGGCATATTGCAATGGGGAACAAATTCAAAATACTTTGTTAAAAAATAAGTGCCCTTTGGTGTTCCATGGCAGGTGTAAAGAATCCTGACGCTGGAGTTTGAGAGAGGAGGGAGCTATAACTCCCCCATTCAATACAAGGAGCACTGGCTCGTAGGTATAACCTGCGTAACCCACTTACAACTTCCATGCGCTTAGGCTTCCCAATTTCAAGTCCCATTTTGTATTTTCACTCTTACATGTTGGTGATCCAAAAACCATTTCCCCCACAAATGAAAAATCTTGAATTGAAAATTTTCAGTCAAAACAACTGATTTTTCCAGGAGGAAATTTCTAATGGAAAATATTCATTTGGAAACACACCTGGGTTTTTTCCATTGTTTTTCTGGTATCAACTGAAAACAATTTTTTTTAAATAATTTTTATCAGAATATGTAGTGAATGCATGGGTGAGAAGAGTAGTGTGTGACAAGCTACTCCCCAATAGTTCCTCCATTACAGATTGGAAAGCTGAGCTCACTAAGGGCCCTAGTGGTTTCCTACTCTGGTTTCTCTGTGCTACAGAAAGTAAAGAACTATGGCCTTAATGGTTGGGTTTAATTATTGTTTCCTACCCTGAAAGGAAAAAGCTGGCAGTGACTAAATGAGAGATTTGTAATCTCTTCCTCTCTGATTCAGTATTTGTATTTGAAATCCACCTTAGCAGAAAATACATGTAGCAGATAGAGATACTCCTATCTCTTCTCTTATGCTACTCTACATTGTTTGTTTTTTGCAGAAATGCAAATGAAGCGCTCATTAGCAAATCTCGCACTCTCATTTGCATATTCTCTTCCGATCCTTTTTGCAGAAGAGGTTTTTGCGAAAAAAAAATGCTGTGTAGATGGGGCCATTTTTCTGAAAAAAAAAAAACCCTTTTGCGCAAGATCCTGTAAACCTCATTTTTGGGGGAATAAGGGATCTTGCACAAAAGGTTGTTTTTTTTTTAAAAAAAAATGGTCCTGTTTACACTGTGGGGTTTTTTTCACAAAAACCTTTTCCACAAAAAGGATCGGAAGAGAATATGCAAATGAGAGCGTGAGATTTGCTAATGAGCACTTCATTTGCATTTCCTCTTCCACAAAAAACAAACAGTGTAGACGTAGCCATAGATGGATATCCTGGCCAATGTAATAGACACTGCAGGTCAGGAGTAAAGCAGAGTGGATTCCTGGAAGATGGGAGGACTTGGTGCCTGGGAAGCAGTCTGAGGTAGAGTAAAAGGAATGTGTGTCTTACTTAGCTTCAGATCAAAGGAAGTTTTCTCTCCCCAAGCTGGTGTGCCTAGCAATGATAATCCACTCAAGTCCACACCACACAGGCAGCATTCAAGATAAGACACAGAAGTCCTATAATAGCTTCCCAACCCCTAACAACATCTTCTACCTCAGTCTTCCCAGTCCTTAGTATGTTTGCACTGTTTTGTTTTCATTTCCTGATTTCATTATAGATGTGACACATTATAAAAATACATCTCTGGACTAGCACAGTGGATCAATTTGACTGGGTCAGTCTCCTTAACTACTTTAAAATGTTGCTAGCATGCAGCTTTAAACTGGGAGATGCCATATTCATTAGTAGGTACTCACACTTTTGCAGGCAGGAAAGATAAGAAGAGCCAGGACAAATAGAGCAGAGGTATATGTGCTCATGCAATAGATCATGCATCTGGTAGGGGAAGCATCAATCCCAGCCTTGGAAAGATGCAGATGCTTCTGTGCTACAGTGATTGTTTGAATACAGCTGTAAGGCTTTGACTCCTCTATGTTTGGAGCTTTTGTTTTGGAGTTCACATGGCATGAGAAATTAAGTTTATGTTGTGCATGTGAACAAGACGTTTACCTTGATTTGTGAGATGTGTAATTGTCTAATTGAGCAATCAGTAAGTGTTTGTAAACAAAGTGAGCATTTTGTTGACTCAATGTATGTGTAATATCAAGCAGATATCAACACTAGTCTGCATGCGTTTCTTCACTTGAGGCTGGAAGGCATCATGCAATCCAGCCTGAACAGGGGGCAGTACACAGCTGCACTGCCCAACCAGGACAGCAAAGATTAAATCATGCCTCAGAGTCACATTCTGATTTTGTGTTACCTTTGCTCCAGGGGGGAAGTAAGTGGTAGTAGCCTTTTTCCTGGCACAGTTTACTTCACCTTCCACCACAAACCAATGTGGTAGTGGGGAGGTGCCACATCTTTACCCACGACCCTCCCCTCCCCAGTCTGCACAGAAAATGGGGCAGCAGCTTATTGACAGCTACTGTTCCTCAGTGCACAGGATCTGGCAACTAGTAGTCCACACAAGGGAGTAAAGAATGTTCTTTCATCTCTTTGTCAGTGATGGAGCCTTTGGAAAACAATTATTTGCATTGCTGTGGAAATCACATCCCTTAAACTATGTTTTCCAAAACATTACATGCCAGAGATACTGGGTGTGCACAAACATAAACCAGCCTCTATCTCAGTAATGGGCAACCTAGGCTAATGAGTGGGCCACATGAGTGGCCCTCCTTCATCTTAGTGGGCCGCAAGATTGTTGTAACCAAGACGGTCTCCCAGGAGTGGGTAGTTTTGCTAACTGCACTTGCGTACCTAGAATTTGTGGAGTACTCTGACTGAACCTATAGCAACACTGACTGGATGCAGAGGGAGCACACAGCTTTCACAGTCAAGGTGTGCTGCAACCAGCACACACCTCACTTCACATGTCCTGGCTTTACATGCGTGTCACTTTAGTAATACTGGTATGAAACAAATGACACAGAGAAACCAGCAGAATCTGGCAACTCTGCACATGGGAAATGTAAACAAAATGTCTTGTGGGCCACACACAGAACCCCAATAGGGCAAATGTGGCCCTCCGACTGCAAGTTGTTTACCACTGCTATAATTAAAGAGGAAACGAACTTTCCCGGTGGCCATGTTACACCATGACTGTCCTCAGAAGGGTTTTCTCCTTCTTCCTCTGAAGTTATTAATACTGGTCACTACTGGAAACAAGACACTGGTCTAGATCGACCACTGGTCTATTCCAAAATGTAGTTCCTACACTTCTAGCTGGAGAATTCAGGCAGAAGCTTAGTTTATACATGTATCAGTTTCATTCTTCTGGATGGATGATCAAGAGAACTGGGGGGAGAGGGATACTCATGAATCAGTAAACAAACCCATCTTATCAGGCACCTGACTAGAGACTGCCTTTCACATTACAGCCAAATAATTTAAAGCAAAGGAAACATTTTTCTTTTCACTGAAGTTTTCAACAAATTGTTTCTTTTTGCATTTCTGGAATTAATGTATTATTGACAGATGTCAGTTCATTCACAGTATTATGTTTAACCTATAAGTTTCTAGAAGATCATTAAAGCACTACTACAATTCATTGCCACTCCTCTCAGGTACTCTCAATAACATTCATTTTAATCTTTCTCTATAAAAAAAAGGTTTCCTGCAGGATGACAGAGTGATGTCATCATGTCACTCTGCATCCACAGGAGCTCTGACCATGTGACCACTTCATGAAATGAGGGGTAGAGGTGTCTCCATCCCCATGCACCCCCTGGACCAGCGTCTGCCTGCCTCTGGGCCCCACTCCCCAGCCTACCATGCAGCTTGGCTCTGTGCAGCCTGACCACAGTGCTTGGGGGCCACGCTGCAGGTCTCCCCTGAGTGAGTGGTTCCGGCTTGTGCCGGTGACCCAGACCAGTGTGCTCTCCCAGGAGCTCTGACTCTGTGTGCCCCCTGGAGCAATGTCTGCCTGCCTCTGGGCCATGCCCCCAGCCTTTCCAGCTCACATGCCTGCCACGTGGCTTGGCTCTGCGTGACCCGAGCTCAGGCATGCTCTCCCAGGCCTGGTGCAAGCTGGGCAGGTCTTGCACCTTGGATGCTTCCCAGCTCTCCAGAGCAGCAGCTCTGCACTCTGGGCTCCCTGGGCTCACCACAGAGCAAAGCTGCCCCAACAGGCCCATGCAGAAAGATTGGGCTGGGGGCGGGCTGTGGCTCCTACTGTGGTGGCCAGGCCTGTGCTACCTGGCCTATTGGTGCTCCTGGAGGGGGCGTGCACATAGTTCAATGAATTCATGGGAAGTGGCAGGGTGTGTGATGGGAGGGAGGAAGAGGAATAGGCAGTGTGTAGGGGGGTGGTGGTAGGGATGAGGGGATATAGGAATGGAGATGGGATGAGCAGCATACGGGTGGGGTTAGGGAAGGATGGGGATGTAGGAATGGAGGAAGGAGGTGGGGATAGGGATAGGCAGTGCGGGGAGGAGTAGGGATAGGGAGGATGGTGAGTGCAGGAATGGGGGCAGGGGGATGAAACTGAAGTACAGACTGCGGGCGGGGGTGGGGGGGGGAGAGAGCCAGGACTGGGCTGGCCTCAGCCCTGCCTGACAGCCGAGGGTGGGGCAGGGAGCTAGGGCTGCCCCAGTGACCAGGAGGGAGGGGGGAAGGCTGGGGCTGCCACACCTCAGCCCAACCCTCCCTGGCAGCCAGGAGGAGAGCCGGGACTGCCTACCCCTAGAGATGGAGGTTGGCGATCATAGCAAGCAGGAGCCACCACCCCCTAGTTTTTATTTAAAATGAAAACAGCTGTCTGTCAAAAGACTGAGGTCCGCCTTCTATGACCTATCTGTTTGTGTGACATGTTGCAGGTAATTCATTTTCAACAACCTCTCACTCTATGGTATATACTAATCTAGTTCATCTCCAGTAAAACAGCTAATGCAATATGGTTTTCCCATCACGTTCATTTCCAATGACATTTCTGCCATTCTAATTTGCTTTCAATATCACCTGGGAGCATGAATGAATTAAGTCTACTTCTATCTTTGCAAATAAAGCTTTTGAAAATTCAGCTAAAATATTCATGCAATCGTAGATCATGTTTTTCCCGTGAACCACAGTACATTTTCTTAAATGTTTGGGTTTTTAATGTGACAATAATACCTTTCTCTGGTTTGATACTAATACTTACCTTTCTCACAGGTGTTATAGCAATTAATGAATGTCTGGAAGGTGCTAAGTATCACCACATGCACATACTCCTGCCACTTTCAAGGACAGAGTACTCAGATACCATGGTGATGGGCAATTATATAAAAACTTGATTGGTAGAAAGGGATTTATCCATCAGAAAAAGTGTAGATGGAGTATAAATTGCATACATTTCACTGCATTCTTACATGTTCTGAGTAAGCCACTATGTAAGACAGTTAATTTTACTGTCTATGGAGAGTTATGGTCAGCTTAACAATGGAAGCTAGAAAGGAAACATTCAAGCAGCCTACATTCATGTGCTGTACCTGCAATAATATTGTATAAATCCCAATATTGATTTTATCTTATTGACCAGTTTAAAGATTACATATGATTAGAGTCTTTTAATAATCTCTGTTTGGTATTTTCCTAACAAGTATATTTCATTTTTGTGTATAACTGGTTTTAGAGTTCAGGCTTCCGTAATTTAAACACTGGATTTAGAAAGGCTTGGGGAATGCATGCCTAGCATAGAATTATAGACTGTGAGACTGGAAGGGGCCTTGAGAGTCCAGTCCTGTGTGCTCAAAGCAGAATGAAGTATTATCTAGACCATCCCTGACAGGCATTTGTCCAACCTGCTCTTAAAAATCTCCAGTGATGGAGATTCCACAACCTCCCTAGGCAATTTTCCTAATGTCTAACCTAAATCAACCTTGCTGCAATTTAAGCCTATTGCTTTTTGTCCTATCCTCAGAGGTTAATTTTTCTACCCCCTCCTTGTAATAACTTATGCACTTGAAAACTGTTATCACATCCCCTTCAGTCTTCTGTTCTCCAGACTAAAGCAGCCCATTTTTTTTTCAATCTTTCCTTAGGTCATGTTTTCTAGATCTTTAATCATTTTTGTTGCTCTTCTCTGGACTTTCTCCAATTTGTCCACATCTCCCCAGAACTAGACACAATATTCCAGTTGAGGCCTAAATTAGCATAGAGGAGAGTGAAAGACACTTCTTGTCCTATGTCTTGCTTTACATCACACCTACTAATACATCCCAGAACGATGTTCACTTTCGTTGTAACAGAGTTACACTATTGACCATATTTAGTGGTCTGCTGGGCCTTGATTGGCCACTGTGGAGGCAGCCACTCTACCCTGCCTGGAGAACCTCTCTTCTGCTCCTCTTGCTGGGGTGGGGTATGGCAAGGCCTCTAGCCTCCTGTAGGGGGCATCAGGACTTAGTCCATCCCATCACAATCCACCCCATCACAGGCCCCCAGAACCCTTTCTGAAGTACTGATTTTTAGTAGTATTGTTAATTCCTAAGTGGAACATTTAGCATTTGTCCATATTAAATTTCATATTATTTACTTCAGACCATTTCTCCAGTTTGTCCAGATCATTTTGAATTGCAATCCTACCCACTGGCAATCCTTCTCATCATGGTCTAATCTGCAAATATCTAAATCATTGGTGAAAATATTGAACAGAACTGTACCCAGAACTGATCCATGTAAAATCTCATTTGATATGCCCTTTCAGCTTGTCTGTGAAGCTACTGATAACTACTCTGTGGGAATGATTTTCTAACCATTTATGCACCCACTTCATAGTACCTCACATTGTACTTCAAGATATACCACATCTACTGCTTGCCCCCTCTCCAGAAGATGTGGTAGCCTGTCAGAGAAAGCTATTAGATTGGTTTGATTGGTTTTGTTCTTGACAAATTCATGTTGATTGTTACTTATTACCTTATCTTCTAGGTGTCTGCAAATTGATTTTGCTTAATTATTTGCTCCATTTTCTTTCCAGGTACTGAAATTAAGATGACTGGTCTATAATTCCCTGGGTTGTCCTTATTCCCCCTTTTATAGATTAGCATTATATTTCCCCTTTTTCCAGTCCTCCGAACTCTTACCCATCTTTCATTACTTTTCAAAAATAATTCAGAGGGGTAGCCCTATTAGTTTGTAACTTTTATAGCACCTTATGAGTTAGGGTATGTCTACACTACCCCGCTAGTTCGAACTAGCGGGGTAATGTAGGCATACCGCACTTGCAAATGAAGCCCGGGATTTGAATTTCCCAGGCTTCATTTGCATAAGGCGGGCGCCGCCATTTTTAAATCCCGGCTGGTTCGAACCCCGTGCCGCGCAGCTACACGCGGCATGAACTAGGTAGTTCGGACTAGGCTTCCTAGTTCGAACTACCGTTACTCCTCATTCCACGAGGAGTAACGGTAGTTCGAACTAGGAAGCCTAGTCCGAATTACCTAGTTCATGCCGCGTGTAGCCGCGCGGCACGGGGTTCGAACCAGCCGGGATTTAAAAATGGCGGCGTCCGGCTTATGCAAATGAAGCCCGGGAAATTCAAATCCCGGGCTTCATTTGGAAGTGCGGTATGCCTACATTACCCCGCTAGTTCGAACTAGCGGGGTAGTGTAGACATACCCATAGTCTCTAAGGTATCATGGGACTACTCTAACTTTTATTTTTTTCAAAAATAATCACTTAATGCTCAGATCTCTTCAGTCAGCTCCTTGAATATTCTAGGCTGTATTTCTCCAGGTCCTAATGACTTGAAAACATCTACTTATCTAAGGAATTTTTAACTTATTCTTTCCCTGGCTTCAGAGAGTTGGAAATGCAGGCACAGCCTCTGCAAATCCACACTAATATCTGGGTAGAGGCTTCCATCTGTCTGGATACAGATACAAGTGGAGGAGACAAGAGCAACTGGTGATGCAGTTTTCCTAATCAGAGCAATTCTATTATGACTCCCTCTTACAAACTTCCCTGTTTGCTAGCTCCTCTTGGTCACTTAGCCTCTGGCTTTTAAGGCCTTCTCTTCTAAGTCTCCTTGTTAATCACACAGGCGGAACATGATCATGCAGCTCATAGAAGCTGATCAAAAATGATGAAGGTTAATCTAAGGAACAAGGCTCAGACAGTCCCCAAACCACAATCCCAACTGACCCTGTAACTTTAAAATAATCTGAAATGGAAATACAATTAGCAAAAAACCAAAGAAGCTCATTCACCACAGGTTTGGTATCACACCTTGTTTGTTTGACAGGGGGATCTCCTTCTTTCACTCTCAAACTTCCATTTGCAGTCCCCTGTTTGCTAGCATGTATAAAAAGTTATTCTCATTCACCAGGTTTATAAGCCTGTGGCAAGTTAATTAAAGTCAACTGAGTACAAAAATAATTACAGGAAAGTAGAGATGGGAAAAGCCCAAACCCATAATTTAGAGCTTTTTGAGGTTTGTGTTGTTGTTGACAGTTTGTTGTGGGAGGATAACTCCTTTTTTCTTTTTCACTGGGTCTCTCTTTATTTGCTCATGGTGAATTAACGGACTTTCACTGGGATAAAATAATAATATGGGACTATTTTCTGTTCAGTATATGCATATGTAGCTTGTAGCTTTTACTAAATGTTGCATATTGAGAGGACCATGTGTGTGTAACGCAATGGGATACTGATCCTGAAAAGGGCCTCTGGGATGTATGATACAATGTACTTATTACATAATATTAATTAGAATGGTGTATTTATAGGAACATTGGGGTGACCTCTATGACTTTCAACTCTGCTTTTTGTTTGAATACAAACTTTTAAACAAACCAGAAAAAAAATGAAGAGTAAATTCTATTCTTTTGGAAATCAGGTTTTGCTAAGGGCTCTCATTTTGCTCAGAAATGGAATTTCTAAAACTCAAATTAAGGCACACTATTATGTTATAATTGCTAATAGAGATAACTGTGCGTTCCATTAAACTGGACCTGACAGGCCCAGAAAGAATAAAATATTTCTGATTATGACATGTTTCCTAAATAATACAATGGTGATCTAAAATTAAAACAACATTTCTACTAAAGAGATCTATTCTAAGAAATATAACAATGCTGAAGATCATTCTACAGATGACACCACAAACGTATTTGTCCTCTGTTCCTGGAGTTTAGTAATGCAATGTCATTCTTTTGGATATTCCCTTTCTTTTTCCCCTCTCCACAATTTGTTCATTTTAGTATAAACAATTCCATATAATATTTTTGGTTGAAATTGTAGGTAAATTGTGAAATCTGTACCCCTTGTATCATCCAGTTATTACTACATTTAATTTACGTTTAGACAGGATCATGGTGTCTGACCCTGCAGATACTTAAGTGACGAAATAGAAAGACACTTAATCTTGTGCTTATTATCAAGCACAAGTAGTACTATTGAGTCCAGTCTTTTACCTAAGTGCTTAGCTGAATTGGGGCTTTAGTGACTAGCCCCATTCCAATTTCATTGGGATTATGTACAGTAATAAGTGCTATGCCTGAGAGTATTTGCAGAGCTGAGCCCATAAACTCTTTCATAGATCTTAGAAAGGGAATACACTAATAGTTCATACAATCCACCTGTCCTGCCAATGCCAGCCAGGTTCACGTGGAATGTTTTGTCCAAGCTAGATAAAGATGACCCAAACATCTGGGTCATTACCACCCGTAGGATACACAATTTCCTTTGGTCAGGATGCTCACTTAGATTTATAAATGGGATACCTATTTGGCCTACAATACGGAGTCTTTTTAGAAAAAGTCATTTTCCTATGACATGATGCAGAATCCTGCAAACTGTTTCTGTCATTCTCTCCATGTTTTCTGTGCAGGATGTAGCTCATGCAATCATTTTCCCCACGTTGTCACCCTTTATGTTTTCATATTGTTGAACAAGTGAAAAAAAAAAGTGACACATACTTCAGTTGGAGCAAACAGGATGTTAAAAAGGGGTTTCTGTCAATCCAGCATATGATCATTATCCCAAGTTACACTTTTTTTTAAATATTCTGGTTTCCTCTAAACAAGTGGAAAACACAAAATGTTACATACATTATGAAAAACAAACTAATAAGGTAGAAATTGACCAGATGCATGCAATTAGATTCACTGGGTTGATATGCAGATCAACTATGAGCTCTTAAAGAAAAACAAACAAGCTCTCTTTGCAAAAGGATATGAAAAAATAAATGGTGTACGTGGGTGTTTTTTTTTCTCTCTTGTAGATGGTATTATAATGGAATGGCAGCCTAGAAGATGAGACTATGAGTGAAGAGTGTGTCGTGGAGATTGCATGCAGTTCATTTTCCTGGGTCAAAAGTGGATTGGTTTGAGAGCAATAATTATGAGGCTGACGTGTATGTTCTCCTTCATCTTGCTGTTTGGAGCAGCTGGTCTTGTTGTCTTCATTCATCTGCAGGATCCAGAAGACATAGTTCATCAGCAGACCCCAGGTTAGCATTTCAATTTCTATTCAGGAATTCTGTTCTATATCTTTGACACAGTTTACATACGTTACAAAAGTGATGTGAGCATAAATGTTCTTTAGGACTAATATTTCATTTTTTATAAGAGCACCTTTGATACTGAATATTTGCTCAAAATCTTGCTTAAAAATCAGACTCAATAAAGAATGTCAGGCTATGTGAGAATTTTTGCTTTGTCAAGGATTTTGACTTGAATTGAGGCAAATTCTGCTCTCAGTTAGACTGGTGTAGGTCCAGAATAGCTCCACTGATTCAGCAATACCAGTGCAAGCCTCTCAACCTGCCCATTGCCTGCTAGGATATAGTCTGAGACACAGACACAAAATGAGTTGACACAAGAAAATTTAGTCACTCAAGAAACTTAAAATATTGAGCAATTCTGTCCATTAGTGTGAATAACTCACACTTCATTATTTCTGAGGTAATAATTTTCAACAACGAGAGTTTGAGGATTCCATATCTGTCTTGAAAGTAGGTAATTTTGGGACTAAGTTGAGGGATGTCCTTCAAACTGAGAGATAGCTGACAGATACACACATATATAAGCATGGGACTCATGTTGGATTTTCTACATTGACCCACAGTGCAGACTATGGGGGTGCGAGTTGCTGCATGCGCTCAAGTGCTTCGTTGTAACTACTCCATTGCAGTCCCTGTTAGTGTGAACTACAAAGTCCACCAGTCGGAACTACATTAATGTGAACTAGGTACATTTTAGTTAGCACAAGCAGGGTCTACGTGGAGAAATTACAGAGCAATATTTTAGTATGCGCTGCAGCTCACACCCCTCTAACCCGCACTGCAGAGCCATTGACAAGCCCTTGGTTACATATGATACCTCAGTGCTGGGCATACAATAATGAGTGCAGTATAAAAATCTAGACAGAGGGATGCCAATGGAGTTACTCTATGTTCTCTCTGGTGTAACAGAGGGCAGAATTTGGCCCATTGCATTCTCTTTTATACTGGACATTGGTATTTGATTGAAATTACTTTTGTTTGCTTGTGAAAATTAATGTGCAGTTTGTAATATTTTGTGTATTTTAAAGGCCAAATACTGCTACCATGTTAAAGGATCTGTGCCCTGGCTCACAGAGCCCTGGAATTGTCATTACATTAAGTACTACCTTCTGCTTCCAGACTTATTAAGTGCTTGTCTCTGTATCATCAAACATGTTTAAGCATTAATATATTTGTTATTTAAACCAATTGCACTCTAATTTTGAAAGCAGCCACTCAGCTGAAACTGTGGAAATAATAAATCAAAACTGCAATTGACTGAAAGCTGAGGATTTGCCAGTCAGTTCACTTGCTTTTTTAATTTAATTTTGTATATTTAAATGCAAAACAGCTTGGATATTGAGCTGACATGATGGGCTAAATTCTGCTTTAAGGTGTGTCTATAAATCCATTTGAAGTCAATGGAAGCTGTGTGTACACATTTGAAAGAGAACAGGGCAAGAAGATGACACATTTGAAAGATGTACTCCCTTTAGCAACCTCACTCATTGGCTTAGTGGGGGGTGAACAGAATGTAGACAAGAGTAGGAACTTATCCACAGTTTTTGAGGACACCTACAATATCTAGACACAAAGTAGCTTAACAAGAACTTGTATTCTTCATCTATCAATCTGTATTGTTTTCTAAGTGAAAGTCTATAATCCACTGTTATTAGTAATATGGGGGGGGGGGACAGATATGCTCTAGTTCTTTCCTACAATTATATGAATTCAAAAAGAAGTCTGGGGCTGTGTCTAGACTACAAAGAAAAGTTGGAAAAAGATACACAAAGTATGAACTGCAATTTGCATATCTTTTTCCACTTTTCTTCCGAAAGAGGCTTTGCCAACATTTGGCCCGTCTGCGCTGGGCAAAATGTCAGAAAAAAAAGCCTCTTTCAGAAAATCCCTTCTTCCTCATAGAATGAGGTTTACAGGGATGCCAAAAAACACGTCTGCTTTTCCAATATTTTTTTCTGAAAAGCAGGCCCGATCCTTGGATGAAGCAGAGCGGAAAAACTCTGTAGTCTAGATGTACCCTCAGTAACAAATTCTAATTCTGGGTCATGCCATCTCTTCAAATGGAGGATGAGCCAAAACCTCAGCAGATCTAGGAATGGGACAGCATTTTCTATATGGTTACGTCTACACTGGCGTGATCTTGCGCAAAAACTCTTTAGCGCAAGTGTTCTTGTGTTAAAGTAGTTGCACAAGAGAACGTCTACACTGGCATGTGCTTTTCTGCAAGAGATATGCTTTTGCACAAGAGCATCCATGCCAGTGGAGATGCTCTCTTGCGCAAGAAAGCTCTGATGGTCATTTTAGCCATAGGGCTTTCTTGTGCAAGAAATTCATGTTGCCTGTCTTCACCGGCCTCTTCTGGAAGAGCTCTTGCACAAGAGGGCTTATTCCTGAGTGGGAGCATCATAGTTCTTGCACAAGAAGCCCTGGTTTTATACAGTAGAACATCAGTTTACTTGCGCAAGAACACGCGGCCAGTGTTGACAGGCAGCAAGTTTTTGCATAAGAGCAGCCGCTTTGGCGCAAGATGGCGCCAGTGTAGACACAGCCTATGGCATTGTTTCTCCTTTTCCCTAAGGAAGGACCTCCATGGGATTAATCTTTGGAGGGGTGGAGGAGATGGCTGAAGAGAAAGAGGGTTTGTGGCTAGGGAGATGACCCTCATCATAGCATCATAATCTGCAACTCACTGGGACTCTTCATCAGATAGTTTTCTCAGACTTAAGGCCAAGTCTACACTGGCACTTTACAATGCTGTAACTTTCTGGCTCAGGGATGTGAACTCCCCTCACCTCAGCACAGCAAGTTACAGTGCCAGTATGAACCAGGCAGTGCTGTTAGCTACTTCTCTCACAGAGATGATTAACACAGAGCACTGGGAGAGCTTTCTCTCAGAACTCATGCCATGGTCATTCTTTCAGTTTAAAGTGCTGCCACAGCTGTGCTTTTAAACTGTTAAATGTAGACAAAACCTGGATCGTGTCTGCAAAATAGGGTTGTTAAATAGTGAGACTTTGCCTTCATTCTGTATTGGGACAATAACAAGTCCCCCGTGAAAAATATTCACGTATGTTATTAACCTTTCCTTAAATAAACAAAACACAGGTTAAGCATGAACAATTTAGCCCACAACAGAAAGAATAGGAAGGCACATGGAAATGAATTCCACAATAACCCTGGGCAACTCCCTCTAAAAATAAAAGAAATCTTTCTTCTTCTTTAGTCTGTTGGGATTAAATTCAGTCCTCAGGTGTACAATGCAATGTGCATGTTAAGAAGTTTCCACTTTTTACTCCAACAAATATGTGATTCTACCTGCACACAGAAAAACAGATGCACCAATAATAGGTGGAAGTCACACCTGCAGTATTGACTCTGCCCCTGACATCATCGTTTACTATCTGTTGAACCTTAGAATTTTCATAACTTAAAAAAAAGTTGGTTCTCATTTTACTTATGAAAGTCAGGAACTTTGAAGCACTGGCTTAAAGCTAACACAGGGCTAGTTTTCCAGGCTTCTCTACCATTGCCTCTTAGTCCTGGATCTGTTGTACCATTGCTCTTCCAATTAAGAGCCTCTCAATCACTGACTGCTGATTGTGACAAACTATAAAATGATTTTGAGGTAGGCATAAAGACCAACCCATTTACACTTGAGATTCCAATAAAGATGTAAACAGAAGTATTCTCAGAGATTAAACTCTCTCACTAACTTCCTAGATTTTCACAGGCAGGGCTCTGTGTATGGATGTAATATGATTATTCCAAGAGGGGCACTATCCATTGCTGCCAAAAATGTCAAAACTCTTGCTTGATTCACACACTCAATTCCCATTTATATTAATGGGAGTCAGGCAGAGAGAAGAGCATACCCTTGAGAGAAAGGCACTTCTAAAATAATTACATGGTCCGATTTTCACACATTTTCAGGTGCCTCTGAGCTCAGGAGTTTTACGTGGCCATCTCCACTGAAAATCAGGTCAATTGTCCCTAAAGCACACTAGGCACTTTGTAGAACATAGAAAAGACACCGCTCATTTCATTAAAAAGAGGCATAGCCATGTATCATTATTGTACACTGTGCGCTGCGAAAATCTGTCAGTCTGTAAGAGAGAAACACCAAGGCTACGTCTAGACTGGCATGATTTTCCGCAAATGCTTTTAACAGAAAAGTTTTTCCGTTAAAAGCATTTGCAGAAAAGAGCGTCTAGATTGGCACGGACGCTTTTGTGGAAAAGCGTCTGTGCCAATCTAGATGCGGTTTTGCGCAAGAAAGCCCCGATCGCCATTTTCGCCATTGGGGCTTTTTTGTGCAAAACAGTTTTTAGCTGTCTACACTGGCCCTCTTGTGCAAAAACATTTCCAGAAAAGGGCATTTGCCTGAATGGGAACGTCAAAACATTTGCGCAAGAAGCACTGATTTCGGACAGTAGAACGTCAGTACTTTTGCGCAAAATCAAGCAGCCAGTGTAGACAGCTGGCAAGTTTTTGCAGAAAAACTTGCCAGTCTAGACGCAGCCTAGGGGTACATCTACACTGCAACAATATTTTGAAATAACTAGTGCTATTCCGAAATAACTTAGTCCATGTGTACACAGCAGGCAGTTATTTCAAAATAGTGTCAAAATACTGTCAAGCTGGAGGACTTCTCACTCTGACTTCTGTAACCCTCGTTGTATGAGGAGTAAGGGAAATCAGAAGAAGAGTGCTCTATTTCGAAATAAGTGCTGTGTAGACACTCCCTATTTCAAAATAAGTTATTTGGAAATAAGATACGGAATTGATGTGACTCAATTTGTGTAGCTTATTTTGAGTGAAGCCCTGCAATGTAGACACACTCCAGGTGTGCTTAAAACAATGTTTTCCCTCTCTCACTCAGATTAGATCCTAAAATATTAGTTTCTTTTAGGGACAGGATATTACTGTGACTCGCTTACATAATTGGTCCATCAGTAGTACTGAATTATAGAATCTGTCGTCATACTATTTAGGCCAACAGAGTCTATACAATGAAGTTTTATTTATTGGTCTTTGCTTTTGTATTTCCCATGTAGTTACTATGTGTAGTTGAATGCATTTACAATGCACTGAAATCTCATCTGCAATGCTGTGTAAAATTCAATAAAGAACATTTTTCACTCAAAACAAAGCAATGTAAAAATTTTACATTGACCAAGCAGACATTCCTCAGTGCTAATATGTTCAGTCATCTTTAATTTGGAATAGTGTAACTTCTGAAACAAGATTAATAAAAATACTTTGGTGCTTTAGTTTTATCTGTCTCTTCCAGAAATTGTTCTTTATTGTTTTAGTCCAAGCAAGCATGATGGCAAAACCTTGATGTACTACTTAAACCAGTATACAACTATAGTCATAAAACTTTAAGTAATGCTTACATTACTTTCACTGAGCAAAGTACGCTTGACAGTAGCTGTTTGTGTTGATTTGTTACTATTCATTTATTCTTTCCCTGTGCTTCACATTGCTACCTAATTGTGATGCTGTACCGAGAAAGCAATATCAAAGTAATTTTCCACAACATTAGTTACAATTTTCTTCTGATCTTTCGAGTGAAACAATCCCATCCTGTTGGCTTCTGTGAACATATAAACCTTGATTACATTTATCTGTTGGAAACCAATGCTTACAAAGTATATATGTCCTGGATAGTGGGTGTATAGCCTTTTTTGCTGATTGACAAGCTTTCTGTCTGTATAGTTATATTTATATAATACACTTGACTCAGAACAGACATGGCTGTGCCAGACAGCCATTTGTAGTGGACAAAACACATTTCCGAAGCCAATACATTAAATTCACTTCAATATTTTTCTCGTCATTACAGAGACTAACTTCACTTCTGATAGACACTTACTGGGCTTTTATGGAGTGTGTTATTATGCTTACCATTAGGAGCAGGTGGGGCTTCTGTTGAGAATTTGTGTGAAAATGAGATGGTCATGGAGGAAATAAAGAAATGTAATGCCTTACCGGAGAGTCTGTGAAAACCTTCTCTACGTCTATAGCACTTTGAGAACTTCTCCTGATAGGCACTACATATGTGCAATTGCATTATTATTTGTAAACAGTTAAAAGGTGCCTTTATGACTCTTGTGAGCAGAAAGGAAACTTGGGGGTAAGTCACAATACATTTTCCTTACGGTACACAATCAAGTTATATGTTCAATTCCCTTGTCTGCTGTCAGAACTTACAAATATAAATCTCCTACCCAAGATGGGGGATTAAACTCTGAAATATTTTACATTTGTGTGAAATATTCAGTAATTTTAAGTGCTCTCATTGTCTGGGAGCTTTACAATGAGCCAGCAGGACGGCCTATCCATCATTACTGTACTCAGCAGTAAACTTCTTCAGAAAATGACATGCTCCACAAAGACTGAGATTTATAATGAAGAAGCTTATATAATGCCGCCTTATCACTGTTGGTAAGTGTCTGTCCACAGTTTTTATTTCAGACCCTTAAAGCTAGTCAGAACTCAAATCTGGGACAGCTGTGATAGTGAAGTATGGTAAAAAGTAACTAGGAAAAAAACAAAGTTGCATTACGTTAGAGTCAATGTGGTTGATCTCAAGGATATTGAGGACTGGGCTAAAAAATTGTGAACTCTGGAATAGCCAATCAGTGGTCCAGAAATATAATTATGGTAATCAAGTAGGTGCAGCTTTACAGCAGTGGCCCATCTACTGCATGAACGAATATGGAAAGCTTTTTCCTTTGAGATCTGAAGTCAGAAGACAGTCACCATTAGTAACAGACCGAGTTTGGAAAATTCTTCCCCAAAGTTCTGAAGCTATGCAAAAGGAGGGTTAGAATAAAAACTGCTGTGTACTATTAACTATAGCAGAGGCTACCAAGCTCAAACTAACAAAAATGAGCCCAAGAACCATACAACTTGACAAAATCATTAAGCACCTGCAGTAACTCTACAGTCATTGCTTCATCCACCCAGTCTTAACAGCGCAACCTTGCTTTTTTTTTTCTTCATTTTTTGCTTCACCATTGGAGAGAGGGAGGAAAGAGATGGGAAAAAAAGGAGAGGGTAATTGTTATAATAAAATTCAATGCACAGGGGAGCCTTAGTGCAGCACCTGACTGTATATTACAGCAGCCTTACTGCAAAGACCAATATTGCAGCTGCATTGTAATTCTCTCTTTCTTAATCACTTATTCAGAACACACTCACACATACCCCTATACCTTGTTACTTCCAAATTAGAGTCCTGTGTCCATGTTTCCATGATAACTTTGCATTTCCATAATATTTTCAACTGTACATTGCATTGCTTGTTAGTTGTACTAGAAACTTTTTTTATTCGTGACAATGCAATTGAAAATAAAATGGCATCTATGAATATCATTTCAAAACTAATGTGGCTGCAGTTTACAACTTTTTTCTGGTATAAATTTAACTAGCCTCTATGCTACCACCATCCATCCAAACTATATGCAAAATAATCTGGTAACAGTATATCAGATGAGTGGACTCCATGCTATATTTTTCAAACAGAGGAGGTAGTACTTGTAAATATAAGGCATTTGTTTAAGGAATGGATGCACATTCTATGGCCACATTTGTCATTCTCTTCTCTGTGTCTCAGTCTTCTTTGACCGAGCTTTTCCCATAATAGGTAGAGTCTTCCTTTCTGTCTTTGAATCTTTTTCCAATCACTTTGCTATTATTCTGACTGAAAGATAAAGTCTTATATGCATCAGCATTGAGGTGAAGCACTAGTTCTGGCACTGCTGTGGTCTACACACTATTGTGGATATGATTCCTCTTCTTTCCTTGATGCCAGCAATGGTTTTGGTTTTGGTTTTGACTTTGACTTTTTTTAAATCTTGAAAAGTTGTGCCATTTCCCACACCACTGCTATGGTCAGAAAGCTGTCTAAATAGATACAACATAAACCTACGTTTGACAGCTGAGTTTTTAAACAGAAGATATGCAGGCTAGAGCTCACAGCAGGCATCCCCGTTTGTTTTCATTGTGTGGAACACAATACAGAGATTGCCTCGTAGATTGCCACCTGACTTCATCTTCATGGTTCCTTGGTCACCTCCTCCCAGTCCTGATTTCATAACAGACAATGACAAAAATTATTGTTAATGTGATCTCTGGAAAGCTGTTGTTGTTGTTTTATTAATGTCTTTGTAATGCTTCTATCAAATATGGCTTTGCTCTTGGAAAGCCAGTGTATTGGAAATGAGCTTGAAGCCCACAGAGCTGACCTCAAATTGCAGCTCCACAGGTCTCCTTTTGCTGTGAGTACTTCTAGAAACTGACTTGTTAAGGAAGGTTTGTTTTTTTAGTAAATCCTTTTTTATAAGCCTTCAGAAGTTGACACCTCTTTGCTATGTCAAGCAAAATCAAAAAGTGACCAGCCGTAGTTGAGCTGCATTCAGTTGTGGTGCTTGGCAACATGTCATAGGCCAAGTCAACAATACTGTGAGATATGTCAGAATGATGGCTCATTGAAAGCATGTTTCTAAACAATCATCCTCCAAAGATCCTTTCCAAAGATTTTAAGAGAAATTACAGAAATTTGCAAAAGCTGATCAGCAGTCCTTAATTTTCACCCCATTACATTTTTATTTAAAAAAATGAGTTCAAATAATTTTGCATAGAAAATGTGAAAGTAAAAGGAAGGTTACTCCCATTTGTCAGCAGTTAATGAATTCAGTTGTGTTTCAAATAGGGACATAATTTTAAATAATTGTAACTAATTTTAAAAAAATTGAAGTGAATTTCTGATTGTGCCATTTTAAACTTTGTTATGTTATTTCCATTTCTCCGTATTCTTAACATTCTCCTAAAAGCTTAAACTAAATCCTACACCAGGATCATCCTTTTTCATTTAGTAAGCATTCATTTTCCCTTCATATTTCTAGTGGCACTTGAAATTAAAGTGGCTCTTTTTTCCTATTATTGTTTTGTTTGTACAGCCACATCATGATTCTTGGTGATTATTGCTTTAGCACCAATGAGGGGAGCAGAAGAGGCAAGTAATTGACTTTGTGTTGGTCCTACAACAGTACTGGTTATGAGTCCAACTTTGTCTAACTAAAAGTAAATAATGATTTATTACCCCATAGGAGCTGGATTTAAAACCCAACTTCAGTGGGTCAGTTCCCAGCTGATTAAGGTAAGACCTTGAATTGTTTCCATTTGTATTTTCTATAGGCTAGATCCTACAACGGTTGGGGCACTCAAGCCTCAGATCATCAGAGTGTTTGAGCCTTGTTTTAACTTTAAGCACACGGGTACAACTTAAAGCACAACTATAAACCCCATTGAATTATTATTCCAGTAGTGCTGAACGGACAGCTAAGAATTGGGCCCGATTGTGCTAGTTACTGTACAAACTCAGAGCAGTAGATCTGTGCTGCCAAATGTTTACAATCTAAATAGACAAGTGTGACGGGGCAAGGCAACCCTGCACTCAATCCGCAGGGCCCAGCCAGGGTTACCTGGCTGCAGAGGCCCCTCCCCCACAGCCCTACCAAGCATGCCCAGGCTGCAGCTCAACTATAAAAGCCTGGGGAAGGGCTCAGTCTGGAGGAGAAGGACTTGTGAAGGAAGATCCTGACCACAGCTACCAGAGACCCCAGAAGAAATCAGTGGAGATGCCGAGACGAGTTGGGGCAGAAAACTTGACAAGTACGTGGGGAGTAGCTCCAGATGCCCAGGTAGGAAGTGGCCTAGGGCAGGAGCGAGAGCTGCCTCTTCTACCCTGGGAACCTCGGCACGTTTTGGCAGGACTTCCCCGCCGAGGGAGTGGCAGGTCGTCCTGCCACTCACAAGGCCCTGGGCCGGGACCCGGTGGAGTAGGGTGGGCCCGGATCCCCCTACCTGGGGGGCAACCCCGCGATAACCTTATTTCACCAGTGCAGGCCTAGCCTTAAAGGGCCATCCTAAAACGGCGTTTGTTAGACTTTGCTCATGGACTCAGGCCCGTGGACCTAGCCTTAAGGGGCAAGCCTAAACTGTGTGTGGGGATACTGTGTTTATGGACCCAGGCTGGTGAGTCTGGTTCTGAAAGGGTAATGAGTGCAGGGAGTTGGGGAATCGGGGTCTTTCTGGGCGGGGGCTAAAGAGAGCATCCCCATCACAACAAGACAGATGCAGGTTTGGAGAAAGTGTAAAAACAGCCAAGCAGAGTGAACTGTGATGGCAGCAAATGGTATGTTAGTTCCATCTTTTTTAAGAAGGGGGCAGCTTGTTACATTGGAGAGCATAAGCTTTATTGATTAATTGGGATGACTCATCTGCTTACAATCTTTTTGCAGAATCAAGGTCAGAATATTCAGCACCTTGTAGGACTGAAACCTGATTATGTCCTATTTTTGTAATGAACCACTGCAGGAGGTGCTGATGGTGATTCACACTCCCTACAGTGAGGCCATTATACTTTTGGTACTTTTGTGTCAGGTTCCGATCAGCAGTTTACTAAATTTTCTTTCCCCTTCTTCAAAGCAGCTAAAAACTGGCTAACAAAGAGTCAACCCAGCTGGGCATCTATGCCAGCTCCCAAGAGCTTCCAACTGAAAACATCACTTTTAATTTTAAACTCTTGTCAGAGGCTGGTTTTGTGGTGCTTTTGGCAGCACATTAGTTGAACAACCTGAGTTCAGATGGTGGGTCCCTCAAAATGATGAAAATTAAGCTTGCTGAGTAATTGATGTACATAGTCAGGGGAAGCAGTGAAGTCTGCAGAATCCAAGGAATATCAAACTCCTTTTAGCAGAAGTGAAGACTGAACGGCCAGGTGGCAAAAAGGAAAAGGCTATGAGTGAAATTCCCCATCTTGAGATGACTTGTTCCTTTTCTTAAGTGGTTCCAATTTCTAATTAGGTTATTTTTATATTTTCATTGGTGCATTCCATGGACATGCCTTGCCATTCCACATAGTGACAGAATACTATTTATTGCTTTGGACAATCTGGGATTCATTATTATTTTTATCTAGTAATGTAGTAATGCCTTATGAAACTGGAAACCTGGAGCTGAAAATATGAGGAAAGGAAAAAGCTTTAACCGAACTCTCATGATTCAGCTTGTCACCCACTTGAATCACAGTGGTGGCAATTAGTCAATTATCCTAAGAATTTAGTCTGTTTAAGGTTCTGTGTATGGAAGGTCTGGTTCTGAATTTCTGGTACACTCGCAGTTCCTATTAATTAAAAAGACTTTTGAGAAACCTAATAAAGATGTGCTTTGCAAAGCACATAAGCCCATGCTGATATCAGTATCAGCTGCAACGGGTCTCAAGCATGTGTTTAAGTGCTTTTCTGTATCAAAGCCTGGAGCTACATCTAGACTGCAGGCTTCTTTGGGAAGAAGCTTTTCCGGAAGAGATCTTCCAAAAAAACTTCTTCCAAAAGAGAGCGTCCACACTGCCAAAGCACATTGAAAAAGTGATCTGCTTTTTTGAAAGATAGAATCCGTTCAGTGTCGATGCTATCTCACATTTCAGCTGTGATTGCTATGGATGAAATGGCCACCAGGACCCCTATGCTTTTTCCTTTTTCCTCTTCTTTTGAAAGAACTCCCTCTTCCCCGTCCACACATGCCTTTTTCCTAAAGAAAAAGGCTTCTTCCTCATAGAAAGAAGTTTACCAATGTCAGAAAAACCCCTCTGTTCTTTGGATATATTTTTTTTGCCCCCCAAAAGAATGCAATTGCAGTGTGGACAGAAGTGAAGATTTTTCAGAAAAACAGCCATTTTTCTGAAAAAACTCTGTAGTGTAAACATAGCCCACGTGAGGTAATTTTCAAATCTTACTTATTTGAAGTAAGTCTTATGGGGGACAGGCGGGAGAAGCAGATAGCCATCAACTCAGGCAGGAGGAGAAAAGGAGTAGAGGCAATTGTTTATCCTCTCTCAACTGGCAGATAATTAGCTAGTTTACAGCAACTGTCTTTGGTGAAAAAAGCCATTTTCATTCAGCCCAGTTGTTTGGCTTGTATAGTACATGAGCCAGATGCTCCCATGCTGGCGCAAGCAGATATAAATCACATCTCTCCTCTCTGGACCTTAACACGGGAGAAAGGAATTCACCTTGAAGGAAGACCCCTTTTGTCAGGGTTTCTCCTATCAGGGCTGCTTTCCTTTGTCTGCATCTCTACATGACTGCCACTGGCTGAGGTTGCTGAGAAGCAGGCCCGCCAACAGGTGGAAGGGAGAAATTACCTAGCCTCCTAGGAGATTTAAAAGGACTAGGGGCCTCTGGCCACCATGCTGCTGTGGAAGCAGTGGCTGGAAGCCCTCTGCCCTTTTAAATCTACTGGGTGGGCTGCAGGGATCCCAGGGCTGTCCTTACAGGGCTACAGGGACCAAGATATAGGCACTGAGTTTTTAATTTTCCAGGGGGTGCTCCCCTCCCAGTTTTCTGTAGCCCCTCCACTCCATTCCTTTCCCCAAGCCCCACCCCTGCTTTGTTCTTCCCTGCCCAGTTTCACTCGTTCCCCCAAGCACACTGCACCCTTGCTTCTTGCTCCTTCCTACAGCACCTGCTGATGCCACAAAACATCTGAAGTGTAGCAGGTGGTAGGCCCTGAGCAGGAGGACCAGGTGCTAATCGGGGGGGCAGCCAGAAGGCAGGGGATGAAGGCGAGGTTGTAGTAGGAGGGCTGTTGGTGGGTGCTCAACACCCACCATTTTTCTCCATGCCTTCTCATCCCCCTCCCACTTGCCTGCTGCTCATCTTCCTGTTTGCCTCCTCAGCCTGCTTGCCCACCTGCCTTCTACTTCACCCAGCTTTTCATGATTTTATCAAAGCACAGGAGCTTTGGCCATGCCAGGACCCCAAAAGAATAAGGTCCTTCCTTCCTCCCTCCCTATCTCTCTCCCTTCTTTCCTTTTATAAATATTTATTTTTATTACAATTTCAGGCTTGTAATAAAACTAGGAGCATTTTTGTCCTGGTTCTGGGATTTGTTACAATTTTTTTGCACAGTATAATGCCCCTAAGTCAGCCAAAGGGAGGAAAAAAAATTAGAGGCCACAAGCAGAGCAACCCCCGTCCCTTTGTGTTATCTTTATATAACAACGCTCGCAAATTTGCCATCCTACATGCAGTTGTTTCAGTAGTTAGACAATAAATATGGAGGAAAAATTGGCTGTTTATTCTATGCAGGAAAATGAATTAATCTCCCTGCACAATTATATTTTCTTTTAAAAGAAATATATTGAAATATTCATGAAGGAGACTTTTTTGTGTGTGGACGAATACCATGATCTATGTATTATACTGAAGTGTTAGAGCCAGTCACAGAACAGGAATATTGTGAAGGGTACTGACTTGCATTTTATGGTAGTTCACTGGGATTGTCTAAGGCCTAATCTTGCAGACTTTGTTCAGGCAAAACTACCAATGAGGTTAATGGGATTCTCACCTACCTATAGCCTAAAGGGCTGGAGCTCCAAATGTTATGAATAGCCAGCTTTGTCCTAAATATTAATCAAGATATATTTATTTTAATAACCTATTAAACTAAAAGCTGTACTTTGCCTTATAGTCTCCATTTATTTTTCTCAGGAAATGGTTATTACCTTGTAAACAGGAAGCACCCTCGAGTTGTTACCTAATTAAAACTGGGACACAGCAAGTTCTGCATATATAAACAGCTCATTCTCATGCTATTGATGGCAATTAGGCTATGCTATTAAGTTTCTCCAGAGCGTACAAAGTCAGATATTATTTATTATATGCTGCTGATGTGTTCAGTGCTGTACAACAGAACATTCAAGACAATCCCAGCTCCAATGGCATAACTCCACTGAGTACCATGGAGTTACATCAGATATAAATTTGGTCAATTATGGCTTTTTTTAAATCTCCATGAAATTGCAATAAATGCAGTGATGGTGCCATACAAAGGAATTACCGGTATTCAATTGTATACAAAACATTAGAATAACTAAATTCTGTCATGATTATAAAGGAAAAGGAGTAGTTCGTACAGGAAGAAAAACAAAAGATAAGGATTAATTGGACACAGTTGCAGCAATCTCAATCTAAAATATAAATTCTATCTCAACCAGAAATTATGAACTTGACACAGGAAGTACCATGTAAAAATTCAAACACCTGTTATGCAGAGGGCTAGATTAGGCAATTATATATATTATATATATATTTTATATATATATAAAAATAAAAACTGGGACCAAGGTATGCATGCAGTAAAGTCAGTTGCACTCACCGCTCATTTCTATGCCAATTAGTTGATGCCTTACGTTAGTTCTCATAGAGCCAACTAATTAGGCCCTGAGTGGGCAATGAGGATTACGGAGACTCTGTAGTCAATGGAACTATAAACATGCAGAGGGCCTGCCGATGCTGAATTCATTGCAAGACTGTGGCTCTCATTTGCAACTATTCTTCTTATTATTCTACTCCTTCACATTTGTTATTATTTAGCAAGTGACTTTGTTTTTTATGCAGAAAAACATCCATGGAATTTACTTCAGTTAGGTACACTAACATATTTTAAAAGTAAAAAAACCCAAACATATTTAAAACCAAAAGCAAAATGTTTAATTAAATTAGAACACAAAAATCAAATTGCTGCAATTTCAATATTAGTCTTAATAAATAGTGGGCCCAGAATCAGTTTGCTAAAAGTTCCCAGGGGTGAGAAAATGGAGACCAGGGGAACAGGAAAGAAATAATATTCACTATTATTGAACAGCAGTTAAATTTAAATAAGTCCACTTCAATTTTAAAATACAATAAATGTTCTTAAACGTAACAGTCTAATTAGATCCTATGACACGTGCGCCTTAGAGATGACACATTCTTCATGTCTACACATTTGCCACCTATATTTTTCCTCTTGCTTGGTTTCACAGATCAGATTATATATTCAGTATATTCTGATTGTACTCTGTCATTTCCTCTGAAGGCACTAGCTTCATTTCTTAATTGAGACCCAGTGGAGATAAGATCACCGCAACATAAGTTAATGAACTATGGAAGAGCACTGCCGTTTGCTACATGAAGTATCAAGCTGCATCACAGTAAAAAGAATACCTCCTAAGTGATGTTTCAGTAGATAAAAGTAGGCAACAAACCATTTTCTGAAATTATAGCTACCTCCCCCAAACACATTCCCATTTTGTCATTTGTTAAGAAATGGGAATGTATTTATAGCAAGTTAATAAGCTGAGCGCACACAGCTTCCTAAATGGAGAAATCCATGAAATCACAGATTTGAAACCAGACACCTACAATATAAAAGAATTAAGTTCACTTCCTCCTCCCCCACTTTAAAGGTTGAAATTTACTTGACTTACTCTTATTAGTCATGGTGACACGGTCCATTTCAACTATTCATTTTTGGTTATTCTCTTCCTTGCTCCACGTGCATTCACGTGACAGTCACAAGAGGTGTTCTCACTATTCAAGGCCAGACTGCAGAGCCCTAATGCTGCCCCACTGAAATTATCTCAAGTATTTTGACACTGACAGCAGGAGTAGTAGGATCTAATCCATTATGGATTTGGGCTACTCTTAAAAGAGCAAAAGATGCTTTCAACTGCTCTAGAGCCATCCAGGTTGTGAATATAGGCTAAGTCATATAATTATATATCCTCCTCCTAACAATGTGTTGTTGTACTCACTTGCTGCAACTTATTTCAAATTAGATCATAAATTCCTGTGGGCAGAGACATCAATGAAGTCAACGGAAGTTTTGCTATTGACTTCAGTGAAGCCGGGATTTTATGCCGTGTCGTTGTATATGTCTGCACTGTACCTACCACAATGGGGCCTAAGTGGAACCTTTGTGTGATGCTGCAGTAATAAATCAGTGATCTATTCATGTCGAAACATGCCTAATAAAATGCATGGTGGCAACATTTTAAAAAGAAAGTCAGGTTATTTTTGGACTTTAGCTGAGTTTCAGTTCTTTCTTCAGTTTTCATCCTTCTGAATTATTCTTCACCCAAAATGGTGACCCAAACCAATAAGGACACAATCGGCTTTTTGAGTGGCGATAAATGCCTAGTGAAATTGTTATTATTCCCAAAAAAGGAGTGGCCTGATAATACATTAATTCTGATTATGAAAAATATCAAGTTTTAGAATTTGTTTTTGTTTTGCAGCAGGACAAAGTGGAGACCTTTCAGTATTTTACTTGGAAGAGTCCAAAAGGGAAAATCCAACCCAGCCTAGCCATTAGTCCAGTGGAGAGGACACTCACCTGGCCTGTGGCACTTTAAAGCAAATCCCCTGCTCTGCCCTGTTTTGGAGCAGAGACGTGAATGGGATTATCATGCAGGACAGGTGAGTGCCTAGCCAACAGCTTGGAAAAGAGGAGACTAACAGGGAATATGATAGAGGTATGTGAATCTGCACTCTATGGCTATGTCTACACTACAGAGGAAGAGTGAAGCTGCTGCTGTCAATCTTCCACGGTTTGAATTAGTGGTCTAGTTAAGATAGCTAATTAAAAGTGAGAGGGGTGCTCCAGTCGATGCCAGTAGTCCTGCTTCAACAAGGAGTAAGGGAAGTTGAAGGAAGCGTGTGCTTCCTTTAAATATAATAGAGGTGTATAAAATCATGAGTGGTGTGGAGAAAGTGAATAAGGAAAAGTTATTTACTTGTTCCCATAATATAAGATCTAGGGGCCACCAAATGAAATGAATAGGCAGCAGGTTTAAAACAAATAAAAAGAAGTTCTTCACATTGCACGTAGTCAATCTGTGGAACTCCTTGCCTGAGGAGGTTTTGAAGGATAGGACTATAACAAGGTTTAAAAGAGAACTAGATAAATTCAGGAAGGTTACGTCCATGAATGGCTATTAGCCAGGATGGGTAAGGAATGGTGTCTCTAGCCTCTGTTTCTCAGAGGGTAGAAATGGATGGCAGGAGAGAGATCGCTTGATCATTTCCTGTTCGGTTCACTCCCTCTGGGGCACCTGGCATTGGCCACTGTCAGCAGACAGGATACTGGGCTGGATGAACCTTTTGTCGTACCCAGTATGGCCATTCTTATATTCTTAACAGGCCACTAGCTATTCTAGGGTACCTGCATTTGTGCACCTCTCTCTTCTCCCTGACCGGAGGAACCTTCTCAATGAAATTTTCATTAAAACAGAAGTTCCCGTGAAAAATTCAGTTTCAATAAATCAGCATTTTTGGACAAGAATACATATAAAAATGTCCTGACCATATCTACAAAGAAATCCTATTTGGATTTTACTGTTTTGGCTAGAAGAACAGCTACAGCTAGCATGCCAAACTCCCTTGTTGTTTATTAAAAATGAAAGCTGGGGCAGAGGCCTATGTAGACGTGACAGAAGATTTACCATCTCACCTCACTAGCCAAGTAATCCAGAAATGCACATTTAAAATCCTGAAAAGGGAATTTTATTTATTCCTGGCTTTGGCTTTGTCCTTTAAGTGAAATCTGAAGCCCTGTTGTAGGATTTAATGATCACTGTTTCCTAACCTAAAGGAAAGAGCTTGTCCTTCTACACGTTGCAAAGATTCATTGATAGCAAATGTGCGCTCTATGGCTATGTCTACACTACAGAGGAAGTTCGAAGCTGCCGCTGTCAATCTTTCAGGGTTCAAATTAGCAGTCTAGTTAAGATAGCTAATTTAAAGTGAGAGCGGTGCTCCGGTCGATGCCAGTAATCCTGCTTCCACAAGGAGTAAGGGAAGTCGAAGGAAGAGTGTGCTTCCTTCAAATCCCTGCAGTGTAAACAGCGCCAAAAGCCGAGTTAAGCTACTTAGGCTTCAGGTGCGCCATTAACATAGCTGAAGTTGCATATCTTAATTCAACTCTGTCCCATAGTATAGACATGCCCCAAGATTGCTTACTGCATTTGAATTTCCCCTCTCCCCTCTTTCTCCTGGACCCATGTAATGTACCAGAAATAGAAGGGCTGACTGGAATCAGGGTGTGACAGCCAGTGGGGTGATATTAAAAGGCAGAGGTCCAGAGATGCTTTCATTGCCTCCTGTAGTACAGTGAAGGGAGAAATGGGTATTAACCTACAGTTCTACAAATACTGTAAACTCTTCATTGTCAAACCCTATCCTGGCTAATAGCCAGGGTTCAACAAATACGCTTATCTACTCGCCCATGGTGAGTAGACTTCAGCCGGTCGCCCCATTCACTGGCGGGCTATGCATGCCCAGTGCGGGTCTCGCGCATGCGCGGTGCAGGGCTGGCGAGTGGGTTTCGCTGCGATCGTCGAGCCCTGCTAATAGCCATTGATGGACCTATCCTCCATGAATTTATATGGCTCTTTTATGAACCCTGATGTAATCCTGGACTTTACAACATCCTCTGGCAAGGAGTGCCACAGGTTGACTGTGTTATGTGACGAAATACTGCCTTTTGTTTTGTTTTGAACCTGTACGTATTAATTTCATTTTGTGACCCTTAGTTGCTTACCAGTTAACTGGCCCTTGCCAATGAACTCCAGCAGTGGCCAGCTGCACTGGGCTGGAGCAGCCCCAATCACAATGGGGCCAGCAGGCCAGGTGGTAGGACCCCATGGCTGCAGAGAGACCACATGGCCACAGCTGTGGCAGGGCTAGGCAGCACTGTGGGTGGCAGGTTGTAATTTAAAATGGTTAACTGGTTAAGCATTTTAATTTCCCTACAGGAGATTGTAGCTATGGGACCCTAATGACCCATGAGCTGTGCTGATGGCCAATGCCATTTAGCATAATTAGGGCAGCTGCCACTGGTAAATGACAATAGGTGACAGTGTGGTAGCACCAGATGCAAACAGTGTTTTTTCTTGTTCCACATGCCTCCACTTCCAGTGCCATACAAAGGCATACAGTAGGATACTATATTGTAATCACTCAAGGGTTATGACTGACTTTTTTGGTTGATTTTCTTTGTCTCTGAGTTAACAATTGCACAATTCATTGTGCACAACTCTCAAACAATCTGGACCTAAAGTTTTTTTCTCTTTTCAGTGGAATAAAATGACTTAAAGCAGACCGGAAGCTACTATGCTCTCTTACAAGGGGATGCCCTACTTTTTGTCACAAATATTACTTGACAAGGCAGCCACTCCTGGCAGGATACTACAAAATGATTAATGTGATTAGTTTCTTTCTTTCTTTCTTTCTTTCTTTCTTTCTTTCTTTCTTTCTTTCTTTCTTTCTTTCTTTCTTTCTTTCTTTCTTTCTTTCTTTCTTTCTTTCTTTCTTTCTTTCTTATTAGACTGAGTAAAACAGCTTTCATATTCTTTTTAAAAACTGAGACCTAATGTCCGGGTTTTCAAACATTGGGTTGTAGCTTGTAAGGGTATTTCACTGGCTGGCTGTGAGACGCTTTGTTTACCTGAGCAGCTCAGTGGCTGTGGTTTGCCATTCCTGCCAATGGGAGCTGCAGGAAGTGGTGGCCCAACCTGCATTACTTCCCGCAGCTCCCATTGGCTGGGAATGGTGTACTGCGGCCACTGGGAGCGGGGAGCAGCCGTACCTGCAGATGCTCTGGTAAATAAAGCATCTCTTGGCCAGCTAGCAGTTTACTCTTAGAAACTGTGACCCAACATTTGAAACCCCTTTATCTAACTGATGGACAATTAGTGCACGCTTTTATATAACTTAAAATCATTAACTAGTTTGGATTTATTAGGCATATTATATAGAAAAGACAAATAATTCTCCTCATTGGGTTGCCCCGGCAAATCAGAGTTTACCTCTCCTACAGATTTGCTGTATATTCTTAACCGGTATCCCCAAATTAGTGCCAGTCAGAACCCATGAGAAATTCTGTTGTGTACAGTAACAATGGAATAAATAGATGATCACTGCTTTATCCAATGACTAGGATGATTCAGAAAGCAACTCTATGTAGGTTGACCCGCTTGCAGATTAGGGCTATAATCACTTTAATTTTTCACTGGGCTGTAACAAACGAATAATACTCTGGAGGCAGTGAATACAATTTTCTGGTGAATGGCACTGTTAGAAGAAAGTCATGTAAAGAGGACAGGTAGCTTTGAAACTCTGTTTTCATAATGGATTGCAAGCTGAGTTAGTAACCGAGGCAAACTGATAAAAAGAAGTCTACTTATATTCATTTCAGTTTTGTTAATGAGTTCATTTAGACTCTTGTAAGGCCCCTTTTGTGTTTTCTTTTCCACATTTATTATCATGAAGGCATTTGCTGGAAGGACTGTTCACAGAGCAAATTTTAAGGGAATATTCAAGCATATCCTCAGAAAAGCAGCTGTTCAATTTTCACCAGAAACCTGATTTTAAGAGTGATGTTTATCCAGCTATGGAATAGAAACATACTGGGTCACCAGTGTATCCAATCAAAACTGCTCAACAAGGCCATGTCTACACAGCAGGGCTAAAGCAGAAATAAGCTACACAACTTAAGCTATGTTAATTGCATAGCCCAAGTCGAAATAGCTTAATTCAGCTTTTGTACACAGCAGGAAATCTGAGAAATAGCACTCTTCCTCTGACTTCCCTTACTCCTCGTAAAATAAAGGTTATAGGAGTTGGAGTAAGAAGTCCTCCAGCTCAACATTTCAATATTATATTGAAATAACTGCTTGCTGTGTGGACAAGGACGATGTTATTTTGGAATAACGTCAGTTATTTCAAAATTGCGCTACTGTGTAGACATAGCCCAAGTGAGCTAAGGACCAAGAGTTACTTGAGGACAGCATCAGTGAAGAATTTTAAATGATGAAAAAATTAAATAAAATTGTGGTGATCTGTTCACGGACAATTCATGATTAAAAAAGAGGTGTCATTAAATTATGAATGTGTTATTCACCCAGCTCCACTGAAGGTTTCTTGCAGAATAACAAAACCAGAAAGGTCCATGAGAAGGCTTACTGATGTGCCACTAAGACATAATAAAGAACATTTACAACAGGCTTTTGTTGCAACTTCGTGTTATGTTGGGCAAAATGTATCTATGGCATATCCCAAGTTACTGAGCATGTCACTTAGGACAAGGTGGCATTTCAATGGCACCTCAATATTTCAGAAGGGTTCCACCATTTTTACTGGACCCAGCTTGACCAGTCTTATCTCACTGCTTTCTAGGGGCTCTCCAGCAGAAGATGGTGGGGACATTTGAATGTCCACATACCATTCCAATACAAAGCTTGGAAAGTCTCTTAGAAGGTCCCTTATATATGTGTGTGTGGTTTGACTTGGACAATTTTTTTTCAAGTAGAATTGTTGCCATTTTTACTTGCTAAAATTGCATTTCTTTTTGTGAAAACACCAAAAAAAGAGAACATTTTAAAAGATGTATCCAAATTTAGCAGAACCACCTTTCCAAGAGAAGTTTAGTAAGTGCCTTTGTGGTCAGTTTCTTATCTATTAGTATCATCCAAAAATCACAGAACTGAAAACAGAGTTCTTAAAAGTACTATACAACACAGTATGCTAATGAAAACTGTATTTCATAAAATAATTCCCAATTTGGTTTATTTATATCTTTCTCTAGCACAGTATATTGCAAAAAGTGTACTTGTCACCAAGACTGCTATTTATTTTGATGAAAGATCAAATGATTCTCATTACCAAAGTAATTAAATAACTGTCAGAATCCAAAGAAAAAAAAATTGATCAGAAATTTACTAGACACTAACTGGTTTTAAGCAATATGAAAAGGGCTCACACAAACAGAAGTGTTACTGTGACTAGAATAACATGGGCTGTAAACCAAATACCTATTTTAAAATGTAGAATTATGAAAATATCCCAAATCAGATGCCTTTAAAGACAAAAAACTGCAAATTATATGCTTTACATTGCCCTATTTAGACATGTAAGAGCAGCATTATAAGAAAATTAGCATTTGGAAAGGTTATTTAAAGGCACTAAAATTGAAATGTATGACAGCTGCTGTCTCATTGGCCATGGCAAACAAATGGCGCATCAGTTATAGAACTTAAGGGTTCAATAGATATCATTTCTCAGAATGAAGCATTACCATGCAGTGTCTGCACATTAGAGACTTAATTCTTCATCTAAAACTATATGGCCTGTAGCCAGCAATATATTAGATGTGCAATATGATGATTCAATAGAAGTTTCCTGCCAACCCACATAAGGAGGCAATGCAGAAATAATCTTGTGCAAACCTCTTGTAGAAGTATGTATATTTGCCAAAGCTATTTTCACCAAAATTAACCCAGAAACATGGAGATCAGTTTGGAGAGGACCTGTGTGTGCGCGTGTGTGCGCACACGAGCAATTGCTGGTTCCATGCTCTTTGCCACATTTTGGAGGGATGTTTTAGGGCCCATACATTCAACTGGAGTAGCATCCATGGAACAGCTATACGGCAACTCTGTGACCAGAGGATAGGAAGATACTTTTTTTCCCTTCCCCATGAACATTTCTAATGTCTTATGCCAAAGCTGGATTTGAGCCTTAACTATTGTGTGCTTAAATTCAGCACTGAGAATCCCTAGAGATCAGTAGCCCAATCTTCAAGTCCACACAAAGGCAAAATTCACATTGACTTTGGACCTCATCCAGCAACTGTTCTAGTGAACATTCTGTCAGGGCCCTTTGGATGGCTTTTATCCAAAGGGGTTTTGATTTGGACCTTTTGTAGTGTAGACAGAGATATAATGGTATAAAACTTCCAAAGATCTTTTCAAATGGAAACTGAAGCAAACTTTCCAGAAGTTGTTATAAACTCAGCAACAGAGACTAAAGAACTACAACCATATAAATTAAATATTTCACCATCTTATTGGGTGAAGCTTAGGACCAGTATCTATAGCTAATGCAGTGTATTCTTATCTGTCTTGCTCTCAACTCCTGCTAGATTCTAGAGAAAAACATTCTCCATACCTTAGAAAATTGCACTCGCAGTATTTGTTTGATCTTTATTTGCAAACCTTTTGATAACAACTCTTTGTGTAGCAATCTTCTTCCTTTCCCTTTGGTTGCTGCATATTGCTTATTCATCTAGGTATGAGTAAGCAGTGTTTTGTGTGCAATTCCATGGAGGCCGAGGTAAAAAGAATCAGAACTGTAGATGCAATCCAGCTGTTCACTGCAACTGCCATTTAACTCTCCTAGCAAATGTAGATTTTTCAACTCTTCTCCCCTACCATCCATTCATTTATTTAAATAAAAATAGAAAGAAACAAATTATCTAGGGACATGGACACAGACGTCAGAGTCCGCAGCTTGCGATTAAAATTCATAAATCACAAAAGAAGGCCGCCCAAACCAGCCTGTGTATCCTCTGGAGGACGGATATATATGTCACCTAGCAGTGACTCCAGCAGCCAAGCTAGGGCAAGCAAGTTCCACGGAAAACCCAGTCTGTTTCCTTCCTGACCAAATGATGGCAGCTATGATACAAGGCCTTAGAAGGGGAAGCAGGAACAGGAGAGGGAGAATCCTCAGCAGTCCAGGAGAGAAGCTGCCCCTATTGTTAGAGAAACTGCAGCTAAATTACAGCTGAATTTTATGAGGACTATGTGATTGTCAAGTTATCATATGATCCCTCCCTCATAGCATCATCTGAGAGACTGAAGATTAGGCAGGATGGCAGGATGGCAGGGGGAGGGCCGGGGCTGGGGCCTCAGTCCATTTAAAAAGTTCAATACCTTGTGATAACTTGCATCTTGCTTTGCTCCTGCTCCAACCATCCCTTCCTGGACATATAGAAAACTCTGTGCTATTTATTCTGACTTTCAGATAAGATTTAAAACTAGAGAGGAGCCAAAGCCTAGATATTTTCTTCAAGCCAGTGCCCTCTCTCCTACCCCAAGGATCAATGGTTTGTATAAAACTGAACAGATTTCTGATGTTTTGCCAGGAAAACAGAACTTGGCACTATTTATCCATAACACTCATAGACTTTAAGGTCAGAAGGGACCATCATGATAGTCTAGTCTGACCCCTAGCACATGGCAGGCCACAGCATCTCACACACATACACCCGCCCTGATATAGCCCCAGAATTTCTGTGTGAATCACTGAATTTCTCAAATCATGGTTTAAAGACATCAAATTGCAGAGAGTTCATCATTTATACTCGTTTAAACCTGCAAGTATTCCATGCTGCAGAAGAAGGGGGAAAAAACAGGGCCTCTGCCAATCTGCCCTGACCCCAAATATGCTGATCAGAGCCTGAGTATGTGGGCAAGACCCACCAGCCAGGCACCACTAGTGCGTGAGCATTTGCATGTTTTAATATTTCAGTGAACAAATCCTTAACAGCCTGATCGAAAAACCTTTGGAATCACTGAGTCTTTCTATTGACTTCAATGGGCTTTTGGATCAGCCCGTAAAAGATTATCAATTGCTAAGATTCTTTTGTTGCAACAGGGTTTAACTCATATTCCTATAGGACATACATCTCTACTTTTTTCCTGTTTATTAAATTTGCATTCACCCTGCAGCATTTTGAAGTCAAATGTTTCCCCATGATGCTTCTGATGTTTATCCTTCTTTGCTAAGAAGAATGCTCCTTTAAACAACAGACCTGGTAGCCTCTATTCAAACTCTACTATCCTGCTTAGAAAGATGGTGTCTCAGGGTACGTCTACACTACAGCGCTAGTTCGAACTAACTTAGTTCGAATTAGTTAATTCGAACTAAGCTAGTTCGAACTAGCGCATCTAGTACTAAAAACTAGTTCGAACTAGCGTTTTGCTAGTTCGAACTAGTAAGTCCACATTGAGTGGACTCTGAACAGGGCTTAATGATGGCCGGAAGCAGTGCCGGCAGGGCATAAAAGGAGGACTTAGAGCATGGAGATGCTGTCTCAGGCTAGCCGAGGGCTGCGCTTAAAGGGTCCCGACCCCCACCCCGGACACACAGTTCTAAGGGGTGCCCCGCTTGCAAAGAAGTTCTGGCATGGAGTGCCCTGAGTGCCCACACTGGGCACATCACACCACTCGGCCATCAGCCCGGCTGCACTTGCCGCAGGCTGCCATCTGGGGAGAGGGAGTAATTGGGGGGCTGCAGGAGAGCTTCCACCCCCAGAAGCCCGCAGAGCCAGCCCAGTCCTCCCCATCGGGGGCTCGTACCCCATTCCTCCCTCACCTCCTTCCACTTGCCCTTCCCTAGCCCCCCTTCTTATTGATGTACAAAATAAAGATAACGTTTCTTCCAACATTGACTCTGTCTTTATTGAACAAAACTGGGGGAGACTGGGAAAAGGAGGTGGGAGAGGGGAAGAGAAAGGCTGGGAGAGGGGAGGGCAACTAACATGATCAGGGGTTGGGAACAGGTCCCAGATGAAGAGAGGCTACAGAGACTGGGACTGTTCAGCTTAGAAAAGAGGAGACGGAGGGGGGACAGGATAGAGGTCTCTAAAAGCAGGGGTTGGGTGGAGAGGGTGCATTCAGAAAAGTTCTTCCTGAGTTCCCATAAAGAAGGACTAGAGGACACCAAAGGAAAGGAATGGGAAGCAGGCTTGAAACTAGTAAGAGAAAGTTGTTGTTCTTGACAAAGCAAATAGTTAACCTGTGGAACTCCTTGCTGCAGGAGGCTGTGAAGGCTAGAACTAGAACAGAGTTGAAAGGGAAGTGAGATAAAGTGATGGAGGTTGGGTCCATGGAGTCCTATTAGCCAGAGGGTAGGAGTGGTATCCCTGCCCAAAGTTTGTGGAAGGCTGGAGAGGGATGGCACGAGACAAATGGCTTGGTCATTGTCTTCGGTCCATCCCCTCCAGGGTCCCTAGGGTTGGCCGCTGTTGGCAGACAGGCTACTGGGCTAGATGGACCTTTGGTCTGACCCAGTACGGCCATTGTAAGCTCAGGGCTCAGTGTCGGGGGTCTCAGTGGACCCCCTTGATTTTCATGCACACCTGGTCCTGGGTGGCCAGGCTGGCAGCTCTCCTGCCCTAGACGGCCACTTTCCTGTGCCTAGTGCGGAGATCGTGGACGAGGTCCACGATGTCCGCACTAGCCCAGGAAGGTGCCCGCCTCTTGCGGTCCAGGGCAAGCTCCCGGGAGCCGCCAGCCTGGTCCCGGCAAGAGGGGGTGGGCTGGGGGGCATCGGGTGGGTGGCTCTGTGCCGTGCCAGGTGCAGGGTCTGCTAGCTGGGTGCTGGCAGGCTTGCACCTGGCACGGGCACCGTAGCCAGCCCGTGCCCCTTTAAGGGGTCCGGGGCCGGGAGGGGGGCATAGAGTTTCCCTGGTGTTGGCCAGAGTGGCCACCAGGGAAACCTGGGGAGGGCTAGCCTCCCACTAGTTCGAACTAAAGGGCTACACAGCCCTTAGTTCGAACTAGCTAGTTCGAACTAGGCGTTAGTCCTCGTAAAATGAGGTTTACCTAGTTCGAACTAAGCGCTCCGCTAGTTCGATTCAAATTCGAACTAGCGGAGCGCTAGTGTAGCGCATAGGAAAGTTAGTTCGAACTAACGTCCGTTAGTTCGAACTAACTTTCTAGTGTAGACATACCCATATAGAGAGATCTTTTTCTGATACTGTGATTGGAATACTTTTGTTACAAAAATGTTAAGGGTAATGTGAGAGGAATGGATTGAGGATTTTGAGGTAGCACAATCCTCTTTTACAAAGGCTCATGGTGTGGAGCCAAGTAATTGAAAGCATGGTCAAAATTCGTGTCACATGTCTAGAGGCAGGAATAAGGACAATCTTTTAGTGACCAAACCTGCTCAAAAATGAAACATTTCTGCAAACATTTTGAAAATATTTGCATTAAAAAATTCACCTCTATCTGCTAGTGATTTCTCTGACTGAACTGGGGGCAGTGCCCAGCTTTGCTCTCTTGAAAGACTGATCAGCCCAAAAGGGGTCCAAGCTAGCAAGACACTGAGAACTCTAATTCACACTGAAGTCAAACCAGTAAAGTTCAGGATTTGGAAATACTATGTGCCTCAGATCTGTGACTTTCTTAGGGTAAAGAAATGTGCATAAAATGTACAGTAAAACTCCATTGGTCCAGCATCCAATGCGCCGGCACTCCTGATGGTCAGGCACCATCAGGAACCCGGGAGTGCTTCGGCTGCCGGACAATTGGAGCTGCTCTGCGCCCGGCTTCCCCAATTCAGCCGCAGCTGAAACTGACCAGCAGCTGAATCGGGAAGCCGGGGACAGAGCAGCTGGGGTGCTCCCATAGCGTTCCCATAGCGCTGCCCCTCGAGGTTGCGGGACCAACCCGGCAGCACCCCACCTGCTCTGCCCCAGGTGAACCCAAGTCAGCCGCTGCTGAAACTGACCAGCGGCTGATTCTGGTCAGCCGCTGGTCAGTATCAGCAACGGCTGAATCAGGGACACCTGGGGCAGAGCAGCTGGGGTGCTGCAGGGTTGGTCCCGTAGCGCCTGCCCCTCGGCTCTGCGGGACCAACCCGGCAGCACCCTAGCTGCTCTGTCCCAGGCATCCCCAAGAGCAGCCAGGGTGCTGCCGGGTTGGTCTCACAGTGCCTAAGGGCAGCACTACCGGACCAACCTGGCAGCACCCCAGGTGTCCCCGATTCAGCCGCTGCTGAAACTGAACAGCAGCGGCTGAATCGGGGATGCCTGGGGCAGAGCCGGACTATCGGAAGGGGGGGCTATGAGGGGTCTGGGGTGGCATCCTCCCCACCGCACCCCAGACCCCTCATAGCCCCTCCTTCCAATAGTCCAGCATATCTGATAATTCGGCACCCCCTGGTTCCTAAAGGTGTCGGATTATCGGAAGTTTACTGTATATAAAAATCTATGGAAACTATTAATTGGTAGCACTGTAGCAATTTGCACTGCCTTTTTGAGCCATGCCTTGACATCAGTTACACGTATTTAACTGAGGCCTGAACCAGGTCCATCGAGCTATATTTTCTAAACTGCAATCAGCATTGGTCTACTTCTGCTTCTACTACAGTTTTATGACTGACTTTAACCGAAGCAGAACTAGGTACTCTTGAACATTCCACCCATTGTGCTTAAGAGTCAAGTAAGTCATATGAGGAAGGTCTGGCTAAGAAACACAGTGATTTGAATTAAAAAGCCTGTGGCAGTTGTAGTAGAGAGGATAATGCTTCAAGTGTAAATGGAATGAGTTGGAGACAAATGAAGCTGGAGGACAGGTAAAATGGTAAGTCAGGGTTACCTCATGATGGTGGGAATAGCACAGAAGTCAAATTGATATTTGGATGCCAACAAAAACAAGGCAAACATGACCCCAGTGAGTCAGACCTAGAGGCTAACCAACAACTAGATGGCAGGTACATGACATGGGCTTATTGGAGGATCAAGCCATGGACAGGAATGAAAGGTGATGCTGCACTGCTGCCTGGGATGTTTTGGGATGGTGTGAAGATTAAAGAGCTTCCAGCAAAAACAAGCACTCAAATAGGTGCAATTTATGAAGAAGTTAAAAGGACATATCTAATCTATATCACTATACTGTCTGGAAATCATCCCCTTTTCCCCACACACACGCAAAAAACAAGCTACCTTTTCAACTGGCCGTGTAACTTGGCTATTCCTCACAGTTGGCAATTTTTCTATTAGTAAAACACAAGACAGTAGCTATGGCTTTGTTGAAGAGAAAAATGGATTTGCTCATTTTTAGCCATTGCCAAGCCACTTTTCAGCTCATGCTGTATGGAAATACACATAAAAGGAGGATTTTTAGCCTATGATGGACCGTGTAATGGCTTCATGCATTATAGTGTGCAACCCTGGAACTCACTCACTCTCCCTGACTGTCTCTCTCTTTCTGCTACACCTAATGAACAAGTTTAAAAGGATCAAACCACGGAGTGGATAATGTACCTGGTGCACTCTCTCAATGTATCTTTTTCTTGCTTTGTACCTTAGTAAACAAGTTAAAAAATGCAGTAGAGAGGAAAATTGCTAGTGACATATTCGACCTCACTAGCTCTTCTACATTACCACAAGTTGTAAAAAAGCCACTCTGAACAGCATACAACTTTAGTTATTACAATTACAAAGCTTGGAGTAACAGTTTTAAAGTGGCAGATGTATAACACTCAATTTTAAAGGAAAGTCTCCAGATACAAGCTCACTGTTTTCTGTACAAAATGTATGTAGCTTTGAATCATTAAATGCATATTATAGCTGATATCAATATACCAGGGTTGAGGATGGTATAAATTTATTATGGTACCAGGATTTGCTATTAAAATGAATTAGTGCTAGAGCTATGCAAATCACAAACTGTTTTGAGAGACCCCAATTTTTGTTTTGATTTTTCTGTTAAATTACAGGAACCCCCTCAAAAAATGGCTGAGAGTTAAATCAAAACACTTTGTTCCATTTTTAACCATTTTTTTTAAGCAAAGGAAATTTGGAAATGCCATTCTCAAAACCACTGGAGAAGGAGAAGATGGTGGTTCTGCTATGCCCCACCACCTCCGCATACCTTATTGCCCTAGGATTAGCGCACTCCCCTGGGTGGTGACAAACCAAAGTTTAAATCCCTATTTTGCCTAATTTGGAGAAGGACTTAAACCTGAGTCTCTGTGACCCAAGAACCTTTTTAAATAGCAAGAGGGTGCAGAGGAATTACAAGAATCTCCCGAATCTGGTGTATACAATCTGGCTTGCCTAAGAATCTCATATAAGGTCTCACATGAAAGTCAGTTTGATCCTGTTCATCATTAGCATTGTGAAATGAGTGTACAGATACTATGTAAGGAGTTACGTCTATACTGGAAATATGATTTTTAAAGTTTGTATATGGAGATTGAGCCCCGCATAGGTGAAAATCAGGTTTTGTGTCAGAGCTGTTTAACCATCTTATCTGTTCAGATGCAAAATTGAACATTGTCTCATTCAGAATGGGACTACTCAGAGGAGCCGCCAACCTGCAGGGGTCCCTGGCAAGGTGGGAGGGTCCCCACTCCATGCTATCAGAAGGGATAGGGTCAGGGGGCAGCCAGCCCTCTGCATCCCCCTCCCCATAACCCTTAAAGCTGCACAGAGTGGTGCTCCAGCAGCGATTTAAAGGGGCCAGGACTCCAGCTGCCACGGCAATACCAGCAGTGGCAGCCAAGAGGCCCCTTTGAATTACTGGGCCTGGGGCAACTGCCCTCTTGGCCCCTCCCCCCTCAATCAGTGGGCCTGGGACTACTGCAACCAGTCTGAACTGAATGCAAATGAAGAGTTTTATGGCGAATTTAGACGGGAAATCAGCAGGGGAGAGAACGTTATCTGAAGATAAATTTCAAAGGTTTTGTTTCCTGAATTTGGGGGACAAAGACACCCTTGTCACCCTTCACTGAGGAAGTCAAAAGATGGCACATGGCTTGGCTGAAAACCCTGGAGAGAACTTTTGGAGAGAGAAACTCCAGTAGGCAAGAGATAGTTACATTTAGTCTCTAAAGAGAGTGTTATAGTTTAGTTGTATATGTCACTACTAGTTTCCAGTATTTTTACTCATTATTATTAAGCATATAGGCCCACCGACAGGAGGGAGGGACAACTGCCCTGGGGCCTAGCAATTCTAAAGGGCCTGCGGCTCCTGACTGCTGCTACTATGGCAGTGATGGTGCCCACAGTCCCAGACCCCTTAAATTGCCGAAGTGCCACCTGGTGCACTCCATGTGGTTAGTGTGGTGCGCTCTGGGAGGTGCTGAGGGCTGACTATCCTGTGCTCCCACCCCTGCCTACAGGGGCCCGGGCGTGGCTGTCACTCCCTTGCTTGCATCTGTTCTTTGTTAATAAACTTATTCTTTTCACTGTAAATAAATTCAAGTACTGGGGAGTTAAGCAAAGTGATGGTTCTAAATAGAGTCTTACAAGCTGGTATTCACTGTTCCCTAGGGAATAGCAGACCTGGTAACTCTGTAGAGTGCTCAGTTGAGAAAGGACTGAAATTGTAGGCAATGCTACATGGCCTAAGGCTGGCCTATACCTGTGCCTGTCCAAAAAGTAGTGCCTTGTGCTGCCAGAGGCTGGTAGTTCAAGTGAGCTGAATCACCATAGGTACAAACAAGACTGCTTCATGCTAAAAGCAGCTAGTGGCAAAGAGCCTCACAACCCTGAGTATGTCTGGACTGTCAGAATAATATATGCAGTGTCTTGCACTCGGTTTGCACATTAGATAATTCCAAGCACACACTCACTAGATTCTGGGAGATTCTCAGATGAGAAGGTCACTAACAGACAAAGAAAAGGTTACAGGTATTTTCTCTTCATTTATTTTGAGTAAGGAAAACAGAACATAGGACAGTATGATTAAGCAAAGAGATCAGACTGATCTATCGAAGGGGTCTGAGCTCAAGGTTAGAACTCGCTTAGAAGACCAATATGGCCCAGTTCTCAATAAGGTAGCCATGCAAGTCAAACTAGTTGAGATGGAGATTCAGAAGGTGAAGCTAGTGAAAGGGACCAAAAAGGTGAAAATAGAGGTTGATAAGCAAAAGCCGGAAGCAGAAAATCATAGAATCAGAGCTGGAAGAGACCTCAGAAGGTTATCAAGGCCAGCCCCCTGCCAAAGTAGGACCAATCCCAACTAAATCATCCCAGCCAGGGTTTTGTTAAGTCGGGACTTAAAAATCTCTAGGGATAGAAATTCCATCACCTCTCTAGGGCTACGTCTAGACTACAAGCCTCTTTCGAAAGATACTTGCGAAAAACAATGTTTAGACTACAACCAGTACTTTTGAAAAAGCAAGCCGATTTTTCAAAAGAGAGCACCCAGGAGTCTGGATACTCTCTTTCAAAAAAGCACAGTTTGCAATACATTGCACCTTTTTTTGAAAAAGCACTTCCGAAAAAAGGCGTTCTTCCTCGTAAAACGAGGTTTCCCGCAGTCAAAAACTGCCATGTTCTTTCGATTTACTGTTGAAAGAACGCGGCAGCAGTCTAGATGCAGAGGGAAATTTTTTTGAAAGGCCACTTTTTTCAAAAAAACCCTATAATCTAGACATACCCTAGGTAATCCATTCCAGTACTTCACCACCTTTCTAATGAAATAGTTTTTCCTCATATCCAAACTAGACCTCCCCTACTGCAGCTTGAGACCATTGCTCATTGTTCTGCCATCTGTCACCACTGAGAACAGCCTCTCTCCATCCTCTTTGGAACCTCCCTTCAGGAAGCTGAAGTCTGCTATCAAATTCCCCCTCACTCTTCTCTTCTGCAGACTATATATGCCCAAATCCCTCAGCCTTTCCTCATAGGTCATGTACTCAAGTCCCCTATTCATGTTAGTTTAGAGCTGGAGCTAGAAGACAGAAGGGACAAAAACTGAGAAACAGAAATCTAAAAAACTAGAAAGACGGCCAAAAAAGAGGGAGGGAGGTGCTACATACTGTGAACATACTGGAAAAACAAGGAAAATCCCTCAGGTTAAGGCCTCCTTTCCTCTAAGAAACACACAGCTAAGAAAAGTTTCAGAGGGGTAGCCGCGTTAGTCTGTCAGTTCGAACTAGGGAGGCTAATGTAGGCATTCGAAATATCCCGGGCTTCATTTGCATCTTCCCAGGCGCTGCCATTTTTAAATCCCCCTTAGTCCGAACTCCGTGCCCGTGGACTTTTGTCGACAAAACTATACCTGCAACAGTAAGTTGATAGAACGTGGCAGTTTTGTCGACGGCAGTAAACCTCATTCTACGAGGAATAACGCCTTTTGTTGACAGAGTTCTTTCGACAAAAGGTGCTATTGCATCCACACTATGCTTTTTTCAAAAGAGAGCTTCTAGACTCTCTCTCGAAAAAGCGGCTTGCTTTGTCGACAGAACTGGCTGTAGTCTAGACACTCTTTGTCAACAGAGGCTTTGCCGACAGTATCTGTCGACAAAGCCTCTGTCGACAAAAGCCTGTAGTCTAGACGTACCCTAACTGAAAAAATGTAAAAACACAACATATAGTCCTGTAGCACCTTACCGAGTAGCAAAAGTTGTATATGGTATCATGATCTTTCATGAGCACAACCCACACCTAAGAAAAACTGTCTCAAATCTCCTCCTCAGTTTTGTGAATGGTACCTAGGCAGCCTGTAAATCCATCTCCTTCAATTTTTTTTTTTTTTGGCCAAATCCATTCATCAAACGTGAGACGAGTACATGCTAGTTTCAGTCAACCCAAACCTGTCTTTTCCAGTGAATAAATTATTCATTGGGAAATTTGATCCTACTCTAATTAACAGTTCCTCTTAATAGGTGCACAGATATTACCATTGCTGTCATCCTAGGACAAGTACCCTGACAATGGCCAATTCTAGATGCTTCAGTAGAAGATGCAAGAAACTCTTCCGTAGTTAGTTATGGAATAATCCTCTCTCAGGAAGTATTTCCTCCTTACTCCCTTGGGTTACTCCCTGAAGCATTAGGGTTAATAGCTCTTCCAAAATTCAGCCTCATCTCTTAATATGCTACTAATATCCTGGGTATAACATAAATGCTTTTGTTTTTTGAGTCCAGCTAAACTCTTGTCTTTGATGACATCCTCTGGTAATGAGTTCCGTAGGCTGCACGTTACCCCCCACCCCAAGTTGTCCGTTTTTCACTGTATGTGCCAGTTTTCTATTTCATCAAGTGTCTGCTTTCACTTGTACTATGAGAAAAGAATGAATAGAAATGCCAAATCTACCTTTTCTGTATCAGTCATCATTTTTCACACTTATGTTCCATTTTATTCATCTCCTCTGATATAAACACTCCCAATCATTTTGACCTCTCTTCACACAAGAGTTTTTCCATGCGTGAATCATTCTGATCACCCATTTGAGGTGAGGAAGAATTGAAAGGTATACTTTCATGCCTCCAGTTTGTTTAAACATCATTTCCTATACTGCTAATGGGTGGTTTTACTAAATGTGAAGGAGACTTGAATGGAAACAAAATCTTTAGATTTTTGAGCACAATTAGTATATACAGAAATAATCTAAACTATGAATATTTAGCATCTGAGAATACCCTGGTTTTGGTTTAAGTTAAAAATCCCTTTTCTTGAAAGAAGCACATGTGACCCTTCATCAGTGCCTGCTGCTTATTCCTCATTTGAAGACCTGAATCTTTGTGTGTGCCATCATAATTATTTCCAGATCAGTAAAGTGTAGGATCATTCAGAGCAGATTAGAACCTACCATGAAGAATAAGCATCAAAGGCTGATGAACTCTTAAGCAAAAGAGATTTACAACAGGGTAATGCAGAAAATGAGAAGAATTCTCTCCAAAATCTTTTCACTGAACTCAGTGGACTTTGGATTCAGCTGAAAAAGGTTTTCAAAATTCACTATGACACAACCGTGGGGGTTAGGGAAGCAGATCTGGTTTCTACTGAAGTCAAGGGCAAAGTTCCCATTTTCTGTGGAAACAAGGCCAATTCCATGTAGCAAGTTTAGAGGTGAGATGACTCTTGGCCCCTCATTTAGCCAAGGAGCAATCTGAAGATATTAGGGAGTACAAGTCAAAGTGCTCATCTCTGACCGTGTGTATTTAAGCTCCTCTTCTATTACTGTTGCTATAGCTGGAAGACAAACCTGAAAGCAGCAGGCAGGAGTATCTGGTAATTATATTACCTCAAATTCTTTCCAATAATTAGTGCTTGAGCATGCTCTATAAATGGATATTGGGCCAAATTCGTCAATTGGTTTGCCCTGCTGCATTCTGTGCAGTTATGCCAGGGATGATGTTTCCCAGTACGTTTACTTTCTGCAGAGAATTCACTCTGGCTGATAGTTTGCTCCCCACACTGCTGTAGGCACTTGCAGTGCCATTGCTATTTGCTAGCGTGCCCTGGCACATCCAGTTTATCCTGCCCATCTCAGAAAATTCAAAACATACCCTGTGCCAAGAAAATGAATTTGTTCAATAAGCACGGCAGTGTCAACTCTTTCTAATTCTGTAACAAAGATGGGAATTATGCTTTGCTTTTTAGTCATCAATAAAATCTTGAAAAGCTCTAAGTACTCAGAAATTTCACTGTGCAAAAACTGATACTGAGGCAATTCTCACTAAGAAAATTCAAACTGTTTTTTAACCAAACAAATGAAGCTAATATGTATTGACTCCATTAACAATTCATAAATGCACAAAGGAGAATTGAAGAAGCTTTATAGCTCTGTCATGTCTTTGGGGCATTGATTAAACTCTGTAGATGCCGGTCTGTCACTCTAGCAGTTATTCAATAAGTTTAGCGTTTGTCTGTCAGTGTCTTTTGTCATTGCTCTGTCCTGCTCCTTCTCGGGTTGGCAGTTATTTCGAAAAATGAACTGTCACCATGAGATAATCAATTAATCAAGCATGAATTGTTTGACCGAGTCATCTAATGAATGTTAACATGAAAACACTTGTCAGATACTTTGCGGGCTGCCGTGTTTGTAAAGTCTTGTTCCTGGAGCGGGGAGATGACTGGCAGAGCAGCCCAGTAGATGGACCTGACTGGATATAACTTACAAGCATTTCTTCAGAACATCATGGCTAAATATTTCATCATTGGCTCTGTTTTCGTGGTCCAGTCCTGCTCTACAGGCATACAGACTGGTCATCATCTTGAAGAAGGTACTTGATGCCTTGTAGCACTGAGCCTCATGTACAGTATCTTACATACAGGAGTGGAAGGTTAATGCATATACATGAGCCATTAACCTTTCTTTAACGTAAGAGTAATTTACATGCTAAACACCATAATAATTGTAGGTGCTACAATGCCCCTACAATTCTTTTGGTATTTCAATAATACACCTAATTTCTCAGGGATTTATAACTCTGTCATTTTAATGGCAGAACCATGTTAAAGGTCTCTACGAAGATTTGCTTTTTAATTTGTATAAATAATTGCCTAAGTTACCTTGGATGTCTTTAGCATGAGACAGAGAAAAACAACCTCAGCAGGCAACATATAATGTCTGCTGAGTTCTGTGGGAAGAGAGGTGGTGTATAAAAACAATTGTCAAATATCTCATGAAGTTTTTTTCAAATCTGGCTTCATAAAATTAGATTTTCAAATCCTTATGTTGGAAAAACAAATTCCTTGATTTTTAAAAGTGCTGAATAGACGTGGATGAAAGAAAACATTTTATTACATAGAGTGTAAGAGAGATCTTTTTCAGCTAGAACAGAAAACTTGGCATTTCTGGGTTTCAGCAATTGAAAACCAAAACTTTTCAGTTTGTATTTCTCAAAAGCTGCAAAATTTTAGTTTTTGGCT